>NW_016107345.1:3002388-3037095 GCF_001604975.1 Cebus imitator
AAAAAATGAAGTAGATCATCTTAAGCTAATTTTTATAAGTAAATGCCCTATTTGCTTGTATCTTGGAAAGTTTCAGTGCATTTTGTTTTATTGAAATGCTTAAGGGAACGTAGAGATTTGCCCAGTTATGAGATTGAAATGCTTAAATTTAATCACTCTATTTGAAACATTTTATTCACGTATTGAGAAATATGTGAAACCCTCTACCAACAGACCACCAAAACATAGTAAAGAAGCCACTGGTATCACCTGCATGCCCTAAATTCCTAAAGTCTATAGAGCAGTCAGTGAAAGTTCCAATGTTTAGTGAACCTTTGTTTTTCAGCCATCCTAACAACGATGGGCGGGGGGCGGGGGGCAGAAAGGGGAATGGGATTCAAGTTTCCAGTCATAGTTCAAGAGGTATTTTTTCAAACCAGACCCTGTTTTCCTACAATTTCCTGCAATTCCAATACATCCAGCCCCCCAGGTTGGGTGGTGGGAGGAAGAGCTTGTCCTTTTGGCCTCCTCTCCACTGGAATCCTTCACTTGTCATCTTAAGAAGACAAAATGGCCTGGAAGTGGCGGCTGGGGGGTCCACGGGGGCCCTCCAGCACCAGGAACCACTTACAGATTCCAGGAAGGCCTGGACTGCACCAGCCTTAGACCCCACAACTCTCCTTCAGGGCCTCCAGGGCCGCTCTCGGGGCCACATAGGTGGGCTTAGAGGGTCAGTGCTATCATGCCCTCTGCTGAACTAGTGCACATAATAAATTCTGAATAAATGTTATTATTACGAGGTCTGAGATAGACACCCAATCTCATAAGAGATGCCCAAAACACTTAGCCCTCCTTCAAACCTTTGATGCTAACTCAACCTGTGGGGGTTTTGACTGGGGACTACACTTTGAGAGCCATTGGCTGCTCCATCTCTTCATAAGACTGCCTCTGCCTGTGACAAAGCAATACTGGGACCACCTTAGAACAGTGATTCTCAACGAGGGATGATTTTTGGCCCCAAGGAACATTTGGCAATGTCTCAAAAATATTTTTTTTAATATTTGAGACAGAGTCTCGCTCTGCTGCCCAGTCTGGAATGCAGTGGCACAATCTCAGCTCATTGCAACCTCCGCCTACCAGGTTCCAGGGATTCTCATGCCTCAGCCTACCAAGTAGCTGCAACCACAGGCATGCACCACCACACCTGGCTAATTTTGTGTGTGTGTGTGTGTGTGTGTGTGTGTGTATTTTTAGTAGAGATGGGGTTTCACTGTATTGGCCAGGCTGGTCTTGACTTCCTGACCCCATATGATTCTCCCACCTTGGCCTCCCAGAGTACTGGGATTACAGGCATGAGCCACCATGCCCAGCCTCAGATAAATTATGCTGGTCACAACTAGGAAATTGCTGTTGATATCTAGTGGGTAGAGGCCAGAGATGCTGCTAAGCATCCTGCAAAGTACAGAACAGACCCCCACCACAAAGAAGTGTCAGGTCCGAAATGTCAGTAGTGCCAAGTGTATCCAACAGTTAAGACCACAGGACTAAGGGGCAGACCGGGTGCCACTGGCCAACTGAGCAGCTTTGGCAGCATTCCCTAAGCTCTGCAAACCCCAGTCTCCAAGCATTAAATGGGAATGATAACGATATCTGACCTCAGAGTTTTGTGTGGAACAGAAACAGAATCACACAGCTCAGGTCCTCCAGCATACAAGCAGGTGCTCCGTTAGTTCCAAGCTTTATTTTCGGGTAATCCAAAGCTCTCTGCAAGGGGAACACCACTTTGTTCTCTCTGAGCTACAGAGACCTTGTTTTCACAGATCAGGGTATCATGACCCCAGGTTCTCCATTTGGCCGTGCCCCTGACTTCTCCTCTCTAGTACCTTTGGTCAGTGCTAGGGATGCTAATGCAAGGGCACAGGTGGAAGCTGAGCAGGGGAAGGAAGCACATGCAGAAATCTGCACCCTGCCGAGCAAAGCAGCTTCATCACCAGGTGAGAGCTCCAGAGAAACCTCTTTTCTCAGAGCTGCTGGCCCAGTGGAGCAAAGGTGACTTTGTGGGACTCTGTACAGGTTGGACCAACCCTAACTGGGATCTTAGGAGCTGTGCTGGTCCCTTAGCAGGAAGGCCTAGGCTAAACAGTGTGGCCTCCACACCACACCTGAGAGGAAGGAGCTGGGGGAGCCACTGAGCCTAGAGGGTGGACAGCTAAAGGGATCCCTGAAGAGGAGGGATCAGAGCCCTGCTGGAGGCCCTGACAGCTACAAGGGCACAGAATGGGAGGCACACCTTGATAGTGGCCCCATGCCAGGAGGAAAATTTTTTTTTTTTGAGATGAAGTCTTGCTCTGTCGCCCAGGCTGGAGTGCAATGGCACAATCTCGGCTCACTGCAACCTCTACCTCCCAGGTTCAAACAATTCTCCTGCCTCAGCTGGGTAGCTGGGATTACAGGAATGCACCACCACACCAGGCTAATTTTTATATTTTTAATAGAGACAGGATTTCACTGATACAGACAGGAGACAGGGAAATACTGGGTAGAAGAGGGTAGTTCCCTGGCAAAGGCCCCACCCTCAAGCCTGGAAACACACAGCCCTAAATGAGGACAGGCATTCCTGTTTTTGCATCCAAGAGTTGCCTTTTGACCCACCATGGTCCCCTATCCTGTACCCATATAAACCCCAAACCCTAGACTCCACAAGCAGATGAGGAGATGAACAGAAGAGCAGAAGAATGGCAGAACGGCCTGGCAGAGGGAGAAGGAGCATCTGAACACTGAGAGGAGTTTGGCAGGGAACACTTAGAGAGGAGATTAGCCACTGGATGGCCAAACTCCAGAAGAAGATCATCTTCCCACTCCATCCTCCTTCTAGCTCCCCATCTATCCCACTGAGAGCCACCTCCACCACTCAACAAAACCCCTGCATTCACCATCCTTTAAGTCCATGTGTGACCTGATTCTTCCTGGATGCTGGGCATGAACCTGGGTACCAAGAGGGCAATGAAGTTTGATAACACTTGAGCTGTCCATGGACAGCAAGGCTAAAGAGTGCACTATAACATGCACCCACTTGGGCTTTGGGGTCGCACACACCCACCCCTGGATGCTGCTCTGGGGCCAGAGCCCAGGGGTGTTCACCCCAGCTCCTGCACCTGCTCGTCTGCGTGTTCCCCCTCCTGTAGGGGGATTGAGTGCTCACGGCAGACAAACAGACGAGCCACACCCCTGTTGAAAGTCTTGCGTGGAGGGTCAGGGAACTCTCCCGTTTTCATCACCATGTTGCCCAGGCTGGTGTCAAACTACTGGGCTCAAGCAATCCACCCACCCAAAGTGCTGGGGTTACAGGCGTGAGCCATGGGCCTTGGCCTCCAGGAGGAAATTTTTTACTGTGCTGAACCTAAAACTGCCTGCTGCGGGCCCTGTCCTTTCCCCAGCCCTCTGCCCCCGGAGCCTGCCTCTTTAAGGCAGCCCCACCCAGTTCTGGAACAGTCCAGGGGGCAGAAAGGGCTTCAGAAGCTCCCACCGCAGCAGCGCATGGGTTCTACCTGGGCTAAGGGTAATAAATTTAGGAAACAAAATATAGGAGCCAAGATCGCACCATGGCACTCCAGCCAGGGTGACAGAGTGAGACTCCATCTCACAAAAACAAAACAAACACACACAAAAATATAGGACACTCTGTTAAGTTTGAATTTCAGAGAAACAACAAATAATTTATTAGTCCAAGTAGGTTCCACGCAGTACTTAGGTATTTTATCTGGTAGCTCCCCTTCCTCGTCACACTCAGGACGATCCCTTGGGAAGAGAAGCACTGGGAGAGCTGCTCTGCCCTCAGCCCTATCCATCGCTGCTGGCTCTGAGGAGCAGAAGGTGCCTTCGGGGGGGTGCACCTCTGAGCTGTAAGCAGGATGCAGTCAGCATATGAAGGACGATCTCCAAGTCTCCAGAAAGTCCTAAGTTCGAGGAAGGGATAAAACTCCAAGCAGGCCCAGGGTAGGCCCAACCTCCCTTTCCCGGCCCTCCCTTGTCCTATGGGCCCCTCCTTCCTCTCTTCAGCAGGGCCCCCCCCCCACCGCCCAGCCTCAGTGATGACTTGGCCCCAAGAGGCTTCTCAGGAGACTCACTGGGCACCAGCCTTTGCTCCACCAGTGGAATCGTACGTCTCAGAGCCTGGAAGCTGGAGTCAGGGCCCTGGGCTCCTTTCCTTGCCGTCATGCTCCCTTAGGCGAGTCCCTTGCTCACCCCAGTCTCATTCCTTTCTCTGTAGAGTGGAGACAAAGGCCCCTGCCTCCCTCAGGCAGTGTGTGGTCAGTGGTAGAGGAGGACACTGCGTTCAGGGCAGTCATTATTCTCTGGGGCCCTCAATCTAAGTCCGTGCAAGGGGTCACCACTCTTGCCATCAGCTCTTTCCCTTTTGAAAACGTAATGGAGTGAAAAGTGGCTTTGGGACAGGCCCTGGGGATGCTTTAAACTCTTCTAATAGGAAAGATCCTTCACCCGCGTAGCAGGATTAGTCGCACCTCAGAGTAAAAGGGCCCCTCCATTCCTTGCAGTTCAAAAACCCTCAGTTTGATTCAATCTTTTCACATTCCAAGAATCATATTTGCAAAGCATCTTTGAATCTTTTTCAAATACCCACATCATCTAAACTTTCATGACCTGGGAGAGCAAGCCTAGTCCACTCTTCTAGCCCCACCCGGCTCTGCCTCAGTGCACAAATTCTGCCATCACACAGCCCATGGTCCAGATCACCAGCTGCAGGCAAGGTTCCGGGTCAGACACTGGGGTCAAAGTGGACCAGAGTTCTAGAAGCAGAGGTGCAGGTTAACGCAGTGGGCATTAATATGTATTTCATGAGCACTCGCTTACATAATCCTCACAACAGTTCTGACACCGAGGGAGATTCTGCTGCCCAGAGAAGGTAAGTGACTGCCCCACGCGGAAGGTATGGCCCAGAACAGTCCAGCTCCTCCGGCCAGCAGGTGGAAGCCTGAGTACAAGGCTTAGAAAACTTAAAGCAGACTATTGCACGCCTCAGTGTCTCTGTGGGAGGCTCAGCTACTACTGAGGAGCAAGGGCAGAGTCACAGGATGGGACACCCAGAGCCTGGGAACCAGCCAGGGGGGCCTTTCTCACCCACCCGCCTTAAACTCCCTATTTCAGCGCAGTCTCTGGGAAATGGAGGGTCTGTTCTCAGGCTTCTGCAAATCAGTTTCCCATCTGAGAGTTAACATTTTAGGGAGCTTTGGAAAGAAAGAGAAACATCAGACCAGTGGTTCTCCAAGCGTGGTCCCAAAACCAGCAGCATCAGCATTACCTGGGCACCTGCTAGGAATGCATCTTTCCAGGCCCCAGCACAGATTACTGAATCAGCCACTGTGGGGGGTTGGGGACGGCTAAGCCATCTGTGTCACAAGCCCTCCAGCTGATTCTAATGGTAACTCCAGTTAGAGAACTCCTGCTTTTAGTGTCCTCCCAGCTTATCTGGAAAGGTCACCAGGTGCTATAGACCTCCCTGACACCTGCTGCCAAAGGGAAACCAACCTCCAGCCTCTAGGGGGCACAGAAAATTCCTGGAAGCACTGGGTCATCCTCCAAGCCTCCTCTGACTTACTGTAGGTGTTAACACTGGGGGGGAGCCCCGAGCTGAATCCAAGTGGCATGGAGCCACCCAGGATAAAAAATTAAAGATCCCAAAATATTATTGTTGGGAGTACTTGGGAAGGCTCTAGTGTGGTGCCTTTTACACAAATATTGTGAATCACAATAACGGTGTTTATCTTCTTTTTCCTTCAGCAAATAAGGAAACATCTGTGGGGGTGCTGATATTTATTTATTTTTGAATGAGCATCGTAATAGTGCAAATATTTTGTATGTGATTATAGAACCCTGGGGCTAAAGCACTGCCCCTGAGGAGGAGCGAGGAGTTAATTGGTAAATAATGTAGACATTCCCTTCTAATTAAGAAGACTTCAATGACAAATCCTTGTTTTTTAGGTGACATCGCTTGGGCATCTCTATAAAATGCAAGGTCAGCCCAGTGGGGAGTGAAAGCAGTCCTAGCAGAGGGTGCCTGGCCCGATAATCTCAAATCATATTGCCTTTTCTGGGCCTCAGGTTTCCCTTGTTTCTCTGCCTCCTGGAGGAGCTGAGAAACCAGGTGTGGCTCTCTGAACTCAAGCCTCTGATCTTGTCTGGAGTCAGCCCCTCGGGAAGAATCCATCAGAGCAGATCCCCACTGTGGTCACCATAAACCTCCTGCCTAAGAGTCACATTGACCTACGTGACTCATGCACTCAGTGCAAGAGAAAAGAAGGTGCTCTGTGTCCTGGGGTGACAGCACAGAAAAGAAGAGCGGCTTGTTAAACACTCAAGAGCTTGATCCTGAGGCTGGTGTGTGTCTCGACTCTGCAAGATAATGCATAACAGGTACATGTAACAGGAGGGGTGAATCTCAGCACCATTATTCTGAGCAAAATAAGCTGGACAAAAAAGTACCTGCTGTGTGACTTATTTGTATAAAATTCTATAAAGTGAAGACTATAGTGACCGATAGCAGTGATTATCTTGGGGGAGAGATTACAAAGCGTGCAAGAAATGCGGGAGGTGAAGGAGAAGTTCACTGTTTTAACTGTGGTGATGGTTTTCAGGACAAACTGCTCCCAAAATATGACACTGTAACCACCCAAGAGGTTCCCCTTGCCCACTGCCTAGACAGAGCCAATTTATCAAAACAGGGGAATTGCAATAAAGAAACAGTAACTCAGGCAGAGCCAGCTGTGCAAGAGACCAGAGTTTTATCGTTACTCAAATCAGTCTCCCCAAGCATTTGGGGATGGGAGTTTTTAAGGATAACTTGGTGGGTAGGGGGCAGCCAGTGAGTCAGAAGTGCTGATTGGTCAGGTCAGACAGAGAATCACTGGGAGTCTAAGCTGTCTTCTTGTGCTGGGTCCCTGGGTGTGGGCTACAAGATTAGATGAGCCAGTTTATCGATCTGAGTGGTACCAGCTGATCCATCAAGTGTAGAGACTGCAAAATACCTTAAACACTGATCTTAGGTTTTACAATAATGATGTTATCTCCAGGTGCAATTTGGGAAGGCTCAAAATCTTGTAGCATCCAGCTGCATGACTCCTAAACATAATTTCTAATCTTTTGGCTAATTTGTTAGTCCTAAAAAAAAACAGTCTAGTCTGCAGGCCCTGTTATCATCTTTGTTTTAAACTACAAAGTAAGTTTCTCCCAACGTTAGTTCAGCCTATGCCCAGGAAGGAACAAGACATGTTGGAGGTTAGAAGCAAGATGGAGTTGGTTAGGTCAGATCTCTTTCACTGTCTCAGTTACTATTTTGCAATGGCGGTTTCAGAACATTGGCATATTGAATTATTTTGAGATATAAGAATTTCAGAAAACAGTCCTTTTCCCCTTTCTCCACTCTTCTCTTCTGAAGCAGGTCATAAAACCTAAGAGGGATTTTTCTGACCTTCTACCAAAGCAGGTCACAAGAAGCTCACTTGAGAGGTGCCCTTCCTAAACTTGGAGGATAGGAACATCCTTATCTCTGAAATCATGGGGTCACAGAGAAGAATCTGAGCAAACAGGCCTTGCTAAATATGAACTTCCCAAGTTCATCACCAGTAGATCACACCTTTTTTCAATTATATTCCTCCATGACTGTCCACTCTTTATCAAAGTTAGCGTAAAAATATGCAAGTGTAGCTGTTTCTTCCAGTCTTCATTTCTTTATGAAGACTCTTGTGTCGTGTAAAACTTAAGTGAAATAAATTGAGGGCCAGGTGCAGTGGCTCATGCCTGTAATTCCAGCACTTCAGGAGGCCCAGGCATGAATTACTCTTTCTGTATTGCAATTCCCTGTCTTGATAAATTGGCTCTGACTAGGCAGTGGGCAAGGGGAACCTGTTGGGCAGTTATAGTGCCATATTTTGGGAGTAGTTTGTCCTGAATCCCATCACCTGAGGTCAGGAGTTCGGGACCAGCCTAGCCAACATGGTGAAACCCTGTCTCTATTATGCAAAATTAGCCAGGCATAGTGGCACATGCCTGTAATCTCCGCTATATGGGAGGCTGAGGCAGGAGAAACGCTTGAACCCAGGAGGTGGAGGTTGCAGTGAGCTGAGATCGCACTACTGCACTCCAGCCTGGACAACAATAGTGAAACTCAGTCACAAAAAAAAACAAAAAATAAATTGATGCACTTTTTTCTAGCCTGCCTTTTATTATTGGGCCTCTGCCATCAACCTAGAATGGGTAAAGAAAAGATACTTTGCCTCCCTTACATTTTCATGAGTGGTCCATATGTCAAAACTTATCCAATTGTACACTTAAGTATGAACAGTTTATTATATGTCAATAGTGCCTTATCAAAGCTTAACAATATATGGGTTGGCAATTCTGTTTCTTTGAGAAACTGGTCATATATTTGCTAGAGTTCCTCTTCTTCCTCACTGAGTGTGAATCATACAGATTTTTGTGGTGAGCTGTTAACATCAAAAGAGAGATAAAGTATATTCCGGGATGAATGGTGCAGGTGTTTGTACAAGCGGCAGAGAATTAATATATCTTCTCTGTGTCAGCATTAATATTAGTAATCAACAATTTAAGCATTTGTTATCTGCCAGGCTGAGCATTTTACAAACATCCTGTTATTTAGTGCTCACACAACCTCTTGAGTAGATATTATTGGACCCATTTTCCAGAGGAGGAACCTTAGTGTCAGGGACACTAAGTAACTTCCTAAGGGGCAGCAGGCAGGCCCAGGGCTTGAACCAGATTCACAGATCTGCACTCTAAGATGTTAAACTGTGGCCATTTCTGGATAGCATGATTACAAGTAAAATATTTTTTATATTTTTCATTTTTATGTATTGCTAAAACTTTCTACAATTAACATGTACTATTATTATTTTTGAGACAGAGTTTCAATCTTGTTGCCCAGGCTGGAGTTCAATGGTGCAATCTCAGCTCACTGCAACATCTGCCTCCGAGGTTCAAGCAATTCTCCTGTCTCAACCTCCCGAGTAGCTAGGATTACAGGTGCATGCTGCCACACCCAGCTAATTTTTGTATTTTTAGTAGAGGCAGGGTTTCATCATATTGGTCAGGCTGGTCCAAACTTCTGACCTCAGGTAATCTGCCTGCCCTGGCCTCCCAAAGTGCTGGGATTACAGGCATGAGCCACCACGCCTGGCCTAACATGTACTACTATTAACAGAAGTGTTTTTAAGCCTTTAAGTTATTATAACTACTTTGTAACAATACTTAAAAATTCTTCTCCAGTAAAGATAATCCATACTGCTTACTGAGCCTAGTAAATGCCACACGCTTAATCTGTCATTTTAATCTACGAAGTAAGAATGGGAAGCGGAGGCCCTGAGTAGGTGAGTTGTGTTCCCAAAATGACAAGCATGGGAGGCAGGGTTTGAACTCAGAGCACTCTGGCCCTGGAACCACTTATTGGCATGGCACTGAATCCCACCACATCTGACCAAACGCTCCACAGCCATTTTAACTTCTCTGAAGTCCCTTCCCAGTGTTGGTCATGTGTGCACATGTTTAGCATAGCTGAAGTCACTGCAGCCACCTGTCATTGTTCTAGTTTTCTCCACGTCAGACCATTTGAGAAATATTTTCCACGTTATTTTTGAACTTTTTCCACTTCTCATTGGTTTTTAGAGGGCCATGCAATACTTCATGCTGTTGATGTATTATAATCACTGCTCAGCCGTTCTTAAAGTGTGATCTGCTATGCTTTCCAAGGAGCCAGAAAACTACCTAGTAACTTACATTCCTCTTCAAAGGGAATGGAGAGAGGAGAAGGGGCAAAAATACCCTTATGATTAGAGGCAGGTCAGTCACATTCCAAAACAGAGAATGACTCAGAGAAATTAACTCTTTCATCCTTAAGAAGGAAGGTTTAGGGGAAAGCTCAAAATATTTCTCCATGTTGATGCTTGTGGAATGTCAGTCAAGTATTTCTGCTCTTCCATACAATAGCACATTTTCTATGAAACAGATTATCCACCCAGCCTCTTCCTTGGGGACTACATGGCTTCATTGTCTCGCCACATGCCAACCCTGGAGCTTCCCATGACCGTGGGTCAACTTGGCCTGACACTTGGAAGCCACAAACTAACACCAGTGGCCACACAGCTATGAAATCCGGCCAATCTATGTGCCTCCTCCCTGCCCTCCTGGGCCATCAGCTGCTCGCTCAATGAAGACACCTGTCATCTCATCTTGGCCATGCCCGGCACCTTATCTTGGCCTCCCTGACACACAGGCTGTGGTCCAGCATGCCCTTGTTCCTTCCACAATGCCCACACCTCCATCACCTCCAGTCTCAGCTGAATCACTCACATCAGGATCTGAGATCTGCTTCCGCCGTGGCTGCGCCAAGAGCCGGGTCTGAAACTGCAGGTGCAGGGGGCTTGAAATTGACCAGTTGACCAATGAGAGATAGGAGGCAGGAGGGAGCTGGCAGATAAATTATTTTCTCTTCGTCCTGACTATTCTGAGGTACAGTGGTTGCATTTAGCTTGGCCATAAACCCAGCTCTGACTGTGATCAGCCCAGGAGTGCACCACTTTGCATTTGCCCTTTCTCTTTCTGAGCTTTTTCCCTCACACTGGCTGCCCCGGGCTTGTAGTTCCGACTTGCTTTTAAGGAACACAAGCTGTGACACCCATCAAGTCCATTGTTCAAGATAGTAATTTCCCCAATGATTCACAAACTTTCACTGTTACACAGCCTCAAAAGCATGGCTCTATGCATAAGATACAAGTATTTTATGAAATACCCAGGAATGGTGGCTATATCTCTTGCTTTATTTTAGTTTTCCTACGAGGTATCACATCATTCACTTCATAGTGAATTAACACTATTTCATAGTGAATTAACAAACATACGGCACATGTTAATTCGATGACAATCACTATAGCAAAAATTATTTTTAAATATTAATTTAGTGCATTCACTACAATGTCTAAAACATTTAAATTGATTTAGGACACATTTTGGGATTAGCTGGTATATGTCAAGGCTTTTGCCAATTACTCATAGTATAAATATCCTATCTCTAATATATAATGAACTTCTAGAAATCAATATGAAAACCAAATAGAAAAAAAATAAAGAAAAATAAGCAAAGAATATGCACAGTAGGTTTAGAGAAAGGAAACTATGGCTTCTTTACATATGGGGAAATGTTTGATTTCACATATAATTCTTAAAATACAAATTAAAACTACAAAATATCATTTTTCACCTATTAGTTTTACAAAAATAAAAAGTCTTACACAGCATGAGCTAGGGTGTGAAGGAATAATTACTTTTAGGTTTTATGTTAGAAATGTTTGCCTCCATGATGAGATCTTGTCACATGAAAAAATAAAAAAAATTTGCTTACAGAGGTCAATGTAGCAATATTGACCAAATTATAAATGTACATCTCTACTGACTATGCAGTTCCATTCAGACACTTATCCTGTGGATATCCAGATAGGTGTGTGCCAAAAATCATCAGCATAAAGTTATTCTCTGCAGCCTTGTTGGAAATGGCAGAAGATTGTAAACATCCTAAATGTCCAATAGGACTGATTAAAGAAATGTTGTTACATCTTTTACAAGTATAAAAGAATGAGTATACAAGAATGAGAGGCTTTTATGTACTAATAAGAAACAAACTCTGAGATTTAATGTTAAGTTAAAAACCCAGAAAACTGAAGAACAGCGGGTTGAATGTGCTATCATTTGTGTGATCCTGTGCGTATTCCCAGCTACTCCAGAGGCTGAGGCAGGAGATTTGCTTGAACCTGGGAGGTGGAGGTTGCAATGAACCAAGATTGTACCACTGCACTTCAGCCTGGGCAACAGAGCAAGACTCTGTTTAAAAAAAAAAAAAAAAAAAAATCCCGTTAATCTTTTATTTTAAAAAATTATCTTCCATTATTGTTAGAAAGTCATATAACTATCATCCAAATTCTGCAAACACTGCTTTTCTTTGATCAGGCTTTTTCATATACCCTGAGTTTGGTTGAGGGGCTGAGGTGTTTTGATAACATTATTACAATTGACCCAGTAAAGCAGGCAGAAACCATGGAAACTTAAACTGGCTTTAACTTTCAGCTGTTCTGGTCTCACAGCAGGAATCGGGCCTAAAGAATCTCAGAAGAGTCTGCCAACCTCTCAAAAGTGACAGCTGGGATAAGAATCTCAGAAACCCCTCAACTACCCTAGTTCTCAGAGAACGGGGTATTGTGGTACATTGACTGCTTTTTATTAAGTAATCTACATCTTGGAAGGCTTTCTGTTGCTTTTTCTTCTATGGTGCTTAATGATTTTGTTAAATCCAAAGAAGTAGCAGAAACTAAGAATGTGGGTTTGGAGTCCGACCAACCTGGTTGGAAGCCAGAGTCTATCCCTTTTAGTTTTAGTAGTTTCCCTATCCAAATAAATGGACTATAATTTCTTTTTTCTTTCTTACTTTTTTTTCTAGAGACAGCGTTTCACTATGTTGCTCAGGCTGGACTCGAACTCCTGGGTTCAAATGATCCTCCCCTCTCAGCCTTAAATGTACCATAATTTCTTAACCACACAGTTTCTATTTCTTTATATTTATGAATAACACTGTATCAAATATCTTTGTATAAAAATGTCGGTTCCCTGTGGCAGACACCATTGGCCACTTACCCACAAGCAATTTAGCCCCCTTCCTTTGGAATGCTACCCCACTGGTGTTCAGGCAGCCATGTGCCTGCTGGGCCTTGGATGGCCAAGCCCGCCACGGAGATCTCACTCCCCTTTGTTAATAATTCACATCCCGAAGGTGAAGGGAAGTGTTTAGAAGCTTCTGGGAAAGGCATTTTTGGAGAAGACCTTTTGCCCCACTCTTTTCTTTTGTATTTGGCCCTTGTCATATGAGGACAGGATGCTGTGAGTGCCACCGTGAGGGGAGACAACATGTCCCTTCAACTCTGGATGGCAGAGTGGGAAAAGAAAGACCCAGGTTCTTCGTTATACCAAGGGGACACAAAACCACTCCAGGATTTCTTACTACCAAACTTATCTTTATTTTGGAGATGAAGTCTCACTCTGTCGCCAGGCTGGAGTGCAGTGGCACAATCTCGGCTCACTGCAACCTCCACTTCCTGGGTTCAAGCAATTCCCCTGCCTCAGCCTCCTGAGTAGTTGGGACAACAGGTGGGTGCCACCACATCCAGCTAATTTTTTTATATGTTTAGTAGAGACAGGGTTTCACCATTTTAGCGAGGATGCTCTTGATCTCTTGACCTCGTGATCCACCTGCCTCAGCCTCCCAAAGTGCTGGGATTACAGGCGTGAGCCACCACACCCAGCCCTCTTAGTACCAAACTTATATGAGCAAGAAAGGTCTGAATGCTGCAGTCACATTCATCGAGTTTTCTATCACTGACATCTGAAGGCATTCGAGCTCTTATACCTACATTTATTTCCTAGAGTAGGATCTCATGTGTGGAACTTCTAGACCTCATCTATACAGACAAATCTCACTTGAGAAAAGCCTCCATTTATCCCCCCATCAGCATATAGGAGACTTCTTACCGCAGTCTCTTCAATATTGAGTCACTGACTATTACAGATTATCATTCTTTAAAAGTCACTGCTAATTTGGTAGGCAAATTTTACTATTTCAAAATCAGTGTTTGCTCATCTGGAGTTGGTGGAGCACAGTGTGATTGGACTTGGCCTAAAAGAGCCTCCTGGCAGCCTGCCTAGGCACTGCAGTGAGAGGTGTGGTCGGTCTCAGGTTTCCAGAAGCAGTGACAGTGATGGACAAGGGTCAACAGTGAACTCACACGGGAAGGATCAAGGACTCTTCCAGGTAGGGCCAGAAATGTGAAGGCAAAGTGTAAAGCTGGCCTGAGCCAGGGGGAGGTGACTATGGATCACAGGCAAGGGCAGTCCCCAGGCAGGAGTGGCCCTCTGGAATGCCCTTCTTTGCCAGACTGTGTGCCTCTGCTCTGTGTGTTCCACCCAGAGATGATCTTAAAGATGCTCTTTAACCCCTGAGGGTCTTTCTTTCTCTCTCTCTCTTCTTTTTTTTTTTTTTTTTTTTTTTTTTTTTTTTTTTTTTTTTTTTTTTTTTTTTTTTTTTTTTTTTTTTTTTTTTTTTTTGAGACAGGGTCTCACTCTGTTGTCCAGGCTGGAGTACAATGATGCAATTTCGGCTCACTGCAACCTCAACACCCCTCAAACCATCCTCCTGCCTCAGCCTCTCCAGTAGCTGGGACTGCAGGTGCACACTACCATACCTGGCTAATTCGCGTATTTTTTCTGTAGAGACAAGGTGTCACTGTATTGCCAGGCTGGTCTTGAACTCCTGAGCTCAATCCATACACCCACCTGGGCCTCTCCAAGTACTGGGATGACAGGCGTGAGCCAACACAGCCAGCCAGGACCTTTCTTGATAAAACTCAACAGTGGCTGGGCATAGTGGCTCACACATATAATCCCAGCACTTAGGGAGGCCACGCAGGCAGATAACCTGTGGTCAAGAGTTTGAGACCAGCCCGACCAACATAGTAAAACCCTGTCTCCACTAAAAATACAAAAAACTAGCCAGGTTTGGTGGCAGGTGCCTGTAATCCCAGCTACTTGGGAGGCTGAAGCAGGAGAATAGCTTGAACCTGGGAGGTAGAGGTTGCAGTGAGCTGAGATCGTGCCACACTCCAGCCTGGGTGACAGAGTGAGACTCTGTCCCAAACAAACAAACAAAACAAAACCCATTTGCCTGTTTGTAGTCATGTCTTCTCCAACTGGATATAAAATTGAGTGAAAGCATTACTGACTCATAGACATTTTGTCTGGGAAGGCAGCTCATTAAGTTAACCAAGGAAAGATAAAACGATCTGGGGGAATGCAAAGCATTAACAACCACAGAATCTGAAAGTCACAAAAAGTTAACTCATTTCCAAATATGTGAACTCATAACAGGAAATGCTTTCTGATGCTGGCAACCACAAGACTAATGAATGAATCTGTTCAAACATAAATTGTATGTAACTAGCTGCTCTTCTATGTCAAGAAATTATATATTGTATTTGAGAATATACCCATTTTCAGCATATAGCACTTAACTATTTGTGGAAATGGCTATGTTTTAAAAATAAAACAATTTCATGAATTAACAATACCATAAAGAATTATGTAGAATAGTGAAGACTGAATGACACAAAGAGAGTTCAAGAATGAGAATGTCAGCTGGGGGTGGTGGCTCATGCCTATAATCCCAGGACTTTGGGAAACCAAGGTACCCACAGGTACCCTCAAGTGATCCTTGGTGGATCACCTGAGGTCAGGAGTTCGAGACTAGCCTGGCCAACATGGTGAAACCCCATCTCTACTAATAATACAAAAAAATTAGCTGGGTGCAGTGGTGCACACCTGTAATCTCATCTACTCGGGAGGCTGAGGCAGGAGAATCACTTGAATCCGGGAGGTGGAGGTTGCAGTGAGCTGAGATTGTGCCATTGCACTCCAGCCTGGGCAACAAGAGTGAAACTCCATCTCAAAAAAAATAAGAATGAGAATGTCATATTTTCCATTGTGGTGTCTTAGGCTTGTGAGAAAGAAAGCTGTGGGAGTTAAATAAAATGTCTAAAACTGACTTGTTAATTCAGTAATTTTTGTCTGCATCCTAACCTGAATTTTGACTCAGCAAAAGCAGGAGCTGCCATCCCACACAAAGCCCACAAGGAACATGCCTTTCTTCTCAGGCTTAGCAAATCTTCTTGTGCACTTAGATTTCTGAGTCTGCAGCGCTTTGCACGGCTGCGCCCCGCGTCGAGGTCCTTAACTTGAATCCTCTGCAAACTGTCTTGTCATGTAAGGTAATATATCCACAAGTTCCCAGGATTAGGGCATGCATATCTTCGGGAGACTCTATTCTGCCTACTACATCCTCCCAACCCTTCTTTTCTATACCCGCAAACTATTGCTTGCAGCAAGGTTTTTTGTTTGGTTTGGTTTTGAGAAGGAGTCTCGCTCTGTCACCAGGCTGGAGTGCCCTGGTGCAATCTCGGCTCACTACAACCTCTATCTCACAGGTTCAAATGATTCTCCCACCTCCGCTTTCCCAGTAGCTGGGAATTCAGGCGCCCGCCACCACGCCCAGCCAATTTTGTATTTTTAATAGAGCCAGGGGTTCACTATGTTGGCCAGGCTGGTCTCAAACTCGTGACCTCGCGACCGGCCCACCTTGGCTTCCCAAAGTGCTGGGATTACAAGTGTGAACCACCGCGCCCGGCCAGCAAAGCTTCTTAAAATCTTCTTTTTCCTCTCCATCCAGTCCTGAAAGCTTCAGCTGTTTTGCATCTTTCTCCTCAACATTCCCCAGAAAAACTCCATTACAGGCCTAGCCCCTGAGCCTCTGCCTTTGTCCCTGCGCCCTCTTTCTCCTGGGATTGGGACGGGGAAGCAATCGCTCCCTGAAGCCCCTCTAGCGGAAAGAAGAGGACTTGTGGTGGCGGGAGGGGGGCGGGCTTCCCTGGGAAATCGTGTCAGGGGCTCCAGGGCTGGTCCAAGGCGGCCTTGGGCGTGGCGGCAACAGGCTGGAGCGCCCGAGCTTCGGAGGCCTCTGTCTCCCCTAGATTCCCCGCTGATGAAAGGGGACGCCGCTCCGCCTTCTCCCACTTCCCCTGTTCGCCGCCAGGCCGCGTTCCTCTCAGCGACGTTAGCTGTGGCAAACTTGACCTGCAGCGAGGACACCAGGATTTCTCAATTTCTCCAAATCCAAGCCCGAGCCCGAGCTCTGATGAGCCCTGGCACTGCTTCCCGCCACCTGCCTTCTCCTCCAGCTCGCGCCCTGAGTGGCCACGGCCCCAGCCTCCGCCCCTCGCCGCAGTCTCCAGGGCGCTGGACGCCAGGCGGGCAGCTGGCCCGGGACGCGGAGCGTGAGCGCGAGTGAGTGCGGGCGCCCGGCGGGCGGGCAGGGGCCGGAGGAGGTTGCCCAGCCTCGTGAACTGTGAGACCCGGGGAGAAATGCTCGATCGACCTCGGGAGCGGGGCTCCATGGAGACCCTGGTGTACGCACCTCCCCACTCTCTCCCGAGGCGCACCTCCCCTACCCACCCGCGCAGCCGCAGGGTTGGGGCGGGGACGGTGCACGCAGCTGGTCTTTTCCTCGCCTTGGGGTGGGCAGCAGGAATTCTTTAGGGAAACGTATTAGATGCACGGGAGCCTCGGAGAGGGAGCGCGAAGCCTCCTTGCGGGCCCTCTCCGTGTCCCCTGGGACTCCGAGGTGGGACCAGGAGCTGTCCTAGCTAGGGTGGGGGTGGGGCGGGGAAGGGGCCCAGAGCGGGCCCTCTGCATTCCCCTAGGGACAGAGGGCGGGGTCCAGCCGCCCCCACTCTCAGCCTCTCCTCCGGCACCCACGCTATTCCATCTCCAGGACACTGGGGAGGGAGAGGCACTTGCAGAAGAAAGAAGTAAAACCTAGACAGGGCGGGACACATACACCTTAAACCTTCAATAAATATTCATTAATGATTCAATCAATACTGGCTTTGACAAATGTGATAAAACATTAAGTGAAAAACTCAAGACAAAAGTGTCTTAGAGCATTTGCAGAATCTATGTGGGTAGTTTGAGCATCTGTAAATACTTTAAATGTTGGTGAGGAATAATCATCATGTGAGCAGTATACTGTATACTACCTGTCTTAGCTTGGGCTACCATGATGAAATACCATAGACTGGGTGGTTTAAACCACAGAATTTTCTCACAGTTCCGGCGGCTGGAAGTCTAAGATCAGGGTGCCATTGAGGTGGGTTTCATTCGGCGGCCACTCCTCTTGGGCTGCGGGGGGCGGGGGTGGGGGGCAGGTCACCATTTCTCTGAGTGCTTGTTTTTTGTTTTTTGGTTTTTTTTTTTCGACAGTCTTGCTCTGGTGCCCAGGCTGGAGTCCAGCGGTGCGATCTCAGCTTACTGCACCCTCTGCCTCCCGAGTTCAAGCAATTATCCTGCCTCAGGCTCCCAAGTAGCTGGGATTACAGACGCATGTCACCACGCCCAGTTAATTTTTTGTATTTTTAGTAGAGACTGGGTGTCATCATGTTGGCCAAGCTGGTCTCCAACTCCCAACCTCGTGATATGCTCTCCTGGGGCTTTCAAAGTCCTGGGATTACAGGCGTGAGTCACGGCACCTGACCATCCTCTGCGTGCTCTCATGGCCCATATTTTTGTGCCTGAAACAGTCCTGGGAGTCAGGAGACCCGGTTCTGTTTTCAGCTGAAGTAAGTCCCTTCTTTTCCTTCCTTGAGCCCAGAAGATCAAGGTTACAGTGAGCTGTGATTGTACCACTGCACTCTAGCCTGGGCAACAGAGTGAGATCCTGCCTCTACAGAAAAAAGAAGAAAAAAGGTTGAACTCGCCCAAGAAACGGTTTTCTGTAGCTGCCAAGTCTGGTTGCTCTGCGGCAGCAGCCTGGAGCACAGCCTTGTGAGGGGACACGCGGGTGATGGCCATGACTGGAGGAGGACTGCTAGAGTTAACAGTGATCCTGGTTTGCCTCATGCTTTTCTGGTTTTAGCACCCAGTGTCCTGAGTTAGATAATCTGTAAAGTCCCAACCAGAACTATGATATTCTGATTTCCCTTACCCCAGTATCTGAATGTCTCTACATTCTACTGGTTCATTCCCCTTTCTAGAAAGCTTTTCACCCATGATGGGGTCATTTGCTATGTAAAAATAGGATACTAATACAAGTGTGATCTAATCTGAAATTGTAAAACCAAACACTGCATGTTATCACTCATGGGCGGGTGTTGAATAATTACAACACGTGGACACGGGAGGGGAGCATCACACACTGCAGTAAGTTGGGAGGGCTGAGGGAGGGACAGTGGGGGGTGGGGAGGGATAACGAGGGGAGAAATATCAGATATAGGTGATAGGGGGATGAAGGCAGCAAACCACCTTGCCATGTATGTACCTATGCAACAATCCTGCATGATCTGTACATGTACCCCAGAACCTAAAGTACAAAAAAAAAAAAAAAAAGAAAAATTGTAAAATACTTCCAGCTAATAATTCACATGGCATCTGTCTGACGTTGCTGGCTTTCTCTTGAAATTTTAAATTATCCTATAGTGCCCTGTAAATCTGTGGCAGTGCTCCGAAGCACCTCAGTGCAGTTTGGGAACTGTGGCTTGAAAGCACAAAACATTACTAGAGATAAACAGAAATATTAAATAACAACAAAACAGTAGACTCCCCAGGAATATTTATCAGTTCTGAATGTAAGGCACCTAATAACACTGCTTCAAAATATACAAAACAAAAGTTGGAAGAATTAGTAGGTGTAATAAGCATATAATAAATTCAATAAAGATAAATGTAGTGGGAAGCCATTGGAGAGTTTTAAGCAGAAGAGTCATATGATAAGATCATGTTTTTAAAAAGATTTCTCTGATTATTATGTGGAGAATTGACAGAGAGAGCCAGAGCCCATGAGATAGTCATATGACCTGATTTACATTTCAAAAACATCACTCTGGCCCAAAATCCATTTTACAGATGGAAAAATGGACACTTGAAGAGGCTTCCTAATTTATCTAAGGCTACCCAGGAGGTCAAGAGATAGAGAAAACACTAAGTCCAGACCACTCAACTCCAAAGTCCACGTTCTTAACCACTGTGATATATGACTATCTGGCAAGAATTGTGTCTGTAAAAGGAACTGTGCCATTTAAAAATCAGTATTAGTGTTAATTGCATTCCTTTATAACTGAGTTCCAGTGGGTACTGCCTCAATTTTGAAGAATCCAAAAGAAGGACATAGACCCATGAATAGGGAAATTGAACAGTTTCTTTCAGTGGTCGCCATTTTGTCTTCTTAGTCCCATTTTAAGATAAATGAAGCACTTCAAGATTCTCAAGGCAGGATATACAGCAATATTTGTCCTGATGTTTTTAGTGGAGGAAGTGTGTTCTGCTCCTTAAAAAGACACCTGTATGTTCAGTTTCAGGGCAAGTTACCATTTTCAGAATCCAAGTGAAATCTAACACTATAAAACAATGCCAAGAGCAAACGAAGGAAAGCAAAGATCTGAAGGGGCACCCCTGCCCATCTTTTTGATTCTTCAAGTTTCTGAAAATGTATGAGAAGCACCATGTGCAGTCTCAGACGTCCATGTGTCCAGCCATCAAAAGGGACCTAAAAAGGGGCATTGACAGTGACCAGGTGCTCAGGAAGGTGAGTGTATGGTCTTCTTTTCTTATTCTTCTCTAAAATGAACTGGCTGGGGTTTACTCCCAAGGCACATGGGTCCTCAGTCCTTGTGTCACCTTCCAAGGGGTTCTTTCTGCCTGCCACACAAATAACACCACAGCATTGTAGTAAATAAAGAGTTTGAGGGCTGAGCACGGTGGCTCACGCCTGTAATCCCAACACTTTGGGAGGCCGAGGCAGGTGGATCACAAGATCAGGAGTTTGAGACCAGCCTGGCCAACATGGTGAAATCCCTTCTCTACTAAAAATACAAAAAAAATTACCCGGGCATGATGGCAGGTGCCTGTAATCCCAGTTACTCCGGAGTCTGAGGCAGGAGAATCGCTTGAGGCAGAGGTTGCAGTGAGCCAAGATCATGGTACTATACTCCAGCTTGGGCCACAGAGCAAAACTTTGTCTCAAAAAAAAAAAAAAAAAAAAGCGTTTGACTGACACCAGGCCAGCCATGCCATGCAAAAGACAAGTTATTACTCAAATCAGTCTCTCTGAAAATTCGGGATTGAGGTTTTTAAGGGTAATTTGGTGAGTAGGGGGGGTCACAAAGTGGAGAATGCTGATTTTTTGGGTTGAAGATGAAATCATAGGGAGTTGAAGCTATCTTCCTGCACGGAGTCAGTTCCTGGGTAGGGTCCACAGGACCAGATGAGCCAGCTTATCCATCTGAGTGGGCCAGCTGGTGCTTTGGAACAAAGGGTCTGCAAACTATCTCAAGCACTGATCTCAGGTTTTACCACAGTGACTCTTAAACCATAATTTCTAATCTTGTGGCTAATTTTCCTGCAAAGACAGTGTAGTCCCCAGTCAAGAAGGGGATTTGTTTTGGAAAAAGGTTGTTATTATCTTTATTTCAAAGTTAATCTATTCATATAAACTAAGTTCCTCCCCAAGTTCATTTGGCCTGTGCCCAGGAATGAGCAAGGACAGTTTGAAGGTTAAAAGCAAAAAGGAGTTGGTTAAGTCAGATTTCTTTCACTGTCATAATTTTCTCCGTTATAATTTTTGCAAAAGTAGTTTCACTCGCAAGCCCAGAGCTGGCTGTGTCACCCGCTCTGCATTCCTGACTGAGTGGAGGGCAAAGCCTGGCTTGCCACCGAGGGCCTGTTCCGCCCTTCTCCTCCCTTCCCACTTTGACCTCCACAGGGGCCCCTCCCATCCCTTCCAAAGGGCCTGATCTCACACCACTTCCCTGGAAAGGCCACCGGCCCCTCCTCCACATCTGGAAGGTCCAGTTTAAAAGTCAGCACTTCAGTCATCACTGCAGGACCTCTGTTCCCGGGACTCCAGCCGCCCCCGCTGACCCCTCCAAGTGAGGGCCATGAGGCCAGAACTGTACTCACCGGCACCTCCCCTCCTGAGCCGGCTCACTTGGAGTGAGACCAGCAGTCAGAATTCTGACTCCAAAAGCACCGGGTTTCAGAAAATATTCTGATGTCAGATCTTTTCTGAGATTAAATCTAGGACTTGGATGTGAGGGGGAAAGAGAAGAGAGGTCAGCACCAAGATGAAATGGGTAACTTGGGAAACGGACACCTGACAGACCAGAAGAGGGGGCCTGGCACCCCAAAGACAGCTGGGCCAGACCCCAACTCTCCCTCTGTACTCTGAACTTCCAACTCCCCAGCAGCTGCTCCCTCACTCCCTTCCTTCTTCCAAGCCTCCTTGTACCTAGCACCGCCTCCACTCTGCCCTCCCTCATCTGCCTCTAACGTCTCTCTCATCCTTCCTGTCACAGTGCCTTTGCTGGGGTCCCTGCCATGTCTCCCTGCTCATCCCAATGGAAGACCTTCCCAGAACCAGCCCTTTTGTGATAAAATTGTTCCTAAGTCATTTTTAAAATCTACAGTTCTTATAAGCAGCTTCCACTACTTAAATATAAGGGCTAATCATAACTTGTTCAAACCAGTCCCTTCAGCAATGTTCAATTATTTTTTTCATTGCAATCGCCATCAGAAATGCAATTAACATCATGACCCCATACATGATATCAGCATGCATCAGTACCACCATAAGGGCTGTTTGTATGTTGGGTGGGTTGCTTGGGTGGGGTCTCCATCATGATTTTGAAAATTATTAAAAGTCTCCTGAGATCATCATTGTCCTTAATAAGAGACACTCAGAAAATTTCCCTTCTTTTCTATTTCGTTAAAGAAGAAAAAAGAGGCTGGGTATGGTGGCTTGCACCTATAACCCCGGAACTTTGGGAGGCTGAGTTAGGAGGGCTGCTTGAGGCCAGGAGTTTGAGACCAGCCTGGCCAACATGGTGAGATACATCTCTACAAAAAATTAAAGAGTCATCCAAGTGCAATGTCTCTCACCTGTAGTCCCAGCTACTTGGGAGGTTGAGGTAGGAAGATTGCTTGAGCCTGGCAGTTTGAGGCTGCAGTGAGCTGTGATCACCCCACTATACTCCAGCCCGGGTGACAGAGTGAGACTCGGAAGGAAGGGAGGAAGGGAGGGAGGGTTGTAACTGACTAGATTGATTTTCTGACCCAATAACACTGGGTAACCTGCTGGAAAAATCTCTGCCCTATAGGACTTTTCATGGAGCTTTGTACATGGCTAGAACTTTATAAGTTTGTCTTGCACACTTGATCCAAAGTTACTACTTTTTTTTTTTTTTTTTGAGACAGAGGAGTGTTACTCCGTCACCCAGGCTGGAGTGCATTCGCATGTCTCAGCTTACTGCAACCTCCTCTTCCCGGGATCAAGCAATTCTCCTGCCTCAGCCTCCTGAGTAGTGAGACTACAGGCATGCACTACCACACCAGGCTAATTTTTGTATTTTTAGTAGAGATGGGGTTTTACCATGTTGGTCAGGCTGGTCTTGAACTCTTGACCTCAGGTGATCTGCCCGTCTCGGTCTCCCAAAATGCTGGGATTACAGGCTTGAGCCACTGTGCCCAGCTCAAAGTCAATACTATTTTAAATGTTCTTCTGATGTTGTTGTGTAATGACAGTATTCCTTTTCCACATATTCAGATGCATAGACTTCTCCTTATGACATCCACTGTCATGCTGTTTTTTCTTACACTCCAGTTTATGCTTGTAAGACCTGATGACTCCCCACCAAGAATCCCACCAGTTTCCTTGGAACCTTCGCTCATGACAATTCAAGATGAGTGTTACACACTGGAGAAAGAGATCTGCATCTGTGGCCTTCAACTGAGCAACTCAGAGATTGCCAGGCTTGTGAGTTATGGTTTTAAAAATATTTCTTCAAACCTTAATATAAGCATATTATATCATGTGTTCCAGCTGTAGTTGATGTGATTACTGATTGATATACTACAAAGTTTTCTCTAAAACCAAAACAAAACCAACACTATATTTTAAGTTAATATTAAGTTAAATATTTCAAACATAAAAATGGAGAAAATATTAGAACTGACCATGACCCAAATGTAATATACTATTTTGAAAGGGGTAAATTTGCAGATATTGACAAATATATTATTGTATATACATGCATGTGTATATTTGCAAAATGGAATTATACTGTGTGTATGATTTTGTGACTCTTATACTCACATTATATTGTCAAGATTTCTCCACGTTTATAAAGTTTGACTGCCATCATATCACACAAAACCTTCATCCTTGAAAGACAGTTTTGCTGGATATACAATTATAGATTAACTTTTTTTTTTTGAGACAGCCTCACTCTGTTGCCCAGTCTGGAGTGCAGTGGCATAATCTCAGCTCATTGCAGCCTCCATCTCCCAGGTTCAAGCAATTCTCCTGCCTCAGCCTCCCCAGTAGCTGAGACCATAGGCATGTGCCACCACACTTGCCTAATTTTTGTATTTTTAGTAGAAACAGGGTTTCACCATGTTGGCCAGATGGGTGTTGAACTCCTCACCTCAGGTGATCCACCCACCTCGGCTTCCCAAAGTGCTGGGATTACAGGCATGTGCCACTGCACCCAGCCCTAAAATCTTAATAAATGGGTTTAACAGCAGTTTTGATAGATTTAGAGAGATAATTAGTAAAATGAGGACAGATCATAAGAAAATATCCAGAAAGAATGAAATATGAAATAACAAAAGAAAGAAAAGTCAAAAGAAAAAGTAAGCGACATAAGTAGATAGGCTGGTTGCTGTGGCTTGTGCCTTGTAATCCCAGCACTTTGGGAGGCCAAGGTGGGAGTAACACTTGAGCCCATGAGTTTGAGAGCAGCCTGAGCAACATAGCAGGACCTCGTCTCTTAAAAAAAAAAAAATTATGAGACAGATGTGGTGGCACATGCCTGTAGTCCCAGCTACTCAGGAAGCTGAGACAGGAGGATCGCTTGAGCCTGGGAGGTGGAGGCTACAATGAGCCATGACCACATCATTGTACTCCAACCTGGACAACAAAGCAAGGCCCTGTCTCAAAAAAAAAAAAAAAAAAAGAGATAGACTTAGTAGATAAGTGAGATAATCAACACATATGTAATTGAAGTCCCAGAAGGAGAAGAGAATGAGAATGAGACAAAAGCAATACTTGAAAAGATAATAGCTAAGAACTTAAACTGATGAAAGACATAAAACACAGATTCAAATAGAGTTGTTAATCCCAAGAAGGTTAAACACAAAGAAAATTTAGAAACATCATAATAGCACTATTAAAGACCAAAGACAAAGAGAAAATATTAAAATTAGTCAATAAATAACACATTACCTTCAAAGGAACTACAATAAAACTGGTATCTGACTTTTCAAAACTGGTATCTGACAATGGAATTCAGTTACCAATAGAATATCTTCAAAATCCTAAAGGGAAAATGCCAACTAAGAATTCTATACCCAACAAAAATATTTTTCAAAAATGGAAGTGAAGCAAAGACATTGTCAGACCAACAGAAACTGGAAGAATTTGTCACAAGCAGATCTTCCCTAAAAGAAATACTAACACACATTCTTTAAAGAAAAATGATCCCAGACAGAAGGTTGGAGGCGCAGGAAGAATCAAAGAGCCATGAAAATGGCTTTCATATATAACTTAAAAGGCCTGACTGTTAATTTTATATGGAGATATACGTGGCAAAAAATAAGCAGGACAATCTTGAACACAAAGAACAGAGCAGGAGAATTTTCTCTAACAGATATTAACACTTCTTATAGAGCTACAGAAATTAAGGTAGTGTAATATTGCTGCAGGCATAGATAAGTATACCAATGGAAAAGAATAGAAAGCCTGGAAACGGAGTCTTACCTTTATGGACATTTAATTATTGACAAAGATGACAATACCTGGCATCAAGAAAAAGATGACCTTTTCAATCAATAATGATAAGACCCGGGGAGATAAGCATGGGGTATAAAAAGCTTGATCCCTACTTCACATCATACCCCCAAATCAATGCTGGTGGATTGCAGAGTTGAAAGACAAAGCAATAAAGTTTCTAGAAGATAATATAAAAAAAATCATCATGACTTTGGAGTGGAGAAATACTTTTTTAGAAGTATACAAAAAGCACTAATCATAAAAGAAAAGATTAAGTTAGACTCCATTAAAACTAACAACTTTTGTTCACCAAGAATTACCATTAAGAGAGTGAAAAGGCAAGCCACAGAACTGGAAAAGATATTTGCTATGCATATAATCAAAAAGGATTCTTAGACAGGATGTACATATAACTCCCACACATCATTAAGAAAAAGAAATTGTCCAATAGAAACATGGCCAAGAAACTTGAACAGGCACTTACCAAAAAAACTATCAAATAGCCAGTAAAAATATTAGGTGCTCAACCTCATTAGGAATGAATGGAATTCAAATTAAAAACGTGAAGGGATACTACTACACAGCCACTGAAATAGTGAAAATAAAAGTACATCATCAAAGGTTGGTGAGGAATTGGAGCAGCTGGAATTTTCATACACTGTGGTGGGAGTGTATATTCGCACAGTCACTTGGAAAACTGTGCTGCAGTATATACTGATTCCAGAGTCTGTGATCCAGCAGTTCCACTCTCGGTAAATATCCAACGTGAATGTATGTACATGGGCACCAGGAGACTTACGCAAAAATGTTCCTGGAAATCAATAACCAGAAACAACCCAAATTTCCATCAACAACAGAATAAAGAAATTGTAGTATATTAATATAGTGAAATGCTATGTGGCAATGAAAATGAACTAATTGTGGCTATACAAAAATAAAATATGATGACTCTCACAAGCATAATGTTGTATAAATGAAGGGAGGCACAAAAGAATGAATACTGGCCGGGCACGGTGGCTCATGCCTATAATCCCAGCACTTTGGGAGGCTGAAGCAGGCGGATCATGAGGTCAGAAGATCGAGACCGTCCTGGCCAACATGATGAAACCCCATCTCTACTAAAAAATCCCAAAAATTAGCCAGGCATGGTGGTGCATACCTGTAGTCCTGGCTACTTGGGAGGCTGAGGCAGAGGAATCACTTGAACCTGGGAGGCAGAGGCTGAAGTGAACTGAGATCATGCCACTGTACTCCAGCCTGCTGACAGAGCAAGACTCTGTCTCAAAAAAAAAAAAAAAAAAAAAAAAAAAAAAAAAAAAGAATGAATACTGTATGACTTGAATTTATGTAAAGTTCAAAAAACAGGTACAGCCCCAATGTTTGATTATCACAAAATTATGTTTAGGGAAGAAGGAGGAAGTAGAGAATAGGTAAGGAAACTAGCGGTCATTTTCTAGGCCTTTTTAAAAAAAAATCCCTTATTTTATTTCTTTGAATGTGTTCAAGTCATTTTCTATTCTGTCTAATCATTTCAATAATCTGAATTATTTGGGGGTCTGATATTGTGATCTCTTGCTTCTACTGGCTTTTACTCATGGTGACATCAATTTGTGTGTTTTGTGATTTCTTTTTTAACTGTTAACTCATATTTCCAGGGAAAATGGTTGTGGCAGTTTCTTGAGCTCAAGTTTGAAGAGAGCTTCCTCTTCAGGGCTTGAATTTGTGTCTGCCATTCACTCTGGGTGCTACTATCCCAGGGTTACATTCAATTAAATTCTTGACTTGCTATTTCTTTGAACCATCCAGATGGTTATTTAATGCAGGGTACAAAACTGTATTTGAGCTAGTCTGTGAGTTTTCAGGGGACACATTTTTCCTTATATTTTTCAGTCTGAGATAGGCAGTTTTCCCCAGGGTCCTTTGGGAAAAGGGAGAATTGGGTTTTTTTTCTAACCATCCTTACTCTAAGAGAATAAAACTATTGGCCCACTTTGTATTTTGGGCCGTAACTTCACGCAGCATTTTCTACCTGACTCCTTGTCTCCAGTGACTATGACTTTATCTCCTATTCCCTGGGCTCCATGATCCATGAAAACCAACTACTGTTTGAATGATGCTCTCAAAGGAAAAGCTAAGTGCTTTGCATACCCCACTGGGCTCCCACTTTCTCTCGTTCGTTGACCTTTGGGTATTCCTCATTAAACTGCCAGCCAATCGACACATTTTGAAAAGAATTTTTTTTTTTAATTCTTAGAAGAAAACATAGAGGAAAAGCTTTATGACCTTAGATTTGGCAATTATTTCTTGGAAATGACACCAAAGGCACAGGCAGAAAAAAAGAAAAAGTAGATAAATTGGACTACATCAATATGTAAAACTTCTGTGCACCGAAGGATGTAATCAACAAAGTGAAGAGGCAAACTTATGAACTGGAAGAAAATAATTGCAAGTTATGTATCTGATAAGGGGTTAACATCTAGAATATATTTTTAAAAATTGCTATAACTCGGCTGGGCATGGTGGCTCATGTCTGTAATCCCAGCACTTCCGGAGGCTGAGTCAGGCAGATTGTTTGAGTCTAAGAGTTCAAGACCAGCCTAGCACCAAGGTGAAACCCTATCTCTACAAAGAATTAGCCTGGCATGCTGGCATGCACCTGTAGTCCCAGCTGCTCAGGAGGCTGAGACAGGAGGATTGCCTAAGCCCGGGAGGTAGAGGCTGCAGTGAGCTGGAATCACATCACTGCACTCCAGCCTGTGTGACAGAGTGAAACCCTGTCAACAAAACAAAACAAAACAACTGCTACAACTCAACAACAAAACAGCAAGCAACCTGATTTCCTTCCTTCCTTCCCTCCTTCCTTCCCTCCTTCTTTCCCTCCTTCCTCCCTCCCTCCTTCCTCTGTCCCTCCCTCCCTTTCTTTCTCCCTTCCTCCCTACCTTCCTTCCTCCCTCCCTTCCTCGCTTCCTCTCTTTCTTTCTTGGTGTCTCACTGTGTCACCCAGGCTGGAGTGCAGTGGTACAATCGATTTAACCTGACTGCAACCTCCACCTCTCAGGTTCAAGTGATTCTCGTGCATCAGTCTCCCAAGTAGCTGAGACTACAGGTGCACGCCACCAGGCCAGGCTAGTTTCTTTTGTTTTGTTTTTATAGTAGAGACAGGGTTTTACCATGTTGGCCAGGCTGGTCTCAAACGCCTGTCCTCTAGCAATCCACCCGCCTTGGCCTCCCAAAGTGCCGGGATTATAGGCATAAGCCACCACGCCTGGCCACAACCTGATTTAAAACAGGCAAGGAATTTAACTAGACATTCATCAAAGAAGATATACAAATGGCCAATACATGCATGAAAAAATGTTCAACATCACTAATCACTAAGGAAATGCAAATCAAAACCACAATGACATGCCAATCTCGCTATGAAAAAAACAGAAAGTAACAAATGTTGACAAGGATGTGGAAAAGTTGTAACCTTGTGCACTGTTAGTGACAATGTGAAATGGTGCAGCTAATATGGAAAACAGTATGACAGCTCCTCAAAAACATAAAAATAGAATCACCATATAATTCAGAAACATTGCTTGTGAATATATGCCCCAAATAATTAAAAGCAGGATCTCAGAGAGAGATTTCTATACCCGTGCTGACAGCAGTGTTATTCATGATAGCCAAAAGGTGGAAGCAACCCAAGGGTCCATCAACAGCTGAATGAATAAACAGAATGTGATGTATACAGACAATGGAATATTATTCAGCCTTAAGAAGGGGGGAAATTCCGATGCACGCTGCTGCAGCATGAGATGAATCTTGAGGACATTGTGCTAAGTGAAAAACCCAGTCGCAAAATGACAAATACTGTATAATTCCACTTACACCATGGAGCCAGGTAGTCAGATTTATACAGAGAGAAAATAGAATGGTGGTTACCAGGGTCTGCGAAAAGAGAATGGGGAGTTATTGTTTAATAAGTAGAGTTTCAATTTTGCAAGATGAAAAGAGTTCTGGAGACGGATGGTGGTTAGGATTGCACAGCATGCGAATGCTTGATGCCACTGAACTGGATACTTAAAAATGGCTAAGGTGGTAAATGTTATGTGCATTTTGCCACAGTCTTAAAGTTATTTTAAATATGTAGCCTGCAATTTTAGTTGCCTTTATTCAGAGCATCAGTCAGGGTACCCAGTCTGCTCAAGCTGGAAATAAGATGTTGTCCATGCGAGTTAAAAGCGATTCTTGGCTGGGCAAGGTGGCTCATGCCTGTAATCCCAACATTTTGGGAGGCCAAGGCGGGTGGATCATGAGGTCAGGAGTTCAATACCAGCCTGGCCAACATAGTGACACAGGAGAATTGCTTGAACCCAGGAGGCGGAGGTTGCAGTGAGCCGAGATTGTGCCATTGTCTCCAGCCTGGGCAACAGGGTGAGACTCTGTCTAAAAGCAAAACAAAACAAAAATCCTTAGCAGTTCCTTAAAGGTAGCCCTCTTGCTAATCTGGAGACTGCTGAGGAATTCTATCTCGGATAGCATGGTCCTTGCCATGGCAGTACTGGTGCCAAAGGAGTGACGGTGCAAACCTCTGATTAGGAGCTTTAGGACCCAATCAAGGGCCTGTTTAGCACAGACCGATGTTAACATAGGCACTGACATGCCGCATTGGCTCCTCTGTCCGAAACATGCTTGCAGAATCCAATCCAGCACTCAAACCAGGCACCTCTCATTAAAGAGGCCTTGGGCACCAGCTCTGTAGTTAAGGTTGCAAGCGCCTTTTTAATCTCTGCCGAAGTATAATTTGGAATCCTATATCTGACCATGTCATTACCTCAAAAAACCTGGAATTCTCCAAACTCCACCAAAGCCTCTTCTAGGCTTAAATTTTGAACTGAAGGGATCCTCAGGCTGTGGTGGCTCTAACTGCTAAAAGGTGGCCTGTTCACGACATTCTCATAATTTACATTTTAAAATACTCTCTCCTTTCATTGGGTGGGGATTTAACTGTCATTGGTACCCATTGTTACCACAGGAAGTGACCTGGCTGTGGGCCCTCTGCACAGGAAACTGTGGGAGCTTAGGCTGGCTCCAGGGCTCATGTGTTGACTCCAATCCAGATGCTTCCATATGAGGAGCTCCTAGTTGCTGAATCTGCACAGTCCAGTTCTCAGAGGACCTCCAACTCGTAATCATATTTAGGGCTATGGCCGGGCGAGGTGGCTCACACCTGCAATCCCAGCACTTTGGGAGGCTGAGGCGGGCGAATCACCTGAGTTTAGGAGTTTGAGACCATCCTGGCCAACATGGTGAAACCTGTCTCTTCTAAAATTACAAAAATTAGCTGGTCATGGTGGCAGACACCTATAATCCCAACTATTCAGGAGGCTGAGGCAGGAGAATCGCTTGAACCCAGGAGGCGGAGGTTGCAGTGAGCCAAGATCGTGCCACTGTACTCCAGCCTGGTGGACAAGAGTGAGACAGTCTTAAAAAAAAATTAGGACTATGAATGACTGATGATTTAACTATTATAATTTTTCTTTAGTTATTAGAAGATTGGCATAGTCACACCTCTCTACAAAAAATAACACAATCAGGCCAGGAACAGTGGCTCACGCCTGTAATCCCAGCTGATGTGCTCAGTAGGTCTATTTTTTATGACATGGCCTATTATTAAATAATTATTCTGATTATTTCTTTATTATTTTATGACTAGGTATATTATTTCATCAGATGAAAACCTTAAATCCAAATCTGAGGAGGCAGAACTAACTGAACAATGTACTCTGCTCCCTTCCCCAGCGAGCTGTACCTTGATGGCAATTACTTGGAATGTTCCGGAGCATTGGCTCTTCTCAGGCCCATAGCAGACTACGCAGAGATGCAGGGGAAAGACCAGCTGGCCCCAGCCTCACCAGACGCTGGAAATCCCCCTCCGCGGCTCCAAGGTAAGTGCTGGGGAACTTGGCACTACAATCCTGTTGGGGCCACCTAAAAGGAGGACGCTTTGCTTTCTGATTAAAAGTGACCTTCTCGGTGGTCAAGTCTGATTCTTCTTCTTGAATATGTGTGGGACACAAAATAATGGCTCCCAAAGATTCTTTGCCCTAATCTTCAGAACCTGTGAATATGTCACCACACATGGCAAAAGTGACTCTGCCCGTAAGTTAAGGATGAAATAGGAAGATCATCTTGGATCATCCTCATGGGTCCAGTGTAATCACAAGGATCTTTCTAGGAGGGAGGCAGGAGAGTCCAAGGAGATGTGGCCATGGAAGCAGAGGTTGGAGTGACGTGTGGTCGGGGCCAGGAGCCAGGGAACGTAGGCAGCCTCTACAAGGTGGAAAAGGCAAGCAAAGTAATTTTCCTCGGGGCTTTTAAAGGAATACAGCTCTGTGGACACCTTGACTTTCACCTTTAAAACCTATTTCAGAGTTCAGACCTCCAGCACTATAAGATCTGAAACTTGTATTGTTTTAAGGCACTAAGTGTGTGGTCATTTGCAACAGCCTCAAGAGAAAGCTAGTAGTGTGTTAATCAGATTCTTTAGGTTAAAAGTGAAAGCAACCCAAACAGAATTAAAGACGATTATGGGTTTATTGGCTCACATAACTGTGACATCCATGGGTACAGCTGTCTTCAGAGATCACCAAAGTCAGGGACTCAAACCACCTCATTAGGAGACTTAGAATTTGCTGCTGTTGACTCTACTTCCAAGGGTTGGCCTTCCTTCCTCCGGCTGCAGCCAGGCTTTCTCCAAGCAGGAAAAGACCGCTGATGTGCCTGCCGACAGTCCCAGGACTGTATCATCATGACTATCATCAACCAGAAAGTAAAGCCTTTCTTCCAGTGACTATGTGTCAGATCCCATAGGGAGATTCTGATTGGCCCTCCTTGGGTCACATACCTACCTCTTGGCCCAATCTCAGGTCAGGGTGAACTGTGATTGGCCAGGATGTATCCCACACCCATCCTTGGAGGGTAGAACACTGTGCCCAATAGCCCTGCCAGCACCACCGGATTTGCAGTGGGCAATTGGCAGTCCCCCAAAGAGTAGACAGATGGGAGAACAAATGCAGGACAGACCAGAACAACAGCTGCTTACACCCCTGTAAATGGTTTTCCATAGCTGACGTTTAACTTCAGCTGACAGCCACATATTGGGCATTGGGGCTGGGAGTAGATGGGGGAAGAGAGGCTAAATCTGGCAACGCTATTCCATTCCCATCACTTGTGAACAAGATTTCTCAGCACTTCAATTATAACAATGAAAAATGGAAATAGAATTGATGCTAAACTCTGCCTCATGCTAGCAGTAATATTCAATGGATACATGAATTAATTATAAAAACAACTAGGCCAGGTGTGATGGCTCACACCTGTAATCCCAGCACTTTGGGAGGCCAACACGAGGCAGAACACGAGGTCAAGAGATCAAGGCCATCGTGGCCAACATGGTGAAACCCCCTCTCTACTAAAAATACAAAATCTAGCTGGGCATGGTGGCGCGCCTGTAATCTCAGCTACTTGGGAGGCTGAGGTGCGAGAAATTGCTTGAACCCCGGGAAGCGGAGGTTGCAGTGAGACAAGATTGCACCACTGCACTCAGCCTGGGTGACAGAGCGAGACTCCATCTCGAAATAAAATAAAATGTAAATAAAACAGCACCATCCATCTCACAGAGCAATGCATTCAGAATTTATTTTTGTATGTAATTAGGATGAATTACATACTTCTAAAAATTGATGAATAACTGGAGAAGAAATTTTTAGTACTTTAGAGCCTTATAATTCCAATTTTTTTAAAATTTTTTGAGACAGGGTCTCACTCGGTCACCCAGGCTGGTGTGCAGTGGTGCGATATTTGCTCACCGCAACCTCCGCCTCCCAGGTTCGAGCAATTCTCCTACCTCAGCCTTCCAAGTAGCCGAGGCAAAGGTCACTACCATGCCTGGCTAATTTTTGTATTTTTAGTAGAGATAAGGTTTCTCTACGCTGGCTGGGCTGGTCTCGAACTCCTGGACTGCAGCAATCCACCCACCTCAGCTTCCCAAAGTGCTGGGATTACAGGTATGAGCCACGGCGCCCAGCCTGATCCCAAGACATTTTTAAATTTGAGTATTTGTACATGTAGCATTTTTATTACAGAGAAATATTACAGGATTAGCTATAAAGTATGTTTTAATACAAGATTTTACAGAATAAATAGAATGGAAATAAAAGTAAAACACAAGAAAAGGGAATAATAATGTCAATTGCTAAAGAAGAGTTTGCTCATGTTTGCTGTTGTTGCAGTGTTCTGGTGAATGAGGGCAAGTATCAAATGGTTTGGTTTAGATTCCATTTGATCCACTAAAGGGAAGGATATAACAGTTTTTATGTTTAAATGTTACTATTTGCCATATTCTAAAAATCTCTTTTGAAAATTCAAAAGTGATGATGAAAAACTTAGATATCAACCTAAAAATGTGCAAGATGGTACGTAAACTTTTTAACATTCCTCTAGGATGTTATAAGAGCAAAAATGTTTGAGACCACTGCTCTGTGAGGCTAAATGTTTGATCTCCTGTTCTGTGAGCTACTCCCAGGCCTCTTGGTAACTATTCCTTCTGGTCAGAGTCAGGCACAGTGGCTTTCAGTTGATGGCAACCAAAGGGCCCAAATGCCTTAGGACCCAGTGACAAGTTTGTTTTCTTTTTCTTTTTTTTTCTTTTTTCTTTTTTTTGCATTTTAGGTTTGGGGGTACATGTGAAGAACATGCAAGATTGTTGCACAGGTACACACATGGCAGCGTGATTTGCTGCCTTCCTCCCCTTCACCTATATCTGGCATTACTCCCCATGCTATCTCTCCCCAACTCCCCACCCCACACTGTCCCTCCCCTGTTTCCTCCCAAGAGACCCCAGTGTGTGATGCTCCCCTCCCTGTGTCCATGTGTTCTCATTGTTCAACGCCCACCTATGAGTGAGAACGTGTGGTGTTTGATTTTCTGTTCTTGTGTCAGTTTGCTAAGAAGGATGGTTTCCAGGTTCATCCATGTCCCTACAAAGGACACGAACTCATCGTTTTTGATGGCTGCATAATATTCCATGGTGTATATGTGCCACATTTTCCCCATCCAGTCTATCATCGATGGGCATTTGGGTTGGTTCCAGGTCTTTGCTATTGTAAACAGTGCTGCAATGAACATTCGTATGCATGTGTCCTTATAGTAGAACAATTTATAATCCTTTGGATATATATCCAGTA
>NW_016107345.1:3039315-3040937 GCF_001604975.1 Cebus imitator
GACTTCTTCCTGGTTTAGACTTGAGAGGATACAAGTGTCCAGGAATTTATCCATTTTTTCCATGTTTACTAGTTTATGTGCATAGAGTTGTTTGTAATAATCTCTGATGATGGTTTGAATTTCTGTGGAATCTGTGGTGATATCCCCTGTATCGTTTTTTATTGCATCTATTTGATTATTCTCTCTTTTTTATTACTCTGGCTAGTGGTCTGTCTATTTTGTTGATCTTTTTTGAAAAACCAGCTCCTGGATTTATTGATTTTTTGAAGGGTTTTTTGTGTCTCTATCTCTTTCAGTTCTGCCCTGATCTCAGCTATTTCTTGTCTTCTGCTAGGTTTTGAGTTTTTTTGATCTTGCTCCTCTAGCTCTTTCAATTTTGATGATAGGGTGTCAATTTTCGATCTCTCCTTGCTTCTCATGTGGGCATTTATTGCTATATATTTTCCTCTAGAGACGCTTTAAATGTGTCCCAGAGATTTTGGTATGTTGTGTCTTCATTGTCATTGGTTTCAAATAACATCTTTATTTCTGACTTCATTTCATTGTTTATCCATTCAACATTCAAGAGCCAGTTGTTCAGTTTCCATGAAGCTGTGCGGTTCTGAGTTCATTTCTGAATTCTGAGTTCTAACTTGATTGCACTGTGGTCTGAGAGACTGTTTGTTATGATTTCCTTCTTTTACATTTTCTGAGGAGTGATTTACTTCCAATTATGTGGTCAGTTTTAGAGTAGGTGTGATGTGGTGCTGAGAAGAATGTATATTCTGTGGATTTGGGGTGGAGAGTTCTGTAAATGTCTATTAGGTTTTCTTGGTCCAGGTCTGAGTTCAAGTCCTGGATATCGTTGTTAATTTTCTGTCTCATTGATATGTCTAATATTGACAATGGGGTGTTAAAGTCTCCCACTATTATTGTGTGGGAGTGTAAGTCTCTTTGTAAGCCATTAAGAACTTGCCTTATGTATCTGGGTGCTCCTGTATTGGGTGTGTATATATTTAGGATTGTTAGCTCTTCTTGTTGCATTGATCCTTTTACGATTATGTAATGTTCTTGTCTCTTTTGATCTTTGTTGGTTTAAAGTCTATTTTATCAGAGACAAGAATTGCAACTCCTGCTTTTTTTTGCTCTCCATTTGCTTGGTAAATCTTCCTCTATCCCTTTATTTTGAGCCTTTGTGTATCCTTGCATGTGAGATGGGTTTCCTGGATACAGCACACCAATGGGTTTTGGCTTTTTATCCAATTTGTCAGTCTGTGTCTTTTGATTTGGGTATTTAGCCCATTAACATTTAGGGTTAATATTGTTATGTGTGAATTTGATACTGCCATTTTGATGCTAGCTGGCTGTTTTGCCCATTAGTTGATGCAGATTCTTCGTTGTGTTGATGCTTTTTACCATTTGGTATGTTTTGGAGTGGCTGGTACTGGTTGTTCCTTTCTATGTTTAGTGTCTCCTTCAGGAGCTCTTGTAAAGCAGGCCTGGTGGTGATGAAATCTCTGAGTACTTGCTTGTTTGCAAAGCATTTTATTTTTCCTTCACTTATGAAGCTTAGTTTGGTTGGATATGAAATTCTGGGTTGAAAGTTCTTTTCTTTAAGGATGTTGAATATTGGCCCCCACTCT
>NW_016107345.1:3041361-3069706 GCF_001604975.1 Cebus imitator
TGATAGCCTTTCTTCTGCTTGGTCAATTCGGCTGTTGAAACTTGTGCATGCTTCACGAAGTTTTCGTGTTGTGTTTTTCGGCTCCATCAATTCACTTATATTCCTCTCTAAATTGTCCATTCTCGTTAGCATTTCATCAAATCTTTTTTCAGCGTTCTTAGTTTCTTTGCATTGGGTTAGAACATGTTCTTTTAGCTCACAGAAGTTTCTTATTACCCATCTTCTGAAGCCTGATTCTGTCAATTCATCACACTTATTCTCCATCCAGCCTTGTTCCCTTGCTGGTGAGGAGTTGTGATCCCTTGTAGGAGGAGAGGTGTTCTGGTTTCAGGTGCTTTCATCCTTTTTGCACTGGCTTCTTCCCATCTTTGTGGATTTATCCAGCTGTCATCTTTGTAGTTGTTGGCTTTCAGACTGGGTCTCTGAGTGGATGTCCAGTTTGTTGATGATGAAGTTATTTCCTTCTGTTTCTTAGTTTTCCTTCTAACAGTCTGGCCCCTCTGCTGTAGGACTGCTGAGGTCCACTCCAGGCCCTGCTTGCCTGGGGATCACTTGCTGCAGCTGCAGAACAGTAAGGGTTTCTACCAGTTTCTTCTTCTGCTATCTTTGTCCCAGAAGGATACCCGCCAATTGTCAGTCTGAGCTCTCCTTTATGAGGTGACGCTTTGGATATATGGGCATCAGGGAGCTGCTTGAGGAGACAGTCTGTGTCTCAGTGAGCTCAAGTGCTGAACTGTGAGCTCCGTTGTTCATTTAGAGCTGCTGGGCAGGTACGTTTAAGTCTGCTGCAGCAGAACTCATAAACCCCTTTTTTTTCCCCAGGTGCTCTGTCCCAGGGAGTTAGGGCTTTATTTATGAGTTTCTGTTGTGCTGCTGCCTTTTTATCAGGGCTCCCCTGCCCAGCGTTTAGGCAGCCTAGTCACTATCTGCCCGGAGAGGCTTTGCTGAGCTGCTGTGGGGCTCCGCCCAGCTGCTGTGTCAACTTCCCTGCAGTCCTGTTTATACGTGTGTAGTTAGAACTGCCCCGGCAAAGCCAGCCCACCTCTGTAATAGCAGACTCTCTCTGTAATGGCGGGTTGCCTCAGCAATGGCGGACTACCTCCGTAGTGGTGGAGTACCTCGGTAATGGCAGACACCCCTCCCCCACAGAGCTGGACCTTCCCCGGTTCAGCTGTGCATGCTGTGAAACTCTCAACCCAGAGTGTTTCCAGTTGCTGTTTTTTTGTGGGGGTGGGATCAGCCGAGGCTGATCACCTGGCTCCCTGCCTCAGAGCCTTTTTTTAAGTTGAACGGTCGACTCTCTCCCAGGTGTTCCAGTCGCCTGTTGAAAGGCACTGGGATCTGTGTGATTTCCCATGTGGTGACCCACTGCACTGGCTGAAACAGCAGCACTGAGATTCACGACACTTTTTTGCCCGGGAATCTTCTGGCCTGGCTCCCTGTTTCAGTCCCCTTTTTAATCAGATGAATGGGTGACTCTGCCTTCCCGGAGCTCCAATTGCCAGCTAAAACAGTGCCCAGACCTGTGTATTTTTTATGGAGAACTGCCGCCCCGGGGCGCCCGCAAAGCAGCCTTGCCGGCCAGACCAGCCACACTGGCAATCCATGGGGCTCCTGCGCCTGGGAATCTCCTGGTCTGTGGGCAATAAAAATCCATCTGGAAATGTGGAATCCACTCACCCTCTGCACTTTCACTGGGAGCTGCAATCCTGAGCTGCTCCTAATCGGCCATCTTGGATTGAACCCAAATTTGTTTTCTTAATCTTAATTACTTGTTATGGTATAAATACAATTTTATTTGTTTTTTTTTTTCTTTATTTATTTGTTTGAGACGGAGTCTCATTTTGTCACCCAAGCTGGAGTGCAGTGGGGCAATCTCAGCTTACTGCACCCTCCACCTCCCGGGTTCAAGTGATTCTCCTGCCTCAGCCTCCCGAGTAGCTGGGATTATAGGCATGCGCCATCACGCCTGGCTAACTTTTATGTTTTTCAGTGGAGACAGGCTTTTGCCATGTTGGGCTGGCTGGTCTTGAACTTGTGACCTCAGGTGATCCGCCCATCTCAGTCTCCCAAAGTGCTGGGATTATAGGCTTAAACCACCATGCTCAGCCTAAAATACTTTTTAATACAAGATTTTGCAGAATAAGTAGAATTGAAATCTAAGCACAATGTTCATTTTTACATTATTCCCTTTTCTTCTTGTGTGCAGGAAAGGGTGAGGGTAGGCAAGAAAGCGTGAGGGTGGGCAGGGAGGCCTGTTGGGTGACCATTGTCCTCTAGGAGAGAGCTGTCTACCCAGGTGAGATGAAGGCATTAGCAGGGAAGGCAGTGAGAAGCAGTCAGACTTTGCATTATCCCGCTTCCTAACGGTTTGGATGTAGGGTACAAGGGAAAGGAAGAGTCTAGAATGACTCCAGAGTGATATATTATAATATGTTGCTTTAAACATGCCAACAAAGTGTTCCTCCCTGCTACATTCTTACTAATTCCAGGGCTTTGGAGTCACTTTTAAAGAGGGCAGCTTTGGAATGTAAAGAAGAAGTAACACAATGCTGGCAGGATGGTTCCTGGGCTCTAGTTGGTTGCATGTTCACCCTGAGACTTTAAGGAAAGAAACACAAAAGCCACAGGACCGAGCTGGCTGTGGTGACTCATACCTGTAATCCCGGCACTTTGGGAGGCCAAGGCAGGCAGATCGCTTGAGGTCAGGAGTTTAAGACCAGCCTGGCCAACATGGTGAAAGCCCATCTCTACTAAAAATCCAAAAACTTACCTAGGTGGGGTAGTGCACACCTGTAATCCCAGCTACTCGAGAGGCGGAGGTGGGAAGATCACTTGAAACTGGAAGGCAGAGGTTACAGTGAGCAGAGATGGCGCCATTGCACTCCAGCCTGGGCGATGAGCGAGACTTCATCTCAAAAAAAACAAAACCATGGTACTAAACTGAAGTGAATGGGATCTTGACAAGAGGTCAGATCATTCTCTTTGGTCAGAAATATCTCTGGGTAAAGTGAACATAAAATAAAGGCCACAACCAGCATTAAGGTGTGTCAGAAACCCATTCATTTGACTTTGAACAGGCTGCTTTTTAAAAAAATCTTTTTTTTTTTTTCCAACCAGCCAAACAGAGAGGAAGTTCAACTATGAACCAGATTACAGAATCATCTGAAGCTGTAACAGTGAAAACTACTTCAGGGAAGAAAAAGAATAACAAAGGTATTTTTGTTGTTTCAACTATTCCTTCCACTTCCCTCATCTTCTAAGTCACTTCCCCCTTTCAGGAGCTGTGTGTTCCACTACTAAGTAGTTGCACCAAACAGAGAAAAATGCAAGTGGAGAAAAAAGAACACTCAGTGTCTTGTGACTTTCATGTAAACCAAACACCAAACGGCTTTGCCATAGCCATTAGAGGAATTCATCTTTGACATGTTTAACATTCCCCCCCAAAAAAATAGTAACGGGGCCTCAGCTGGTTTGGGAGTAATCTCTGCAATGAACAGCCTGTGGGATCTGATCAGTTCAGCTCACAGACTTCCATCCTATGACTGTTACTTAGAATCAGCAACTGTGTAATCCAGAAGGAATTTTAAGAAATCAACAACTCTATAACCTCTGAACTGGATTAGACTAAATAAGAAGCTAAGTATTAAAGATGGCAGCTAAGTGTTAGGGACCCGGATTCTATTCCTGACACTTCCACTCATGCCTGGCTCTCAGAATCCTCTTCTGGAAAATGAGAACTTTTCACTCACAGGATCCTAAATTCCACCCCAGCTTTACCATTTAGAAATTCTAAAGAGACGATGTAAGATTTTCACCGCGTGGTCGTGAACACAGTCTTTGGGAAACTGATTGTGGAGGCTAATATAAATTTGTGTTGTTCTATTTTAGTCCGTTTCATGTTTTTCTCTACCATGAGTTTGGGGGAGGGCAACTGGCCCTTGTAACAAAGCTTGTCACCCTTTGGCTTTCTCTTCTTCAATATTAATCTTTTTTTCTGTGGTCTTTTTCTGTCCTGGAAATTATCCTTATAACTCCTCCGTGAAATCTCATTGAATTAGCAAATTACAAATTCTTATGATCTAGAATGTCAAGTGAACCTATAAAGTAAGAAAATTGATCAGACTGTCTCTGTTATCTGATATTAATATAGCCTTTCCACTGGGTAGAGCTAGATTTTTGGAAAGTCTACTAAAAGGGAAAAAAAGAACCAGGCGAGGTTATCATTTGTTTTTGACAGTGTCTTAGTCAGCTTGGGCTGCTAGAATAGAATACAACAAAGTGAGTGGCTTAAATAGCAAACATTTATTCCCCACCGTTCCGGAGGCTGAGAAGTCCAAGATCAAGGCACTGGAAGATTCAGTGTCTGGGGAGGGCTGCTTCATAGATGGCCCTTCTTTTCCAGTGGGAAGATGACTAGATAGCTTCCTGCGGTCTCTTTTCTAAAAGTACTGTGAACCCAGGAAGTATGAGACAGATTTCAGTTAATTTAGAAAGTTTATTTTGCCAAGTTTGAGGACACACCCAAGGCACAGCCTCAGGAAGTCGTGGCGACATGTGCCCACGGAGGTCAGGCACAGCTTGGTTTTATACGTTTAGGAAGACGCGAGACATCAATTAATATATTCAGTCTGGAAAGGCGAGACAACTTGAAGCAAAGGCTGGAAGACTCAAAGCAGGGAGGGACCTTCCAGGTCACAGATAGGGAATACACAAACTGTTACATTCTTTTGAGTTTCTGCTTAGCCTTTCCAAAGGAGGCAGATCAGATAAGCATTTATTTCAGTGAGCAAAGAAGTGACTTTGGATAGAATGAGAGGCATGTTTGCGCTAAGCAGTTTCCAGTTTGAGCTTCCCTTAGTGATTTTAGGGGCCCAAGATATTTTTCTTTCAGAATACAAATCGCATTCATGGGGGTTCCACACTTATGGCCTAATTATCTCCCAAAGGCCTATGCCTCCTGATTCCATCACATCGGGGTTTAGGGTTTCAGCATATGAATTTTAGGGTGACACAAACATCCAGCCCATAACATAGTTACCATTTGGGAATATTTTCGGCCAAAAATTCTTCCACGGAAGTGAGTTGGGATTCCTGTGAAGATAAGAATAATCAGCATCTCAGGACAGGAGGCCCTGCACTGGGCTAGATGACCTTAGAGGGGAGAGGAACGCTGGGTCGCCAATCCTAACTTATCTCAGCATCTTTTACCATAAAGTGGTAAAAGAACAAGGGAGCGTCTAACTGCATCTCACGGTGCGCTAACTCAGCATTGCAGAAAAATCACTGGGTCAAGATCTGTTTGGGAGTTTCAGACCCTCTGAAGACTGAGGACAGGCCCTGACCACTCTTATTTCTTGAGCCTCCCTAATTTTAAAAACAAAAATTAACTAATGGCAAAGAAGGTTAAAATAGACTGCATACTATTTGAAGAATTTACATTTAATGAGATAACTCTCCTAACATACATACAAATCCCAGCAAATGCCTGCATAACATCATTAGGCAACTGTACCAGAAGCTGACTATGAGGCCCTTTGTAAATGTGACTCTTCCTGCGTGCCACACCCCCCGTGTAGCCCTGGCAGGTGTTACCACCTCCTTCATCCCTATGTAGCCCTTGCTGGTGTTAAACCCCCTTAGAAGGTGGATAGTTTGACAGAAAAGTTAAAAAAAAAAAAAGAGCAATACAACTACTCATCCTTCAGCTTTTAAATAACAGCATTGTTGAGACCCAAGTTATAATCCCTTTCAGCGACTAAAACTTGGTACAAAGCTTCCAGGCTTGCTTCTTTTTATCTTCGTGAGCCATATGAATTCTCCCACCAACCCCCGGGGGAGCCAAGTGTCTTACAGTTTTCCAGGAAAGAGGTTAGGGGCCTTGGAGAACTGCAGGTCACCTGTGGTCATTCTTTCAGTACACATTGTTGGAATAAAATTTCCTCGGAGCCCATTCTAGGCTAGTGTGTGAAGGATGTAGTGAGGAATATCCCTGGTTCCTGCCCCAAGGACGTACCTTCTGGTCACTCCAGCTGCCTCAACAGAATGGTTCTCAAGTGGGACACAAACACCTTGGAACCGCTCCTTGAAGGCAAGTAGGACTTACTTCTGCTCGGGCTCCCAAAACAAAGTACCACACACTGGGTGCCATACACAACAGAAACCCACTATCTCAACCAAGTGCAGTGGCTCACACCTGTAATCTCAACACTTTGGGAGGCCAAGGCAGGCTGATCAATTGAGGTCAGGAGTTCGAGACCAGCCTGGCCAACATGGTGAAACGCTGTCTCTACTAAAAATACAAAAAATTTGCCGGGCATGGTGGCAGGTGCCTGTAATTCTAGCTACTCAGGAGGCTGAAGCAGGAGAAGCACGAACCTGGGAGGCAGAGGTTGCAGTGAGCCAAGATCATGCCATTGCACTCCAGCCTGGGAGACAGAGCGAAACTTCATAAAAAAAAAAAAAAAAAAAATTACTAACCAAAAAAAAGTCCAGGCCCAGACCGATTCACAGCAGAATTCTACCATTCAAAGAAGAATTGATATCAATCCTATCGACCCTATTCCACCAGATAGAAAAAGAAAGAACCCTCCCTAAAACATTCTATGAAGTCAGTATCGCCCTAATACCAAAACCAGAAAAGGACATAACCAAAAAAGGAAACTACAGACCAACATCCCTGATGAACATAGATGCTAAAATCCTTAGCAAAATGCTAGCTAACTGAATCCAGCAACATAGCAAAAAGATAATCCACCATGATCAAGTGAATTTCATGCCAGGGATGCAGGGATAGTTTAATATATGCAATAAATGTGATACATCACATAAACAGAATTAAAAACAAAAATCACATGATCATCGCAATAGATGCAGAAAAAGCATTCAACAAAATCCAGCGTCCCTTTATGATTAAAACTCTCGGGCAGGGTGCAGTGGCTCACACCTATAATCCTAGCACTTTGGGAGTCCCAGGCGGGTGGATCACAAGGTCAAGAGATCAAGACCATCGTGGTCAACAAGGTGAAACCCCATCTCTACTAAAAATACAAAAATTAGCTGGGCATGGTGGCACACGCCTGTAGTCCCAGTTACTTGGGAGGCTGAGGTAGGAGAATTTCCTGAACTCGGGAGGCAGAGGTTGCGGTAAGCCGAGATCGCGCCACTGCACTCCAGCCTGGGTAATGAGCAAAACTCCATCTCAAAAAAAAAAAAAACTCTCAGCAAAGTCCACATACAAGGGACATATCTTAAAGTAATAAAAGCCATCTATGGCAAACCCACAGCCAACATAATACCGAATGGGGAAAAGTTGAAAGCATTCTCTCTGAGAACTGGCACAGGAAAAGGATGCTCAGTCTCACCATTCCTCTTCAATATAGTACTGGAAGTCCTAGCCAGAGCAATCAGACAAGAGAAAGAAATAAAGGGCATCTAAATTGGTAAAGAGGAAGTTAAACTGTCACTGTTGCTGATGATATGATTGTTTACCTAGAAAACCCTACAGGCTCCTCCAGAAATCTCCTACAATTGATAAAAGAATTCAGCAAAGTTTCCAGATACAAGATTAATGTACACAAATCAGTAGCTCTTCTATACAACAACAGCGACCAAGTCGAGAATCAAATCAAGAACTCAGCCCCCTTTACAATAGCTGCAAAAAATAAAATATTTAGGAATATACCTAGCCAAGGAGGCAAAAGACCTCTACAAGGAAAGCTACAAAACACTGTTAAAGAAAGCACAGATGACAAAAACAAATGGAAACACAGCCCATACTCATGGATGGGTAGAATCAACATTGTGAAAATGACTACTGCCAAAAGCAGTCTACAAATTCAATGCAATTCCCATCAAAATACCACCATCATTCTTCACAGAATTAGAAAAAACAATTATAAAATTCATATGGAACCAAAAAAGAGTCTGCATAGCCAAAGCAAGACTAAGGAAAAAGAACAAATCTGGAGGCATCACATTACCTGATTTCTTTTCTGTTTTCTTTCTTTCTTTTTTTTTTTTTTGAGATGGAGTCTGGCTCTGTCACCCAGGCTGGAGTGCAGTAGCGTGATCTCGGCTCACTGCAACCTCCACCTCCTGGGTTCAAGCAATTCTCCTGCCTCGGCTTCCCAAGTAGCTGGGACTACAGGTGTCCACCACCATGCCTGGCTAATTTTTGTATTTTAGTGGAGACAGTGTTTCTCTATGTTGGCCAGGCTAGTCTCGAATTCCTGATCTCAGGTGATCCACTCACCTCGGCCTCCCAAAGTGCTGGATTACAGGTGTAAGCCACAGTGCCCAGACTGATTTCAAACTATACTATAAGGCTATAGTTACCAAAACAGAATTATACTGGTAGAAAAATAGACACATAGACCAATGGAACAGAATAGAGAATCCAGAAATAAACCCAAATACTTACATCCAACTGATCTTCAACAAAGCAATCAAAAATGTAAAGTGGGGAAAGGACACCCTTTTCAATGAATGATGCTGGGATCATTGGCCAGCCACATGTAGAAGAATGAAACTGGATCCTTATCTCTCACCTTATACAAAAATCAACTCAAGATGGAGTAAGGACTCAAATCTAAGACCTGAAACTAACAATTCTAGAAGATAGCATTGGGAAAACCCTTCTAGACATTGGTTTAGGGAAGGATTTCATGATCAAGAACCCAAAAATAAAGAGAAATAGCTGGGACTTAATTAAACTAAAGAGCTTTTGCATGGCAAAAGGAATAGTCAGCAGAGTAAACAGACAACCCACAGAGTGGGAGAAAATTTTCACAGTCTAGACATCTGACAAAGGACTAATATCCAGAATCTACAGTGAACTCAAAGAAATCAACAAGAACAAAACAAACAATCCCATCAAAAAGTAGGCTAAGGACATAAATGGACAAATCTCAAAAGAAGATATACAAATGGCCAACAAACATATGAGAAAATGCTCAACATCAGTAATGATCAGGGAAATGCAAAGCAAAACCACAATGCGATGCCACCTTACTCCTGCAAGAATGGCTGTAACCAAAAAATCAAAACAAGTAGATGTTGGCATGGATGCAGTGAACAGGGAACACTTCTACACTGCTGGTGGGAATGGAAACTAGTACAATCACTGTGGAAAACAGTGTGGAAGTTCCTTAAATAACTAAAAGTAGAACTACCATTTGATCCAGCAATCCCACTACTGGGTATCTGCTCAGAGGAAAGTAAGTCATTATACGAAAAAGATGCTTGCACATGCATGTTTATAGCAGCAACATTCGCAATTGCAAAAACACAGAACCAACCCAAATGCTCATCAATCAATGAGTGGATAAAGAAACTGTGGTGCATATATACAATGAGATACTACTCAGCTATAAAAAAGAATGAATTAACGGCATTCACAGCGACCTGGATGAGACTGGAGACTATTATTCTAAGCAAAGTAACTCAGGAATGGAAAACCAAACATCGTATGTCCTCACTCATAAGTGGCAGCAAAGCTATGAGGATGCAAAGGCATACAAAGGCATACAAATGGCACAATGGGCCAGGTGTGGTGGTTCAAGCCTGTAATCCCAACACTTTGGGAGGCCAAGGTGGGTGGATCACCTGAGGTCAGGAGTTTGAGACCAGCCTGACCAACATGGAGAAACCCCGTCTCTACTAAAAATACAAAAAATTAGCCAGGCATGGTGGCACATGCCTGTAATCCCAGCTACTTGGGAGGCTGTGGCAGGAAAATTGCTTGAATGTGGGAGGTGGAGGCTGCAGTGAGCCAAGATCCCGCCATTGCACTCCAGCCTGGGCAACAAGAGTGAAACTCCATCTCAAAAAAAAAAAAAAAGACTACAAACAGGGTTGAGTGTATACAGATCAGGTGATAAGTACAGCAAAATCTCACAAGTCACCACTAAAGAACTTATTCATGTAACTAAATACCACCTATCCCAAATAACCTATGGAAATTAAAAAAGGAAAGACTTAGGTCGGGAAGGACTTAAATGAGGAAGAAGGGCCTTAATGCAAGCCATGAGCCTGCAGGTTTAGGTAGAACCAGAGGACGTTGGTAGGGCGGCCCTCAGAAAGAGGGGAGGGTCATAGTAAGGAAGAATTTGCATGTCAGGTGGAGAGTTTGCACTTGACCCAGTAGACACTGGGAACCATTGAAGTCTTTTGTTTCCCAAGGAACTCTTTGCCTCAAATCCTTTTGTTCTAATATTGTACTTATTTTATAGCTTCCTTTCAGGGCAGACTAGTGTCATGCTTTCCAGAGTTTACAAAGCAAATTAAAAAACAGCTTCCCACATTGGACAGTTGTTTTTGCTGTCTTAAAGTGTTTGAAGGGTGAGTTTGGTCTTTGGTAGAAGAGTTCTACTTGTTTCAAAGTAAATGTTCAGATCGAATTGATTTACATCAGCCTCCTGGGTGACAAGTCCAGATGGTTTCCATTTGGCTCTAATTGGAAACAGTCAAACGATTTCCATGCCAGCCTGTTTGTGAACAAGAGGCTTTTGGCCTGCAGCTTGGAAAGTTGTCCCCATGATGCCATTGAGGCAAAATCCCCATTTGGAAACCTGATGCCCATTATTATTCCTCTCATTTGGAGTGATAAGAACATTTGGAGCAATCATTACAAGAACTTGACAGTTTTACTTTCAGCAACCATTTATAAGTTGATGAAGGAAGCAAAATATCTTCTTTCTATGCTTGCAGGGGTTAAAGATTTTTGTCCAAATCAGCCTTGACTCAGTGCATCCCTGACGATGAAGAGTTATTAGAACAGGGTTTCTCAAATTTGAGCAGCCTCAGAGATACCCAGCCGGCTTGTTAAAACACAGATTGCTGGACGCCACCCCCCACATCCTGAGTGACTAGGTCTGAGTAAGGCTGGAGAGTGTGCATTTCTATCCAGTTCCTGGGGTGCTGATGCTGCTGGTCCAAGGGTCACACTTTGAGAACCACTGTTTTGGGCTTGAAAAAATCAGATTGTCTGCTCTTGATTTATTTTGCACAATGAAGAAAATCAGAGAGCAGATTGAGGCTCCTAGATGCCTCTTCTCTGCTCTGAAAACCACAGAACACACAAAACCCAGTCCCATTTCTGTTCTGGCTTCTCTGTCTTCTTCTCTACTCAGTGGGGCCACCTCTGAGCCCCATGGCTCTCTGTACCGTGGGGATACAGGAACTAGGAATCGTGGGCCTGGAAGTTGATTGGTGTTCAAGTGGGAGATGTCTGGCTCGGACTATGCCTAGTCACAAACCTGTGAGATCCATGAATAGACAGAAGATAGCTGACGACTGGAAGTCACTGTAATGTCACCAGGAATAGCCAACCTCAGTTTAGATGGTTTCTCTGAGCCCCATTCAGCCAGTGCTGCCTTGTTGCCTCAGGTCCCAAAAGTTCTTGAAAGACCCAGTGAGGACTTGGGGGTATCCTGTCACCTGTGCTGTTCTACTCCCAGCCCAAGCCCCACAGACAGCCACAGGGCTGTTCCAGTTTTGGAGGATTTAGGACAGGGAGAGCTGGTGAGTGACTTAGGCATGTACATGGGGCAAAAATCCAACCATACAGTGGTATGTCCACAAACTTGCGATTTCAGAACTTCACTACAGTATCATGCCATCCAAGTAGCAAATACACTTCCCCAAAGAGGGTATTGTTGCTTATATCATAGGCACGGTCCTCAGAAGTATCAGTGGCATTAAGGAATGCAAAGACCAAGTTCAAAAGTCAAGATGTAATCTTCAACACAGCTTTATTAGTTCCAAAACAGGAAATTGCTGGTTATAATCCTGAAATTATTTTATCTGGGGCTTCATCCTGGGGTGACAGCTAAACAATGGAAACCTTTATAGAAAGGTCCCAAGGCCCAAGGTGTGAATCATCAAACTCTAGTTACATTTTGCCTTTTTAAGACCTATAATCATGCAAACAGAGTTTATGTTCTGGTTTCTAAAACTAGGACTTACACAGGAAATTACACACGTTCTTTATCGATGGAAAGAAGCTATTTTTAACAAGTTAAACAAAATAATTCAACCACAAGGAGAAGGTCCTACCAGGGCCTGGCATCCACAGATGAACATCTGAGTAGTGGTTAAGCAGAACAATCTGATGCCCCCAGAATGTAGGATGCCCACCTGTTCTGGTGGTCCCAGAAGAGGCCAGCAAGTGAAGGATATAGAGAGCCTCTTTGGGGGATGCTGGTTCCATGAAAATTTACACTTGACCTTTGGGTACTGGCCCATTTAGGAAACAAGGCTCTCATTGGAAGGAATGAGAAGAGGTTTGTCAGCTGTGCAAGAGAGAAGGTTCCAGGCAGGGGGACTGCATGAGAAAAGGCTCAGAAGAGGAAGGTGCGTGGCATCACATCTGGAGGTGTGACGTTCGCCACAGAGAGGTCACTGGGAAAGTGGCTGGAAATCTGACTAAAAAGGCCAGTGGACCCACATGACGGAAGGCCATGAAAGCTGAGTTTAGGAGTTAGACTTTCTCCTGTGTGCAGAGGGGGAGCCATGATGGTTTTGAAGCAGGATGGGAGCATCGTGAGAGCTGGGTTTTTGAAAAGTATCTTGGGCAGTTTTGCAGAATATGCTTTAGAGAGAGTACTAGCTAGAGGATGGGAGACTCGTTATAAGGCTTTTGTTTTGGTTTAAATGCATTTTATTTTTAGACAACCTACATGACACATTTTTTTCTTAAAAAAAAAAATGAGGCCTCCACTCCTCCTAAATCACAGTTGAAATAAATGAAGGGCCCATTTATCTTAAGACGTGGTGTTTTGTGGGTGACAAGCAGCAGCCATTTATGATGATAGGTGATAGATTCAAAGTAATTGCCAAATCTGTTAATATTTTCCCATTTCTAAACCATTGCTAAAGAAAATCACATACATCCTCATGGTAGTTCACTTGAGCAACCATGCCATCTGGATTCATGTTTTCATCAAAAAATAACTGGTAGTTTTTTTAATTACCAGCAATTTTTAAATTGCTTGATTTGCTCTGGAGCCCTGTCATAAAAAGTTTTACTCTTTCTGATCTCTCTTCTTCAAATTCACCTTTCACTGATTTCATGTCATCTTTAAAGTACTTCTTTTTTGTTTGTTTGTTTTCTTCTCAAGATAGAGTCTCACTCTGTGGACCAGGCTGGAGTGCAGTGATGTGATCATGGCTCACTGCAGCCTTGACCTCCTGGGCTCAAGGAATCCACCCACCTCAGCCTCCCTAGTAGCTGGGACCACAGGTATGATCATCATGGCCAACTTTTTTTTTTTTTTTTTTTGGTACAGACTGGGTCTCTTTATGTTGCTCATGCTGGTCTCAAATTCATAGGCTTAAGCAATCCTCTCACCTCAGCCTCCCAAAGTACTGGGATGACAGGCATGAACCACCACGCCTCACTGATGTACTTGTAGGCTTCCTCTGCAAAGTTGGTTTCCTGCAAGTGATGGTTCATGACAATATCAACACCAGTGATGACTGTGCTTTGGGTACCTTTGCCCTGCGGGCCTTCAGAGAAGGCATTTCCACCAATGAGCTGTTCCTCTCTGTCCTGTTGTTTATCTTCCCCTCCACCATCAGGCACAGTCTATCCATGATCTCCCAGATCTCATCAACGTCAGAGGGCTTCTCATTGTGTCTGACAAGGTCCACTGAAGGAGTGGTGCTGGGAGTCAAGGATGAGAGGGGAGCAGTAGGAAAAGCGGGAAGCTTTTACACTGGTTCAGGCAAGAGAAGATAAAGGGAGGCTACAGTGATAGAAAGATGGGGTCTCAATACGTTTAGAAGGGAGAGAATTGACAGGACCTAGTAGCCAGTTCAAAGAGGGTGGTGAGAAAGATTCTGAAGTCCAGGACAACTGGGGAAGCTTGGCAATTGGCCAAAGAGAAAATGAGAGGAAGCAGAAGGCTGGGTGGGTCCATCCTGGACCTGTGGAGTGGCTTCCAGGGAAGGCATGCCATTGTCCTCCTGACCCAGGGAGACAGTGATGGAAGGGAGGACGACTTGCACATGAACGTTCTTCACCAGGTGGCTCCCGGTCCAGTGTTTCGGTGACTTATGAAATCCAGAGATGATGCTGGTAAGCGAGACAGTAAAACTGTGTACTACACGTCTTAACCACCGCTATTTCACAATGCTTCCCAGCCATCCTCACAGTACTTCTAAGGGATAGGTATTATAATCTCTATTTTGCCAGAGGAAATTAGGGTTCAGAGAAGTCAAGTGACTTTCCAAGGAGTCTCATAGCATTTTCCAGAGAGAGGTTTTAAACCTGGAGGTCCCATGTCTCACTACACCATCCTGCCTCTTGGGCACAACCAGGCATGGCTGTGCCGCTGCTGAGCACTCCCAGACAGAGGGGGTAAATTAAAATGGTCATTGTTGGTGAGCTTGTTTTTGTTTCAAAGTAAAGAAATATAAGATTAGGTAAAAATGGGTTGCAGGTGAATACAGCTTGGGTGTATCAAGTATTACCAGGGCCTGAGCACGTGACCACCCTTACTCCAAGGAATTTGTTTTCAACCTAGAGAAAAGAATTCAGTTTTGCTGGAACTTGGCGAAAGCCCTGGAGCAGGAAGTTCCTGTCATGAGCAATGCCGGCCTTCCTGTTGTCTAACAGGGCCTCCATAACTCATTAGAGGTCTAGATTCTGGAGAGTGGTTTAGACTAGCATTTTCCAAACTGGTTATTTTTCATGAGCAGAGATGACATTGTGACCTGTCTTAACAGCTGGAGGGAGATTTTGATTGTTTTTTTTTTTTTTTTTTTTTCGTAGGAGTGCAATTGTACCAGGCTAATCACAGGCCTGGAACTCCCTTCCTCTACAAGGGCACACGTTTGTGCCACACTAGCTAAGCTAGGGATGTAGATGGCTAAGACCGTGTCTTTCCTTACAAAGCTGAGCAGCTGTAAAGGAATTCAGCTTTTGGCCTTTGGCCTTGGCTCCATTGGCCACCACTGCTTTCTGTCACGCCAGAAGGGGACAAAAAGAAATGGATGCCACATGTGATCAGTATCCACATCATTCATCATTCCAGGCAGTCAGTCAACTTACGTTTTCAAAGGCATTTTTGTTTGTGAAGAGATTTTACAAATAGAAAAAGCATATTTCATTCTGTTCACAAGTGGTCTCAAGGCATTATTAGCAACACCGTACTTGGAAAAGCACTGAACAGTAAGATAAAGTTTCCGTAACACGACTGCACTTTATACTTTTAGTCATTGATTCATTGATTCATTCAACAAACATTTATGAAATACCTACCGTGAGCTAGATACCGTTCTAGTGTGAGTAATGTAGCACCGTTATTCATGACAGCTGTTGTTTGCTATCATTCACATGCCTAGTATGTAAGGACAAATAAGATTTAGGCGAGTTAGGCTTCCCCCTAATAAAACCAAAGGATGGACCAGTGTTCATCCCTCCAACTGTGTTCTGAAGGAAAATAAATCCTGCCTATTTCTCTCCTTTTTTTTTTTTTTTTTTTTTTTTTTTTTTTGTTTTTTTTTTTTTTTTTTTTTTTTTTGAGACAGAGTCTTGCTCTGTCACCTAGACTGTGCACTGGCGTGATCTCGGCTCATTGCAACATTTACCTCTGGGTTCAAGCTATTCTCCTGCCTCAGTCTCCCAAGCAGCTGGGACTACAGGCTCCCAAGTAGCCATAACACCCGGCTAATTTTTGTATTTTTAGTAGAGGTGGGTTTCACCATGTTGGCCAGGCTGGTCTCGAACTCCCGACCTCAAGTCATCTGCCCACCTCGGCCTCCCAAAGTGCTGGGATTACAGGCGTGGGCCACCACACCCAGCCAATCCTGTCTATTTCATCCAACAATCCAGCAGATTAGATTCATGTCTAAAGAAACCAACCAAATCCTTTTTTTTAAAGCATACTTTCCACTCTTTTTCCCCAACTGGCAACCTAGGAAGGCCTGATGTCCACATTTATCTCCTTTTCCTGAAAAGTAAGTTTTCCCTCCAGGCTTGAAAACTTAACGCTTGATTCTCCTTGATGCTGCTCTCTTCCTTGCTCTAACCATGCTAGTTAACATTCACTTAATGTCAGCTTTAGAAGGGCAGGGATTTTTGTCTCTTTTGTTCTCTGCTCGATCTCTGGCACCTACACCACTGCCTGACACATAACAGGAGGTTGAAAATATTTGGTAAATGCTGAAGGAATTCAAGTCTTGTCTATCCCCAGGGTTAGGCTCTCAAGTCAGCATGGTGGACAAAATTAGTGTAGAGTTAAATGATTCTTTAAAATTCCACAGATTACCTACGCGTTATAATATCTAGGCATATTATCTCTATGTCTCCACACAGTTTCTTCCCCAGTTTTGGAACAGATCACTTGGTCTTTCTTCAGTTGGGTCCAGATGAAGTAGTTGGTTAGTGTTTAGGGGGTGCATATAACTTTAAACACTTGTAGGCCCCCAGAAAATATTTGAATTTGGGACTGCAGATTCCGACTTCCCGTCTTATACTTACTGAGTGGATGAGCCCGCATTATGCCCATGATTATTTCTCTTCCATCCATCCCCCCTGTATTTTTCTTTGCCAATCTCCTAAACTTGAACTGACATAAATTAAATGTGGACCTGATGCTGTTCCCCAGGATTGACAATAGACTCTTTACAACAGCTGTGTAGACTGACAAGCGTGAACCAACCCCAGGATCTGACCCCAGTCATGAATTCTACAAAGGCAGGATGGTCCTTTCTCCTTCAGATTTTCCCTTTTAGAGCTCAAAAGGGTAACAGCTTTTCAGGCTCCTTTAAAGGGCTGAATTGCTTCATAAAAACTATCACTTCCCCTAGATCAGTGGGCAACTCATTCATCTTCCTTCAGGAAATTTCTGGAGACATCAGTTTTCCTCTTCAAAGTAAAGGCAACAATCTGAATCTTAGATGGAATTTCCTTTCATGCAGAGTAATTTTGGGCTTCTTGTTCTAAAGAAGGAAGGATGTACTGAGTATAAAACAAGGACTTAAAAAGTTATATATACACCTTTTGGCTCTCTGAGCAGCACCATGGCGGTTGGCAAGAACAAGAGCCTTACGAAAGGTGGCACAAAGGGAGCCAAGAAGAAAGTGGTTGATCCATTTTCTAAGAAAGATTGGTATGATGTGAAAGCACCCGCTACGTTCGGTATAAGAAATATGGGAAAGACGGTAGTCACCAGGACCCAAGGAACCAAAATTGCATCTGATGGCCTCAAGGGCCAAGTGTTTGAAGTTAGTCTTGCTGATTTGCAGAATGATGAAGTTGCATTTAGGAAATTCAAGCTGATTACTGAAGATGTTCAGGGCAAAAACTGCCTGACTAACTTCCATGGCATGGATCTTACCCGTGACAATATGTGTTCCATGGTCAAAAAATGGCAGACAATGATTGAAACTCATGTTGATGTCAAGACTACCGATGATTGCTTGCTTCGTCTGTTCTGTGTTGGTTTTACCAAAAAACCCATCAATCAGATACGGAAGACCTCTTATGCTCAGCACCAACAGGTCCGCCAAATCCGGAAGAAGATGATGGAAATCATGACCCGAGAGGTGCAGGCAAATGACTTGAAAGAAGTGGTCAATAAACTGATTCCAGACAGCATTGGAAAAGACATAGAAAAGGCTTGCCAATCTATTTATCCTCTCCATGATGTCTTCGTTAGAAAAGTAAAAATGCTGAAGGAGCCCAAGTTTGAATTGGGAAAACTCATGGAGCTTCATGGTGAAGGCAGTAGTTCTGGAAAAGCCACTGGGGATGAGACAGGTGCTAATGTTGAACGAGCTGATGGATATGAACCACCAGTCCAAGAATCTGTTTAAAGTTCAGACTTATAATAGTGGCAAATAAAAAGCCTTATTTGTGAAAAAAAAAATTATATATACAGTGTTTCCTTGACTATATTGCAAAATGCATCTACTCACACAAGTCCAGTAAAGTACAATCTAAAAGAATAAAGTCAGCTTAGCTGGTGATAAACAGGGGAACTATTGCCTAAAGATAAGAAAATGCTCCGATTTTTCTTATAGGAATCAAGAAGAAAATTGAAGGTCTGATGGAAGCCGGTCCTTGCTTAGTGAAGTTGCATTTGGCAGACAATGGCATAGACGGAAAAGGAAAAGAAGAGAAAATGGTTTGTTGCAATTCATTCAAACTTTAACATGGTAAGTAGCGAGTTAAGAGACTTTATTTGTTCACCTTCCAAAACTAAGTGCTTGAATTAAATTGTGGGAATAATTATTTACCTGTAGCTTTTAAGCAGTTTCCAGTGAGGTTTTTCAGCTCTGAGAGTCAAGCAGTGACCCAGCTTGGTCTTGGTACCTGATGTGGCAAGTGCTTGGTACTTGGTACCCAAGTTCAAGCAATTCCACTGCATCAGCCTCCCGAGTAGCTGGGATTACAGGCATGTGCCACCACACCCAGCTAATTTCTTTTCTTTTCTTTTTTTTTTAATGGCAGAGACTTGTTCTGTTGCCCAGGCTGGAGTGCAGAGGCATCACCTTGGCTCACTGCATCTCTGCCTTCTGGGTTCAAGTGATTCTCCTGTCTCAGCCTCCTGAGTGCCTGGGATTATAGGTGCCCACCACCATGCCAAGGTTAAATCACTTATCTTTACCTAGATTTCCTCATTTGTAAAAATGGGGATAATAATAGTGTCTAACACAAGAGACTGTTGCAGGGTTAAATGAGGTCACGTATGTAGGGTGCTAAATATAGCGGCCAGGGCTCCAGCTAGCACCCTCCTACAAATTAGAAGTCCCTCTGCACAGATGAATTAAGAACGCACCACCGCTGGCCGATGAATCAGAGGAAATTCCCCTTCCAGATCCACGCTTTGGGGCCCAGCCTTTGGCAAGCAGAAGAACTCTGCTAGATTTCAGCCCCACTCATCCTCTTGGAAGGCCCCTTTGTGCAGGGCACAAGCACTTAACCATGTGGGTGGGCCTGGCCGCAGCCGGCGTGTCATGAATGCCGCATCGGACCTTAGCTCACATGAGGCTGCACGGTGTAGTGCTGAACTCCACGGCCTGTGGAGTCGACCTAGATGCAGAATTGTTGAGTTATGAAGTTTGTCCTCCTCACTTCCTGCCCTCCTTCTGTGGACCCTCTGTTCTGCCTTGAAGCTTCCCTGTTGTCCACGCATTTTGTCTGAAGACACGGCACACAACCGGGCAGTTCAGGAAGCCAAGGCTTGTCAAATCCTGACTAGGCAGACTGTTGCCTCAACAGCAAGACCTTTGAGAGAGAGAGTCTGGCAGGACCATTCAGCTCGGGCCTTGCATTCCAGCTGCTGAATCGGTGGAAAATATATACAATGAGCAAGAAAGTAGCCTCCTACTCAGTGTGGACCCTAACTGAAATTTCATACCCGCAGCCCCTGGTAAGGGCTTGACATTGTTTTCTTGATAGTCAAATAACTTCTTTCAGAGCAGAGGCCATGTGTTAAATTTCTCTTAATCCCTGCAGTGCCAGGTACATAACGTGCTTGTAATAAGTATGCACTAAATAGACCATCATCGGCATTGCATTTGCAAAATGCTTTCACAGTAACGGCTTCATTCTGTTTTCACTACAACCTTATGAAAGGCAGAACGGCCTTTTTCAGGCCAGTTTTGCAGATGAGGGAGATGAGGGCCCGTAGCCTGCTATGATCACATGATTTGACACCTGATTTGGCAAGGGATTGAAGCTGACCAGGAGTCCAGGCCTCTGCCCAGATTTCTTATCCACTCATGATGCCAGAGAGTCCCAAAGACCAGTCAGCAGTCCAGTGCAAGACCTGCACCTAAAGAAATTTCCCGGGTGGCACATGCCTGTAATTCCAGCTACTTGGGAGACTGAGGCACAAGAATTGCTTGAACCCGGGAGATGGAGTTTGCAGTGAGCCAGGATTATGCCACTGCACTCCAGCCTGCATGACACAGCGAGATCCTGTCTCAAAAAAAAAAAAAAAAAAAAACTTCAATAGTCCTCAAAGAAATTACAACATAACAACAGTACAGTTTACTTTTCATAAAACTGAAGTTATTTGATTTAAAGAGCTATCTTCTATTTTCAGACTATGCCCTTCCTGATTTGATGTAAAAATGTTTGTTTGTTTACAGTGTTGATAGTTGTCATTTCTTGGCATACTAAAAATTGCCAAACTTGTGTCTGTCACTCTAAACTTCTGGACATTTGCTGGTATATGTGATATCTAAACTAGGAAGTCGTGCATCACATCATACCATATCTTTTGAGTAAATAAACAAATGAAGGATTTAAAGTAACCAAAAATCCTTACTCTATCAACTTACCTAGAAGAAGTATCCAAACTGGAGAAATTCGATCGGTAAAATTGGTTTCAGCATGTCTCTGGTCTCACACTGGGTGGGTTTGGGGTTGGGGGAGGGGTTTAAAAAGAGCTCATTCTCCAAAGTAACTGGATTGAGGTTCTTTAAATAACAATGCTTGACATGATGTGTGTGTGTGTGTGTGTGTGTGTGTGTGTGTGTGTGTGTGTGATTTTCTTTCAACAGCCTGATCAAATACTCTGCCCACTTGAGGGAAATTGACCTTGGAAACAACGTCCTAAGAGAAATGGCTGCTGCTGACATACTTGAAATGCTGAGAGCCAGAAAGACAGGTAGAGTGTTTTCAGGTTATATGTTTCCCCTCCGCCTGCCCACAGCTACTCACTCCTAAACGCTGTACAACTCACAACTTGCCCCACTTTTTTCATTTAAGTAACTGGCCCAAACTATGTAATGACTAGGAACACTGTGACAGGCCAGCCATCATTCTGTCAATTTTCCCAATGATTTGCACAGAGTTCAAGAATTTTTAGGATGTCATATTAGCCTTCCATCTAAGTAATGCATGTTTTTAAAGTGAAATTTTCTCTTTTGCATTTTTTCTCTCTTGCTCCTCTCATCCTTGCCTGTTCTCCAAGAAATGCTTCTCCCACTCTCCACTCTCCCGTCAGCCCAACCTGCAGAGAGGTCTCCAGATATCAATTGCAAAACTCAAGTCACAGCCCCCGTAAGATTATGATATGCTTTCTGGATCATCGAAGGATGATTAATTGTGATTGGCATAGGGAGAGCAGTAAGTCTTTTAAGATCCTGCAATCCTTTGAAAAGGAGAGCATCACAAGTGGAAGGAGTTGGTTCCTGTGGCCACTCCTGCCCTCTCCATCGCCAGCATGCATGACCAGAATTAATGATGGCTGCTCATCCTGCTGATGCAGAGGAGGCAAAGAAATGTCATTTTAAATGAAGCTCCATGGAAGATTTCATAAACAGATTTGAAAATGCAAATTCAACCTTAAGAAAAGTAGAAAGAACTCAGGCCGGGCGTGGTGGCTCACGCCTGTAATCCCAGCACTTTGGGAGGCCGAGGCAGGCAGATCACAAGGTCAGGAGTTTTAGACCAGCCTGGCCAATATGGTGAAACCCCGTCTCTACTTAAAAAATACAAAAAAACTTATCCAGGCGTGGTGGCGCATGCCTGTAATCCCAGCTATTTGAGAGGCTGAGGCAGAAAAGTTGCTTGAACCTGGGAGGCGGACATTGCAGTGAGCTGAGGTCCCACTACTACACTCCAGCCTGGGCAACAGAGCGAGACTCAGTCTCAAAAAAAAAAGAAAGAAAAGGAAAAAGAACTCTTGGTGTGTTACTGGGCAGGTCAAGTGGAAAGAATTAAGTAGTTCAGCCTCGGTCTTTACCATTCCCTCAGAATGGTCTTAGAGACACGGCAAAATCATAGATTGCATTTTTCTTTTAATGCTCTAGAGCTTTAGAGAGAAGAAATATAATGACATTACTGTCCATTGTATTGACATGTTTAAAACTAAAACAACTACATTTTTAAACAGCCAATCAGGTGGTTCCATGATGTTTAAATTATCCCTTTATTTTAGAGAAACAGAACATGGAATACTTTGTATTCCATTAAAGTTGAATTCAAATTCAGCAGAGTTACTCTGTTAAATTTAGTTCAAATAAGCTTTAAGCTTGATAAACTGAAGGCAGGTTAATGCTTTCATTTTGTTTTTCCTGACACCACAGTAACTTTTTCATTATACACTGAGGGAGAAGATGTTACCAGACGGCAGGCAGTCTCGTGACCATGACTATAGTGAGTGCTAATGACAGTCAGTCTCAGATGACTGGAGGGATGATTATTATCTCTCAGTATGTATTGGAGCTGGAAAACATCATGCTTTGCTTAGTAAATGTTTTAATTTGCATAAATGAGAAGATAATTATGAAATACCCACCTGAAAGTACAAATACTCATTTAGAAGGCATTAAAAAGTAATTTTCAAGTATAGTAATATATATTATGAGTAGCCTTAATGCATCCTCTCTTGAGCTGAAATAATTATGGGTGTTTCTGATGGAACACTTCAATTGGATTGTTAGTTTGAATACCAAGAAGATTCCTCGAAACAGGATTAACTGGTTGGGTTCTATAGGGAAAATGTCTTCCCATTTAGCCCTAATGGCATCATTTTAAACATTAAAAGCAATTAGTGATATCAGTGATTATAGAACTAATGTTCTTCAATTTATTGTTTCTTAACATTTGCAAGTTAACATGCTAATTTCTAAATCTAATTCTAATTCGTTCATAAAATCCAAATTAACAGCCTGAGGTTACTTATTTGCCTAGCAAAGAGATCTTAATGACCTGCCTTTAATGATGGAATAGGCCCAATGAAATCTTCCTCAGAAACATTAGCAACCTCATTTCATTAAAAAAAAAAAAAAAAAAAAAAAAAAAAAAAAAAAAAAAAAAAAAAAAAAAAAGAAAGAAAAAAAAAAAGGACAATAAAAGCCATTATCCTGTCTTACTGCTTTTTCACTAACAAGGAACCAGAGTACTTAAGGAACATTTCATTTATTCATTCTTATTTTTTTCAATATATATTTGTTAAATGCCTATCATGTACCAGGCCCTATTCTAAACTCTGGTGAGGGGGGTCATGAATTCCTGCCTTCATGAGGCATGTATATGATTGTATATCCAATAGGGATCATCCTTAGAGGAAAACTAAAGCAAATGGGCAGGGGGTGGGGGGGTAAAGTGTGTGTCAGAGCGTGGGGGTTGCCATCTTAGGGTAGCTAGGGAAGGCATTGCTGAGAAGGGACACTTGAGTAAGGATCTGAAGGAGGAGGGGGAGAAGGTCGTGTGAATATCTGTCATGAGCATTCTGGCTAGAAGGAAGAGCAAGTGCTAAGTCCTTGAGGTAGGAGCCTCTGGATGTGTCCAGTAAAGCAGCCAGCGTGGCCAAATGGAGTGCGCTAGAATGGGAGAGTCAGAGGACAAACAATCTGAGGTGCAAGTATGCCGGGCAGAAGGCCTTCTAGACCCTTGTGATGACTTTCGGGTATAACTCTGTTGAGATGGAAAAGCTTTTGAGAATGATAAGCCTAGGTGTGACCTGATGTAACCCACATTTTAACAGGATTGCTCCAGCTTTTTGCTAAAAATAGACTATAGGGGAGGCAAGGGCAGAACGAGGATTCTAGTTAGGGAGTTTTCTCTGGAAAAACTAGACAGGGCCTTTCAGCAGACCCTGAACACCCAGAAAGGTGGAAAATGGGGCAAGGGGAGAAGCTGCAAAGAGGAGAATTAAGGAAAATTGTAGACATTGAGCAGTTGAAACTCAGTCCTTACCACCACCCCAGCCTTGCCTGCCCTGCTTCCAGAAGGCTGACAGTTATGTAGAGGATTGGGGTCTTCCTTGAGAAATTGAATAGCCCTAGAAAAAGAAACTCTACATGCTGCCAGTTGGCCATCGCTCACCATTCAAAGAAGCCTCACAGGTCAGCAAGCCCTGAGCATGCACGAGCGCCGCCCATCAGCCTTTGTCTGTCTTATGCTTCATTGTGAACAGATACCTGAGAACCTCCAGACACTTGAGGCAAGTCTCCAACATGAGAGACCAACCCTGAAACAGAGGGAATAAAGGAACCCTGAAGATACAGAAACAATGCAGAAAACTGAAGAAAAACAAAAAAGCTTTAACATTCTCAATGGAAAAGAAGATAAAGCATCCATAAAAAAGGAACGGGGTACTACAAAAAAAAAATTAGAAAATAAGAAAAAGTTCTTGGAAAGTGAAAATGATAGCCAAAATAAATTTTTCTGAAAAAAAAAAAAAAGGTTGATAGTTAAATCAGGAAAGACAGCCCTCTGCCCCTCTGATTCGACAGACAGCTGCATCTTCTCATGCAGCTCTGGCTGCATCCCTCAGACACCAGGGTGAAGGCGAAGACCAGAATAAACAGATGGGGCCATAGTGGGGCCCTGGTTACCAGGGCTCCTTTTAACTCTGGCAAAGTGGATACTGTCACCAACCATGACCGCTTCATTGACCACAAAGACATGGCCTACATGTTCCACTATGAGCATGTTCTAGTATGAACCAGGTCAAGTTCCACATGGCCTCCAAGGAGTAAGACTCCTGCATCACCAGTCAGAGCAGAGAGGATGGGAGAGGCCCTCAGCTGCTGGGGAGACCCTGCTGCACTCCGTCCCCCATCACACTGAGAATCCCCCCTCCTCAGATTCCACACAGACCCCTGGAGAGGGAAGGGCTGGGGAGCCCTGCTTTGTGGTATACCATCAACAAAGTCCCCTGTGCTCAGCCCAAAAAAGAAAGAAAGAAAGTCTTTGGAAGTAAAACAAAAGATAAGGAGATGAAAAAATGGTGAGAAAATATGAGAGACAGAGGATGAACCCACGAACATCAGTGTCTAACTAAGAGTTTTCAGAAAGAGAAAACAGAGAAAAGTTAAGACACGGAATTATCAAAGAAATAAATCAAGAACTTTCTTAGAACCAAGAAACATAAATCTGCACATTGAAAGAGCTCATTGGGTGTCCAGCACAGAGAATTATAAAAGGTATATCATTATGGCATTCAGAATACTAGGAATAAAAACGGGATCCTAACAACTTACTAAAAGAAAAAATTTTGCATCCAAAAGACTGTGAATTAGAATGACATCAGATTTCCTAACTAGAAGCTTGGGGCAATGAAGTGCTACTATGACAATTCCATGAGAAGTCTATACAGTCCCAACTTCTAACCACGTATGAGGCCAAAATAAAGATGTTTTCAACATGCAAGCGATCCAAACATGTACCTCCTCTGAGTCCATTCTTATGAAACTTCCAAAGAACATGCTTGAGCAAAATGAGAAAATAAATCACAGACAGGCCGAGCACAGTGGCTCATGCTTGTAATCCCAGCACTTTGAGAGGCTGAGGCGGGTGGATCACCTGAGTTCAAGAGTTCGAGACCAGCCTGGCCAACTTGGTGAAATCTCGTCTCTACTAAAAATACAAAATTAGCCAGGTACACACCTGTAAGCCCAGCTACTCAGGAAGCTGAGGCACAAGAATTACTTCAACCCAGGAGGCAGAGGTTGCAGTGAGCCAAGATCATACCACTGTACTCCAGACTGGGCGACTCTGTCTCAAAATAAATAAATAAATAAAAATAAAATAAACCACAAAGACAAAGAACACCGAGTTCAGAAATCAGAAGGCCCAATACAGGACAGTAAAAATGGGAGTCCCGGATGATGGCTGAGGTAAGTCCAAATTGGAGCAGAAAAGTAGAAGACTTTGGAAAGGAGAAAGACTTGGGTAAAAACTGAACTAATAGAGCATGTGAAGTACTTAAGTATTTTGAAAGAAATACCGATAAGTATATAAGAAATGATAGAAACCTGTGGGGAAATATTTAGAATAGGTACACAGAAAACTCTGCAAATGAAAAACCAGACAATTATTAACTTAGGCAAAAGATAGATACATAACAAAATACATACAAAAATATAATTATACCAATGAATACACCAGTGTTGATGTAACTAAAAATTGTGATATATCTTTCTTGAGAGGCTTGGTGAGACGAAGTTTCAAAAGTCAGTATGTACATTTTAAATGGAAATATCAAGAAATAATATAATAAGCACTTTGCTTAAAATCAGGCAGTAAATATCATGAAAAACTGCTGAATGAGTTGAAAGTGGTTGCCTCTGCAGAAAAGGACTCATGGCCAGGCGCAGTGACCCACACCTGTCATCCAAGCACTTTGGGAGGCCAACATGGAGGATCACTTGAGCCCAGGAGCTTGAGACCATCCTGGGCAACCTAGGGAGACCTCATTTCTAAAGAAGAAGAAAGAAGAAAGAAGGAGGAGGAGGAGGAAGAGGAGAAGAAAGAAAAAAGAAGAAAGAAAAGTGGTAAGTTGCCCCGGCTGGAGTCCAGTGGCATGATTTTAGCTCAGTGTATCCTTGAACTTCTGGGCTCAAATGATCCCCCTACCTCAGCCTCCCAAGTAGCTAGGACTATAGGCATGTGCCACCATGCCTGGCTATTTTTAAATTTTTTGTAGAGATTAGATCTTGCTGTGTTTCCCAGGCTGGTCTTGAACTCCTAAAACCCAAAGTGCTGGGATTATAGACATGAGCCACTGCACCCAGCAAAAAAAAAATTTTTAAAGAGAGAATTGAAAAGTGCCTAGCTATCTCATCATGTAATTTGTTGTTATATAACTGCAGGTCAATACCTAATGCTAGCTTAAATCATCTTAGTTTCCACAAAAGAACAGGAAATCTCATACACTTGGGATATGCTTCATTAAAGAATGAGTAGAATTATGGGCTGGGCGTGGTGGCTCACTCCTGTAATCCCAGCACTTTGGGAGGCTGAGACGGGTGGATCACAAGGTCAGGAGATCGAGACCAACCTGGCCAACACTGTGAAACCCCGTCTCTATAATAATAATAATAATAATAATAATAATAATAATAAAAGAATGAGTAGAATTTTATAAGTGTAAAATAAGTAGAAAAGATGACCAAAAGTGTGGCATCCGGGAAACAGAACAGTCTTTTGTGAGCTTAAGTGACACATGAATCCTCTGAGGCCTCAGCTGGCCTCCATTCCACATTGCTGACCCCATTTCAAATGGTCTGTAGCATATGAAACACCTCACAGCCTGCACCACGCATCCCACGCTCCCTCCTTGCCTCAGTGGTCAAGACTTTGAACTTTGTTTTCCTATTGAAGGCTTTGCCCTCCCCTGCTGTGGACCTGTCCTCTTTCTGTTTCTCACTCCAAGCTTGCTTTTCCTCCTTGACCATGATTTATATCTGTTTCCTATTAAATACTGCACCACATAGAGATAGTGTTTGGCTGCAGGTAACAGAACCAGCTGCAGTGCACAGGTGAAAGAGGACTGGGCAGGCACAGCTACTGCACATCACCAACGTTCTAGGTTCCTTCTCTCCGTCTCCATCATCGATCGCCTCAGCAAGTGGCCTTATCCTCATGGTTGCAAGGTGGCTGCTATACCTGTAGCCTCTCATCTCCATTCCAGACCAGAAGAAGGAAGGGACAAGGAAGAGGTGCTAGTATCTGATTTCTGGCCCCTTCCAAGTTGTGACATTCTAAACCACATCGTCTTACACCTACAGGTCCTTTGTTCATATTCATCCACTTTGCCCGCCACTACTCTTTCCTGTGCCCAGCTTGATTTGATCTCATACGTCTACAGCCATTTTCATGCTTCAACCTCAATTCACCCTCTGGAGCTGAAATTCAGTACTATTTTCTAAAGTTCTTATTTTTCCTCTCAACTGTATTTTCTTGTTTTTCCTTCTGCTTTTGGCCTCTCCCTGGAGGAGCCCAGCCTCCAGAAACTGTAGCGTTAGGCACCTCCAGCCTTGTAAGCAAGACCTGGCCTTATAGCTAAATGAGAAGCAGGAAGGAGGAGAAGGGAGTGGACCATGGGAAAGAATATGGAGGAGGGGTTGACAGGTTCTCTGAATAATCCATTAGTGATTTGGGTCTTTATTTTATAGGAAAATCAGTGAGAACTCTGGGTTTCAAGTGATACAAAACCAACTCAAACTGATTTAAGTACAAAAGTAAATCTGATGACTCCTATAAGTCTGGGGTGGTTCTAGCTAGAAGTCCAGCTGGAATCAAGGGTTCAAATAACGCCACCCACTTCCATCTCCTGGGAGTTCTGCTGCTGTGTTGACTTGACTCTCAGGCAGGCTCTTTCCCACGTGGTGGCAAGTTGAGCAGCATTAGCCAGAGGGTTACATTCAGCCTGGTTAATAATTTCGAGAAGGAGCTCTTCTCTGGACTCTCACTGGACGACCATGAGTCCCATGCACACCTGTGTTAACCAATCACTGTGCCAGGGAGATGAGATACACTAGACATCCCTGGGCTATGTGCACACCCTTGAGGGCAGGGGAGTGGAACCCTAAAAGAAACTCAAGAGGCTATTTTAGAAAGAAGTGAAAATGGAAGCTGGTAGGCGAAAAC
>NW_016107345.1:3070331-3083700 GCF_001604975.1 Cebus imitator
AAAAAAAAAAAAAAAAAAAAAAAAAAAAAAAAAAAAAAAAAAAAAAAAAAAAAAAAAAAAAAAAAAAAAAAAAAGAATGTGGGAGAACGCCTCTCTAGGACACCTAAGCCCCACTCCCTCTAATGTAGTTGTGAGATACCCTACCTATTTATGAAGATGTGCTTTCCCCATGCAGGTAAACTACCCATCTTAAAAATTATAGTCACTCCCCAGACCTCTTCAGATACCTTCAGATCAATTTGGAAAAATAGCCAGAGGTCTAGTACTATCTGTAAAAAGAAGAAAAAGTTAAGTTCTTGGACGTCTGTGTCAGTGAATAGTAGCCACCAGGGGGTGCTGTATGGAGCCTGGGCAGTTGGGCCGTCTGGCACCACCAGTGGCAGGTTTTGCATTTGATTCTATGAGAATTTAGGTTCTAGGTCGTGCTCCTCTAAACTATCATTCCAATCCGATGGATGATGACTGAACCAAGCGACAAGTAGTAAGAGACCAACATCGTTTCCTCAAAGATTGGTGCAGCCTGGGCCTCCCGTCTCCAATTTCCACCCCTTCCCAAATCCTAGTTGCTACTAGCCTATTGTGGATCTGAAAAGATAAATTCACCTTTAAATTTACCTAAACTCTTTATGAATGCTGTTCTACCTCTTAGAAGGTAATGCTTTATGTACGTTTATTCTCTACTGTAAGAAGTTGAACTTCCTTTTTTACATAATTTATGATGTCCTGTTTATTATTTCACAGACTAAAAACTGACTATGGGTGCTCTGTTTCCATATGGATGTCATCTACATCCATGGCCAAGCAGACATGCCTAGATAGATATCGCTAATTCTATAGTAATGTTTTTCACTGTAACCAAATCCCTTTTGAGTTCTAAAAGTTGATGATTATTGTATGAAAGTTTAAAGTCATGTGATAATCCTATCTTGTGATGATCCCATCACACTTGTCATTTTCTAAAATTCGGGTTTCACACGTAGGCCTTAGTGAAAAGAGATGCAAGTCACTGAGGCTTCATCTCTCCTGCATATGAAATTTATAAGTTGAAGGAAGTTATACATGTATCTAAGAAAGAATCTTCTTTCATAAATATACCTATAGTTGGGAGCAATGGGAATGCTTGGAAATAATAACCGCTTCCTAAAAGACACCATCCCTAAAAGTGAGGATCGTCCTGAAATATGGAAGCTGCTTTTTTTTTTTTTTTTTTTTTTTTTTTGAGACGGAGTCTTGCTCTGTTCCCCAGGCTGGAGTGCAATGGCGTGATCTTGGCTCACTGCAGCCTCCGCCTCCTGGGTTCAGGCAATTCTCCTGCCTCAGCCTCCTGAGTAGCTGGGATTACAGGCACGCACCACCATGCCCAGCTAATTTTTTGTATTTTTAGTAGAGACGGGGTTTCACCGTGTTGACCAGGATGGTCTCGATCTCTTGACCTCGTGATCCACCTGCCTCGGCCTCCCAAAGTGCTGGGATTACAGGCTTGAGCCACCGCGCCCGGCCGGAAGCTGCTTTTTTTTAAGATGGAGTCTTGCTCTGTTCCCCAGGCTGGAGTGCAATGGCGTGATCTTGGCTCACTGCAGCCTCCGCCTCCTGGGTTCAAGCAATTCTCCTGCCTTGACCTCCTGAATAGCTGGGATTACAGGCACATGCCACCATACCCAGCTAATTGTTTGTATTTTTAGTAGGGATGGGGTTTCACCATGTTGGCCAGGCTGGTCTTGAACTCCTGACCTCAGGCGATCCACCTGTCTCAGCCTCCCAAGGTGTTGAGATTACAGGTGTGAGCCACCGTGCCTGGCCAAATGAAGAAACTTTTAATCCCTCAGCCCCACCATGAAGATGCCACATAGCCCCATGAGAAACGGAAGAGGTGTGGTTGATCGATGTATGGATGACAGTGGGTGAGATGAGTTTTATATGCCATGACAATATGGTGCAGGATGAAGAGCGTGGCCTGGGCAGTTAGATGAACCAGAAGTCTCTGTGGAGGACCTGCTGCTTTCCAGGTGACTGCGCCTGCGCAAATCAGTTTACCTCATGCTCCTCAGTTTCCTCTTATGTAAGATATAGTTAAGAGTAGCAGGGCTAGGTGCCGTGGCTCATGCCTGTAATCCTAGCAATTTGGGAGGCTGAGACAGGAGAATCTTCCTGGTTTGAGGCCAGGAGTTCAAGACCAGCCTGGGCAATATAACGAGACCCCCCATCTCTACAAAAAATTTAAAAATTAGCCAGCTGTAGTGGCATATGCCCATAGTCCTCACTATTGGAGAGGCTGAGGCAGGAGGGAAGACGATGCTTCAGTGAGCTATGATTGTATCATTACACTCCAGCCTGAGTGAGGATGTGAGACCCTATTCAAAAAAAAAAAAGAAAAATAGAGTGGCACCTATCTCATTTGTTGAGCATTGAATGAGACCACACATGTCAAGCGTTTTAGAAAAGTACCTTGTTCATATTACACACTCAAAAACAAATACAAGCGGCTTTTATTATTGCTACTCTTATTGTGGATGTTAGAATTGAGTGGTTCCAGTTATTTCATCTGTGACAACGACACAAGGAACACAGAGAAGAAATGAAAAAAACACTTAAGGCCTCTTCACTTTGAAGTAAAAATAAAAAACAAAAACTTCATTCATTCTGAGTACAAATTTAACAAGTTCTAGCAAGTTTATAGAATCAAATTAACTGTGGGATAGGTATGGGTATAGTAAATTAGCTCCACTCTCCAGGGTCTTAGGATCTAGCTAAGAAGAGAAGACCTTTGGCCAGGCACGGTGGCTCATGCCTATAATCCCAGCACTTCAGGAGGCTGATGTGGGTGGATCACCTGAAGTTGGGAGTTCCACACCAGCCTGGTCAACATGGTGAAACCCCATCTCTACTAATAATACAAAAATTAGCTGGGCATGGTGGTACATGCTTGGAATACCAGCTACTTGGGAGGCTGAGGCAGGAGAATCACTTGAACCTGGGAGGGGGTGGTTGCAGTGAGCCAAGATCGCATCATTGCACTCCAAACTGGGCAACAAGAACGAAACTCCATCTCAAAAAAAAAAAAAATTGAGATGATATTTTGTATTTTTACTATAGATGGGGTTTCACCATGTTGGCCAGGCTGGTCTTGAAGTCTTGACCTCAAATGATCTGCCCGCCTCAGCCTCCCAAAGTACTGGGATTACGGGCGTTAGCCACCACACTTGGCCAGCAATGTTTATTAAAATAAAAAATACATAGCTTTTGACCCAGCCATTCTACTTTTAGAAATTTGTTTACTGTCACCTGTGCGCCAGGAAATATGTATGAGGATGTTCACTGCAGCACTCTTTATGTTACATGGGAAATAACTAAACTTTTCTCAGAGTTCTCAGGGGAATAAATCACAGTAAATGTATGTGGTAGAATACTATGCAGTCATTGAAAGAATAATGTGGATACATAAGTCCTTATATAGAAAGGTATTCAAGTAACACCGTTTTTAAAAACAGGTAAGAGAATAGTATATGTGAAAAATTCATACAAAAATGAATTGACGTAGTATAATCCAGCAATTTCACTTCTGCCTATACATCTAAAAGAACTGAATATGACGTCATTAAGACATTTGAACACCATGTTCATAGCATTATTTACAATAAATCAAAGGTAGAAGTAGCCCAGATGTCTATCGAGAGATGACTGGATAAATAAAATGTGATATATGCATAAAATGGAATATTATTCAGCCTTAAAAAGGAAGGAAATTCGGACACATGCTACAACATGGATAAACCTTTGAGGATATTATGTAAGTGAATAAGCCAGTCACAAAAAGACAAATACTGCATGCCTCCACTTATATGAGATACAATAGTCAAAATCGGAGACACAAGTAGAATGGCGGTTGCAACTAATGATTTCCAGCCATAGCACCTTCATCTAAGACCAAGAGAGGTAAATGAACTGAAGGGTTCCATCTGACCAGAGAAGACCAGCAAATGCTCAGGGACCTGTAGACATGAACACAATTATTTCCAAGAAAAAAAGATGAGCCATGGCTCTTGTCTGACAAGTGTAGTGGAGAGCAGACTTGCTTAGAAGGACATTCCCAGGAGGAGGTAGCAGTTTCATTTTGGCCTGGCTTTCATCTCTAACCTCTAGGAACAATTTTCTTGCTTTGTCATTATAGTTCCAAACGTTGGTCCCTTTGGGGAAACTACTTCAGCTCAACAAGCAAATGTCATCAGGTTTGTTGTTTGTTTTTCTTTCTTTCCCTAGTGCAGGAAAGAAGTCCAGAATATCCCACTGTAGCGTAAGGATTATTTTGAGCTAAAGGCATTTGAGAATCAAGGGATTCAAGAAAAGTTGTTTGGTTTTAATTTTTTTTTTCCTGAACTTCCCTACCTAAAAGCAATGCCTCTCAAAAGAATTCAACTGTCTTAAATTCCTTCCCAGGAATTTCCAAACCAGGGAAGATTGACTCCTGTCATCAGAAACAAGAAGTTGGTACTGGGATAATAAATCATCTAATAGACCTTGTGCAACACTGTCGTATCTCCCATCTATTCTCCCAAAGGCCTGTTTATGTTTTCTAAAAGTTATTTCTCTGAAGTGCCCTTTCTCCTTCTCCCTTCCCCTTATTTAGATAGTATATAAGCCCCAAATTCTTTTTTTTTTTTTTTTTTTTTGAGACGGAGTCTTGCTCTGTTGCCCAGGGTGGAGTGCAGTGGCACAATCTCAGCTCACTGCAGCCTCTCCTCCCCAGGTTCCAGTGATTCTCCTACCTCAGCCTCCCAGGTAGCTGGGATTATAGGTGTATGCCACCACACCCAGCTAATTTTTTGTATTATTAGTAGAAACAGGGTTTTGCCATTTTGTCCAGGCTGGTCTCAAACTTCTGACCTCAGGTGATCCTCCCACCTCAGCCTCCCAAAGTGTTGGGATTACAGATGTGAGCCACTGCACCCGGCCATAAGCCCTAAATTCTAATTGCTCCTTGAGTGATATTTTTCTGTGAACTCTGATTACTTCAATGAATAAAAATTTACCTTTCCAGGCCAGGCCCAGTGGCGGAGCGGACACTGAGCAGGCCGTAAGGAGGACAGATTTGTTTGGCTGCATTCAAGGCTGCCTATAGTTCCTGCCTTTTGGGTGCTTATGATGGCAGACAAGGCCTCATGAAGGTGAACCAAAGGACGGAAGTCACAGGAGACCCTCCCGTCGGCCCCGCCATGCCTGGACAGCCGCTGCAGCCTGAACTTTCTGCCTCGCTCCTGCTTTCCCTGTTGCATTGAACTCCGGTGCATCACTCATTCCTGTTCTTTTTCTTGGGAGAAAAAGTCCTCCTGCCATGCAGTGTGTCAAACCCGGATTCGTCTCCCCGACCCGCCTTCCCACCTCCCGCCCCTCTGCTCCCTCCTGGCCTCTATTCTCAAATTTCACTGCAGCAGACGTCTCTCTCCAGAGTTCTTGCCTCGGCAAAGGCCGGTACCATCCTTCTCCCTTTCAGCCTTTCATCTGCATTTCCCTCCTTATGTCTTTCAGACTTCTCACCCGCTGGGTTTATTTTCTCCTCCTCTGGCGCCAGCCTTCCTTCTTTGGTATATACTTCGAATTTACAGCCATCTCTAGGCAGATGTGGGGGTCATTCAGCAAGAAGAGAACACATGTTTTGTGTGCTCACTCCGATGGGTGTCTGGCTTATAAAGTTGGTGTGGTCCAATTCCTATCTGCCGCCACCACTGTGCTCTGCAGAGAGGTTTACTCTCTCCACTCTGTTCCTGGTCCTGAAGACCTCCCATGTTCCCCCAGTTCAAACTTCGCCTCTCCCATGAGGATTTCCCTCACTGTATTCTATACCCTCACAGCCCGTAACACACCACTCAACAAATACACAGCTGCATCTAACCAAATGTGACCCTGTGTCCATATGTATGTTTCTGTATATTAACGCATTCTTGTTTCCCCTGCCAGGCTCCATTAGTCTGGTTAGCTTTTGCCCAGGCACAAGGCATGGTATCAGGAGATAAGAGGATGGTGAGAGGCTCAGAATCCTAGATGTCCACCACTAGGTGATGGTGGGGTCAGGCATCTCCTTAAGCTGTCGGTGCTCTGTCCCCAAGTGGGGGTGCAGTGGCACAATCTCGGTTCACTGCAGCCTCCGCCTCCTGGCTTCAAGCAATTCTCCTATCTCAGCCTCCTGAGTAGCTGGGACTACAGGCATGCGCCACCACACCCAGCTAATTTTTGCATTTTTAGTAGAGATGGGATTTCACTATGTTGGCTGGGATGGTCTCGATCTCTTCACTTTGTGATCTGTCCACCTCAGTCTCCCAAAGTGCTGGGATTACAGGCGTCAGCCACCACGCCTGGCCTACTTCCACTTTCTTTTGAATGGAGATGTCTGTTTTTTTGGAAATACATGTGATGGTGGGCTAGCAGTAGAAGCACTACTGTAATGGTGAGGTGAACTTTGTCACTTTGCTTCTTGGGACCTCACTAGTCTTATATATAAAACGAAGAAGTCAACCTAGCTCAAAGTGTGGTCCCCAGGACTCCTCGGATCCTAACCTCTTTTAGGTGTCAAAAGGGGGCAAACTAGTTGCCTAACAATATTTAGAGCTACTTCCCTCTTTTCACTCTCATTCTATGAGTGTACACTGGAGTTTCTAGAAACCACGTGGCGTGTGAAGTCATCCCTCTAATAATAACCTGAAATGAGGTTATTATTGTGATTTTTAATGAATACATTTTAAAATATTTTTTTATTTCTGAAAAAGCAAACATTAATCTCTCTATATATGCGTGCGTGTATACATACATAGGAAATGTACGCTGATAAAAACAACTTATCACCAATTACCCTCGGTATCTACAAAATGCCTGGCCACGGGAGGCACAATTATTTGTTGAGTGAATTCATGATCTTAAAGATCTAGAAATCTGGTTCAGTGGTTCTCAAACTTTTTGGTCCTTTTCACTTAAAAATTATTAGGACCAGGCCGGGCGCGGTGGCTCAAGCCTGTAATCCCAGCACTTTGGGAGGCCAAGGAGGGTGGATCACGAGGTCAAGAGATCGAGACCATCCTGGTCAACATGGTAAAACCCCGTCTCTACTAAAAATACAAAAAATTAGCTGGGCATGGTGGTGTGTGCCTGTAATCCCAGCTACTCAGGAGGCTGAGGCAGGAGAATTGCCTGAACCCAGGAGGCAGAGGTTGCGGTGAGCCGAGATCGCGCCATTGCACTCCAGCCTGGGTAACAAGAGCGAAACTCTGTCTCAAAAAAAAAAAAAAAAAATTATTAGGACCTAAAGAGTCTTTATTTATGTAGGAAATGTATGAATATATATGTTATATTCATACTATATATAATATATATTCATACTATACATATATATGTGTATATATATGTGAAATGTATGGTGTTATAGTACATATTCATACTCTGTGTATAATATATATTCATACTATATATATTATATTCATACATTTCCTACATAAATAAAAGCTCTTCAAGGTCCTAATAATTTTTCTTTTTTGAGATGGTGTCTCACTCTGTCATCAGGCTGGAGTGCAGTAGTGCAATCTCAGCTCACTGCAACCTCCACCTCCCGGGTTCCAGTAATTCTCCTGCTTCAGCCTCCCAAGTAGCTGGGACTTACAGGCGCGTGCCACCATGCCCAGCTAATTTTTGTATTTTTTAGTAGAGATGGGGTTTCACCAATCTGGTCTCGAACTCCCAACCTCAGATGATCCACCCGCCCCAGCCTCCCAAAGTGCTGGGATTATAGGTGTGAGCCGCCACACCTGGCCTAGGTCCTAATAATTTTTAAGTGAAAAGGAGTCCTGAGATCATAAAGTTTGAGAACCACTGAAACATATTTCTAGATCTTTAAGATCATCAATTCCCTCAACAAATAATTGTGCCTCCCGTGGCCAGGCATTTTGTAGATACCGAGGATAATGTGGTGATAAGAACATGTTCCCCGCTCTGAAGAGACAAACGAATAAATTAACAAGACAATTTCTAAAAGCAGTAGGTTTAATGAAGCCAAAAGGCAGGACGCATATTCCTGCACAATCTGTGCGCCTGCTCAGATGTCAGTAACACTCTGTAGCTCAGCAGCCAGATTCAGCTGGGTCTCCCCAAAAGGCCCCGAGCCCTTTTCGTTGCCGTAGGACGGCGGGGGCGGGGAGGGGGTGGGGGGCCTGCCCGCCCCCATCGGCGCTGGCGTCAGGTGACGTCACTGGGCCGCGCCAGCCAATCGCAGGCGGCCGGGGTCTAGGCACCACGGTGGACGGCGGCCTGCCGGGGGCGCTGTGGCCCGCCGGGCGGCCCCTCAGAGCCGCCATAGCCTCCCGCGTTCTCCAACCCAACGTCTCCGCCGTCCGTTCCGCGGCGCCGCCATGGCCGATGTGGAAGACGGCGAGGAACCCTGTGCCCTGGCCTCTCACTCCGGGAGCGCAGGCTCCAAGTCGGGAGGCGACAAGATGTTCTCACTCAAGAAGTGGAACGCGGTGGCCATGTGGAGCTGGGACGTGGAGTGCGATACGTGCGCCATCTGCAGGGTCCAGGTGATGGGTAAGCGCTGCACGCGAGGCCGGAGCCGCGCTGCGGCCTCTGGGAGCCGACTCCGGGGGTGGGAAGGGACGGGCGCCCGCCGGAAGCCTCGGAAAGTCCCCTGCCTCGGGGAGTGGGCGGAGGTCGCCCTGCCTGGACGTTGGGGGAACGTGGAGCTACGCTCAGGCTGCGGCCGCCGCCTGGGGCTGCAGGGTCGTGCAACAGGCGCCCGGCGTTCTAGGGAGAGAGACGGGCAATAAACGGAGGTGAACAGTGAACAAGGTAATTTCAGGTAGTTATGGGTGTGACCAAGAGAATAAAACCGGGTGATTGTTGGAAATTAGCAGGAAACGCCTCGGTTTATGTGGCCAGCCCCAGCCCCTGCTCTAAAAGCTCACCGCGAGGTGGTCAGGGTATAAATTAGGCCGTGATTCAGCAGTAAACTTTAATGGTCTTGGTCACCACCAAAGTGATGCTCCGGAGTCATCTTCCACAAAACGACACCCTTAGTTCTCCTCAAGAGGTGCAGGGAAGTGTTTCTTAGCCTTTGCGTTTCCGGATTAATTTACCGCCGCTCTTCGAATGGCTTTTAAATCTGGATTGATCTAAGACGGGTCAGATAGCACTAGCGTGGCTTGAAGGGGAAAGTATGGTTCAAGAATATCTAAGTTTCATGGGAGCTGAGGAATGTAAGCCCTTTATTCAGAAACATAAAATTTCACCTCCATCACAGCTCCCTCTCCATCATGAGATGCCATTTCCTGGGGAAGATACTGCCCTGCTTTAATGATGCCGTTGTGGAGAACCTTCTTACAAATATATCTTCTTTCTGCGATTTTTTGATTTAGAATATTGGACCAAGCGAAACGTTTCAGAACCGCTTAATCTCATGTATTATATGGTTCTAAGATCTCAGAGCACTCTGAAAATCAAGTGCTATTTAAATGCAAGTTGTGTTTTTAGATAAGGCATTTAAAATCACTTTCAGAACGTCTTCAGTGGAGTTCTTTATTGAGGATAAAGAAAATGGCATTTCTATAGTTTGAAAACTGTGACTTGTCCTGAAGAGTGAGAGATTTGGAGAACATAAAGAGAATTGCTCTCCTTAAGGAGGATGAGACTTTAAACCTACCAGAATCAAGAGATTTCTCAATATGTGCTCTTTTGTCTTTTATTCCTAAGGGCTTGTTTTAAAGAGGATTTACAACAATTGTATTCAGACATTTTTATCTTTTACTTTTGAAAGACCTTGATATTAGACATGACCCACTTATTTTACATGGATCACTTGAGCCCAGGAGTTTGAGACCAGCCTAGGCAACATTGTAAGATCCTGTCTCTACAATTAAAATTAGCCGGGCGCGGTGGCTCAAGCCTGTAATCCCAGCACTTTGGGAGGCCGAGGCGGGTGGATCACGAGGTCAAGAGATCGAGACCATCCTGGTCAACGTGGTGAAACCCCGTCTCTACTAAAAATACAAAACATTAGCTGGGCATGGTGGCGCGTGCCTGTAATCCCAGCTACTCAGGAGGCTGAGGCAGGAGAATTGCCTGAACCCAGGAGACGGAGGTTGCGGTGAGCCGAGATCGCGCCATTGCACTCCAGCCTGGGTAACAAGAGTGAAACTCCGTCTCAAAAAAAAAAAAAAAAATTAAAATTAAAAAATTGACCAGGCATGGTGGCCTCCAGCTACTCTGGAGGCTGAGGTGGGAGGACCCCTTGAGCCCAGGAGGTTGAGGCTACAGTGAGCCTTGTTCCTGACACTGCAACTGTACTCCAGCCTGGGTGACAGAATGAGATCCTGTCTCAAAAGCAAACAAAACACATTAGGTTTTAAAAGTATCTAGTTTATTTGCCAGCAGTATAGCCACTCCCAGCCCCCTTTAGGAATCAAAATTTCCAGTTTGGGAAACATTTTTAGCTGATCCAGGAGACTCTTGCTAAAAATTTTATCTCCTAAATGCATTTCCTTTAGTTTAAAGGAAACTAAACTTTCACTTAGTTCCTTTTCAATTTAAAAATAATGTTCTCAAAGGATATTTTTAAAAGATTTCTCTCTCAAAAAGCTATTTCCTCCCCCAAGGAAAAACATGTGAAGAGTGAGTGTAAATGTATAACCTGAAATAATGATTGAAACTTTGCAACAAATAAACTTTACTGAGATATTTAAAGTAAGTCAAAGTATAGGCTATAAATGACATATTTCATCATAAACGTTCTAATTATAGGAAGTATTCTGCTACCACAGGATCAGTGTTACATTTTTACAACAGCTGTACTTTGGGTTCAGGAAAGTATTCTAGACTACACCTTTGTATTTTGTTTATGAGGTGTTAAAACCCACTTAGAGGTCAGGTGACAGCAGAAGGAAATTTTTCTTCCCAACTTCCTAGTACTTACCCTAGCATCATTCTAAAAGGTGTTACTGTTATTGTACTCCTTAGAAATGTGCTGTTTTGGCTGGGTGTGGTGGATCAGGGAGGTCCAAACAAGGTCAGGAGTTTGAGACCAGCCTGACCAACATGGAGAAACCCCGTCTCTACTAAAAATATAAAATTAGCCAGGCATGGTGGTGCATGCCTGTAATCCCAGCTACTGGGCAGGCTGAGTCAGGAGAATCGCTTGAACCCGGGAGGCAGAGGTTGCTGTGAGCCAAGATCATGCCAATGGACTTCAGCCTGGGCAACAAGAGCAAAACCTCATCTCCAAAAACAAAAAAAGAAATGTGCTGTTTTAGATACTAGGAAGATCATTAAGGCATTTTTTTTCTTTTATCTGAAACTTTAGGAATTTGTGTAGATTTTGGTCAATTTTGATAGTCTACATCAAAGCTATAAGCATAAATTAGAGAATTCTAGATTCAGCAACAAGAACCCACTTAGTTCCCTTTCCTTAATATTTGAATTTATCCACTTGTGATTTATTACACTTTCTGCTCCAGAGATTTGCCCGTCAGCCCATTCCGATGTGGATGACACTCTCACCTTGGTTTCCACTCTCCTCCCTTCATTAGTAAAGGAGTGATGATTGCACAGTGAGCAAGTTCTGATGAAGAGGGGAATAGGTTTGCTAGCACAGCCAGTTGTAATAGCCAGAGTAATCCTTCATGACTCTATCACCTTGGATATTTCATGGAACTTTTTGGAGGCTTATTTTCCTGATTTGTAAAGAGGTGGTTGGGATCACCAACCTTAATATTAAAACTGTGATTGCACAGAACTAGAGCCAGATACAGGTAGCATGTCTTCACCGTTATGTCACAACCCTCATGATATTTAGTTGTTTGTCTACATCCCCAATTGCTGTTGAGCCCCTTGAAACCCAGCCTTGGTCATTTTGGTGTCCCCAGTGCATAACTCCTTGCACAGAGTAGATAGTAATTGTGGGATTGAAGAAAACCTCAGGAGGCAGTGGTTGTTTTTAATCCACACTGAAGAGACCAGGGCGGTGGTGTTTTTTTAAGGGTAAGAACATGTGGAGAGGAGCAAACAAATGCCTGAGCAGAATCCAGTGTAAGAAGAGAAGCAGGCTTCAACTCCACCGTGTTTCTATTTTTACAGAATTATTTTTCTCCTATTTACGTTAAAAACGTTTCTGTTGGTTCGAACTTCCTTTTACCCAGCACTGACTCCTCTTCTAGCTGGTGAATGAGTCCATTTTTGGTCCCTAAAATATTCTGTATTACTTTTTTCATTAAGCTGATAATAGTATTCCAGATTGAATTTTGAAAACTTCTAGTACAGCCTTTAGGATCTCATTTTTAGTACTTACACCTACTCCACTATATTAGAAGTTACTGTAAGTTCACTGGGCATGCTCATGGGCAGTTTATTTTCAAGACATCTTTTTAAATAAGCCATGAATATATGTTAATATTTGTTCATGTATACATCAAGAAACTCTAGAAGGACACCCAAGAAACCAATAATAAAGTAATTTATTAAAATACTTTATCATTGTTGGGTAAATGCTTTCGATTCAGACTTACCTGTAAAGGAAGAATTTTTTCTTTCTTTCTTTCTTTTTCTTTCTTTCTTTCTTTCTTTCTTTCTTCCTTTTTTTAAAAAAAAGACTTTTCGGTTCAGGGGTACAAGTGTAGGTTTGTTACACAGGTAAACTTGTGTCACAGGGGTTTGTTGTACAGCTTGTTTCATCACCCAGGTATTAAGCCTAGTACCCATTAGTTATTTCTTCTGATCCTCTCCACACTCAGAAAGGCCCCAGTGTATGTTGTTCCCTGCTGTGTGTCCATGTGTTTTCATCATTCAGCTTCCAAGCATTTTCTTACAAAGAAAAAACACTTAGTATTTAGGGCTATCTAGTATTTACTTATTTTTTCTATAAAATTCTCACCAGTATGTGTCTTCCCTACTTTATATATAAATACCTCACGGTATTGTCCCTTTTTTGCAGATGAGGGAATTGGAGTGTGTAATTGGTCCAAGGCCATGAACCTAATAAATGCCAGTGAAGTGGGATTAACTGTAGCTCTTCTGGCTCCGCAGCCCTTGCTTTCCCCTCTGTGTCTCACTGCCTTCTCACCAGCCTTGTCTGGATGACCATCAGTAGCAACCTGTTGGAAGCATACAAAGCAGTTCGTTTTAAAGGAACTCTCAAGTGTCTTAGGGCAGAGAGTAAGGTTACTTTTTATGAGTTGCTGAGGGAAAACTTCTGTGTCAGTAAGTATGGATGACTTAAAAAAATTTGTTTATGGCCGGGTGTGGTCGCTCATGCTTGTAATCCCAGCACTTTGGGAGGCTGAGGCAGGTGGATCACCTGAGGTCAGGAGTTTGACTTCAAGACCAGCCTGATGAATATGGTGAAACC
>NW_016107345.1:3083807-3127892 GCF_001604975.1 Cebus imitator
CATTTAATTTTTATATGAGATAAATTCACATAGGTCAGAAATTGAGGAAGGTATGTGTTTACCTGGAAGAGTGAAAACTCTCCTTCCCATTCCAAACCCTCCCGGTAAACTTTATTGTTGGTTCCTTGGGTATCCTAGTATTTCTTGATGTATGTATAAGTAAATGCTAACATATATTCATGGTTTATTTAAAGGGTGTCTTGAAAATAAATTGCCCATGAGCATGCCCAGTAAGTGTATAGTAACTTGGAATATAGTAGAGTATGGCATATTTTTCTCTAGTAGTTTTCTCTATTGGCAGTGTCAGGACATCTTTTCATCAGAGCTTATAAAAATAGAGGGTTTGTTAACCCTTGTGAATTTGCTCCCGGTTATAGTAAACTAGTAGAATGCCCTGCACTTTATTCCTCTTTAAATAGTTACATTCAGATGAGAAATTAGTAAGTATGAGTCTTTAACGCCATCTCTAACCCTTAGGGCTTTTATTTGACTTTGAAGTGTCTGGTTTTTAAAAATTGCATTCTGAGCATCAGAATGAGAATTGCTATTTATTTACTTTTAGATGCCTGTCTTAGATGTCAAGCTGAAAACAAACAAGAGGACTGTGTTGGTATGTTGTAATTTCATTCTCTTGCTTTTTCAACTGGAGATTTTCTCAGTAGGGATGTTTGAATTTGCAATTAAGATTGACTTTATCAATACACAGAAATAAACTGTAAAGCCGTGATCTATTATTAATATAAAATATGTTGGTTCTGAAAAGACTTTAATGGAATGACCCTGCAAATCCTTTTATTGCAGTAATTAAGAATTGATTATATATTCCAGACGTCATAATAAACATTTTGGTAATCAAAAATGACATAATTATTTTCTATTAAGAAAATTATAAAACCAGAAATTGGTCAAAACATTATTTGAATTTTGGCTCTGTTATAGGTCACTTTTGGTTCTAATAAGGCATTTCACTTTTATATGCAGTATTTTAACTTTAAAACCAAAGTAGAAAAAATTCAAAGTCTCAAGTATTTTTTTGGAATGCGGGTTGCATATCAAATTTTCTTTACAGTCTTACACTACAAAAGTTGTCTTAGGCTAAATATTGTAGGCAGTTGAAAGATTTTTGTGCCCTAGTTCTTGAGGTGATTATGCCTAGATTGCTGTCTAAACATGTTTACAGATTTTCTTAGAATAAAAGATTTAGCTTTGTATTTTGTGTTTGTCTGGTGTGCATAGAGCACATAGAAATTTTTAATATTGATTCATGCAGTTTTGATCCAGTTCTTCCTCCTGAAACACTTAGAATGTTTCACCCTTGTTTCCTACCCTCTGTAGCCAATTTTCATAGGATTTTTTTTTCTTTTTTTCCTCCCATTTCATTTAATCTTTTTCTCTTGTCATAAGCTCAGTTGGTCAAGCAAGGGACAGATTAATCCCAAATTTGAGATTGCATTTCAGATTGTGGATGATTTCCCTTGTTTTAAAGTTTTTCTTTCATGCTGCTTGTTTAAAAGTATTAACTTGGGAATTGTGAGGGGCACTTTCTTTGATCACAGAGAGACCTCTCTCTCAAGCCAGCCACTTTGAAAATTTCATCGTCACATGAATTGCACTGGCTGTGGATGACTTAACACAATTCATCACTTCTAGAAAAGAGCTCAGCTCAGTAGATGCACAACTGAATGCTTAGAAGCATGTCATTGATGATAGCCTACTGCATAATAAAAACATTTACAACTCATTCTATCTTGGTAAAAAAAAATTGGAAGAAGATTTTTCCATGAAATAAAGCCCAGAAGATCTCTAACATCAGTGCATGACTGAGAAGGTCAGACCTAAGGAAGGTTCAAGTCCTTTCATCTCCTAACTTCATGAAGACAGCATGTGGAGCTGTGTAGAACTAGGGGTCATCACATCACCCATAGATTCTAAAACAGGGATGGAAAGGCTTTCAAACAGTGACTTATCTTATGTCTCTGTGTAACTTACACATTTAAGTTTCTGTTTCTTTATAGATAGAAAAACATCATTTTGGCCAATTAACTATCTTTTTTCAAGATTATTATTTGTAATACAAAATAAGCTATAATTTTGAGTTCAGTTTTTAAATTGAAATATGTAATGTTAGCTCTTCTTTTTCTTTCTTTCAGTGGTCTGGGGAGAATGTAATCATTCCTTCCACAACTGCTGCATGTCCCTGTGGGTGAAACAGAACAATCGCTGCCCTCTCTGCCAGCAGGACTGGGTGGTTCAAAGAATTGGCAAATGAAGTGGTTAGAAGGCTTCTTAGTGCAGTTGTTCAGAGCCCTGGTGGATCTTGTTATCACATGCCCTACAAAGGCTAGAACACTCCAGGGGATTAATTCTTCAAATAGGAGTCGATGGATGTGTGGTCCTTTGGGATTCATCAAAGGCTTGGTTTAGCATTTTGTCAGGTTTATTTTCAGAAATTCTCTGCAATTAAGAAGATAATTTATTAAAGTTGGTCCTTCCTACCTCTGTGGCGTGTGTGGCACACACAGCTTAGAAGTGCTATAAAAAAGGAGAGAACTTCAGATTGAATCACCTTTATAATTTACCCATTTCTATACAGCCGGCTGTGGGAGCAGTTTCATTCAGAAAACTTTGCATGCTTATGGTTGATCAGTTAAAAAAGAATGTTACAGTAACAAATAAAGTGCAGTTTAAAACTCAACTTCTATTAATTTGTTCCTAATATGTATTTTTGGCAGTGATAGAGAGCGGTCCGTGAAATCTTGATGTGATATGAGGATTTTAAGTTAGGGCCAGTGAACAGGATAAATAAAATTTAACTTTTGGGCATATGAAATTTTGATTGTCTTTTAAGTTATTATTTTCTATCATTGACTCATCAAGAAAACGTAGATCTGCATTCACCTTGCTATTCAATCATGAGTGGTAAGGACAGAAGTATTTTCTAGTTCTGGTCAGATGATGTAATTTTTTTGTTTTTTAGGTGAAGTGTCTTTCAGGCTGGAATGCAGTGGCACAGTGCCGGGTCACTGCAACCTCCGCCTCCCGGGTTCAAGTGATTCTTTTGCCTCAGCCTCCTGAGTAGCTGGGATTACAGGCGAGTGCCACCACACCCGGCTAATTTTTGTATTTTTTAGTAGAGATGGGGTTTCCCCATGTTGGCCAGGCTAGTCTCGAACTCTTGACTTCAGGTGATCCCCCGACCTTGGCCTCCCAAAGTGCTGGAATTACATAGCCACCATGCCTGGCCCATATGATGTAATTTAACTGTGTTTTAGGTAACATGGTAATGAGGGAAAATGTTTACCAGTGTTGGATTGGATCAAAAAGTTTATCACACAATGTTTTAATAAATGGTTTATTCTGTTTACCTTATTTGAATAGTCATTATAATGTTATGTGCAACCTTAAACTTAATAAACTAATTTGTCAAGGAAATACTTTAATTTGAAAATATTCATATTCATTTATACTTTCATTTGACAATAATAAAATTTAAGGTTTATTACCTACAGAGAATACAAGAAAATACTAAATTTTATTGAACTTATTCACACTGAGGGGAGATTATTTAGTAACAAACAATGGACCACAAGTTCATTTTGAATTCTGTAGTACAGGCTACTGATAGGAATTTAAGCAAAAAACCTTAGAATCTTAACTATTCACATCTGCAGATTCAGTTTGCCATTCTGAATTTGTCAATCTAAGGGATGTGGATACATAAAAGAATGTTTAAAAAGGTAACAATTAGGATTATGTGTGCTTTTGTATGAGCTAAAAATCACATTTCTCTGGAAATTTTTGCTTTGTATTTTTTCACAGTTGTCTTGCTAACTACTGAAAAAATACAAATATCTTTGGCCATTTGAATGCTTATCATTATGCAGTGAACTATTTTAGAAGCTTTCTGTTTGACCTTTTTGGAAGGTTGCATCCTTAAAATGTTAACCAAATCCATGTCTTTGCAGTGAAGAGGAAAGCAGTAGAATGTCAGGTTACTTAAGGCAGTGTGACAGTGTGTAAATGAAATGTGAAGGATGATGGCAACAATTTGATTTTCCACACAGCAAAACCACAGTCCCACCACCTAACAGAGCTCTGTTTATGCTACACATGAGCATCTGAAGGAAGGGGTGGCACTGTGACAAAGTAGCGCTGATGATTACAGCTCATCTGCACAGCCATCTGAAAGTTTAATACGTACTCATCAGAAGGAACATGCTGGGACAATTTTGGGTTCCAACACAAAAGTTAAGCATCAAACAGGTTTTTCTTTCCATTTGATTAAAATGATGCTGAATTTTATTTTATTCGTGCATTAGAAACATGTTATCTTTCATTATTTAATTTTCCATCTGTGCAAATTATGTTACTGTACTACAGCTGACCACTATCAGTAAATCTTACTCTGTGTCAGTCCTGTTGTTTCCTTTTTTTTTTTTTTTTTTTTTTTTTTTTTTNGAGACGGAGTCTTGCTCTGTTACCAGACTGGAGTGCAGTGGCGAGATCTTGGCTCACTGCAACCTCCGCCTTCTGGGTTCGAGCACTTCTGCCTCAGCCTCCTGGGTAGCTACGATTACAGGCACATACCACCACACCCAGCTAATATTTGTATTTTTAGTAGAGATGGGGTTTTACCATGTTGATCAGGCTGGTCTCGAACTCTTGACCTCAAGTGATCCACCCACCTCCGCCTCCCAAAATGCTGGGATTACAGGCATGAGCCACTGTGCCAGGCCCAGCCCTTGTTGTTTTAAAAAATATTTAAAGGATAAAATATTACTTACTTGGCTATAAGGAAAATTGGAATTAAAGTACAAATATATTTTAAATTATAATCTATTTTGTATTGAACATTTGAATAGTATAACAAAATACTGAAAAAATGTTTGCATAGAAGTTCCTGTTTTCCATCAAGTCATTCCATTTCTGCCATCATTAGGTTTTGTTCAGCAAAATACGTCTTACAGGGAAAATATTTTCTTTGCATTTTGGTACCCTTTCTTAGTGGCAGCACAGCCAGGATACCTGGATTTGAATCCTAGCCCCACCATTTATGTGATTTTAGGCAAGTTACTTCATCTCTCCATACCTCAATTTCTTCGTATGCAAGGTAGATTATAATAACAATATAATAATACTTAGCTGGGCACAGTGGCTCACACCTGTAATCCCAGCACTTTAGGAGGCCAAGTAAGGAGGATCACTTGAGTCCAGGAGTTTGAGACATAGTGAGACCTCATCTCTACAGAAAATGAAAACAAAATTAGTGGATGTGGTGGTGTACACCTGTTATTCCAGCTACTCAGAAGGCTGAGGTGGGAGGATTGCTTAAGCCCAGGAGGTCAAGGCTGGGGTGACCCATGATCGCACCACTGTACTCCATCCTGGGTGACAGAGCAAGACTTTGTCTCAAAAAATAAATATTAATAATAGCTACCTCTTTAGATTTTTTTGAGGATTGAGGACTAAATATATAAACTTAGAGCAGTATCTAGCACATGGTTAAGTGCAACTGTTACTGTTTCATTTTAGTCATTTTTAGAAGCACCTTTAATAGAAGTGTGACTTTTAAAATAATATGTTTTCAATTATGGAGTAAAACACTCCTAACTGTTCTCAATAAAAATTCTATAATAAAAAGTTAATTGTTGTGAACGCGATTAGATTACTTGTAGCGCTGTGTTCTTGTGAATAATGGTAGTAAGGCCTCAATAACTTGCCTGTTATATTTTTCTAATCAGTCAACATGATTTTCAGATTTTATTTTTTAATTTTTTTTTCATATTTTTTGTGACAGGATCTCTCTCTGTCACCAAGGTTGGGGTGCAGTGGCGTGATCACAGCTCACTGCAGCCTCAACCTCCCAGGCTCAAGCAATCCTCCTATCTCAGCCTCTCAAGTAGCTGGAAATACAGTTGCACACCACTACACCCAGCTGATTTTTTATTTTTTGTAGAGATGGGGTTTCTCCTATGTTGCCCAGGCCGAAGTTGAACTCCTGAGTTCCCAAGCAATCCCCCCACCTCGGCCTCCTAAAGTGCTGGGAATACAGGCATGAGCCACCATACTCAGCCAAGATTTTATATTAAGGTTTTGGTGAGGTCTCATTTTAATTTTAGGTTTTCCATCTTGGTAGAAATACCTCATTGGAATCTTAGAAATATGAATATAAAAATAAATGTTTTGCCTAGTTGATTTTGGGACTCTTCATATGGCTTAGAAAATTAACCTTTTTCTATTAAGTTGGTGCAAAAGTAATGGCATAAACCATTACTTGTATGAATACAACCCTCAATTTTCATTTTCATAGCCTTTTGGAGCAGGAGTAAGCTTTGCAATCAGCCTGTTGCTTTCTCTTATCTATACACTTGATAAATCTGAGACAGTGATTGGAACAGAATCTGCTTTTCCTGTATTGGTTACAAGCAAGCACTTTCCCTGGGTGAGTGTAGCTGCAGGATAGCATAGAATTAAGACTACAGTTTCAGAGTCGGCCCAGCTTGAAATCATGGCTCTATCATTTACTAGCCATGTGATCTTGAACAAAATCCTTAACTTCTCTGTGCCTATTTCGTCAACTAAAATGGGATAACATTGTTATCTACCTCATAGAGTTATGAAGATATTAAATAAATGCATTTTAACTTCAAGAACAGTGCTTGAAACAGTAAGCACTCAACAAATGTCAGCCATTATTATAGATCACTACTGATGCTGCTAATCTCTTTGCCTTAATTATCGAATAGCCTTTAAGAAAGGAATATTGTTCTCCCCACTTGTTCCCAGAGCTTTTTTTAAAAAAAAAAAAAGAAAAGGAATATTGTTTGCAGAGATACTTCTTGTAAGAATTACAATGTTTGTGTGTAGCTACAATCTGTAAAATATTGCCAACATGAGTTTTCAGGAGAGTGGTTTATAACCTTTTTTTTTTTTTTTAACCACCCCAACACATTCCCATCAGCAACAATGGGTTCTTGCACAATGGTTCCCAAAGAAGTGTGTGTGTACCAGGCAGGGCAGGGAATAGGGTTAGGGAAAACTGCTCAAGCCGAGTGCAGTGACACAAACCTGCAGTCTCAGCTGTTTGGGAGGCTGAGGCAGAAGGATTGCTTGAGGCCAGAAGTATAAGGCCATAGTGTGTGATGGTCATGCCTGTGAAAAGCTGCTGAACTCCAGGCTGGGCAACACAGCGAGACTCCATCTTTAAACAAAACAAAATGAAAAGAAAAACAAAAAAATGGCCCCGATGAAAATCTTGCTCAAAAATTCTTTAAACTATTTCAGCACGGGTGAAATGTTCTATGCTATTTGCATTTTATCCTAGCCTCTAAGGAGATGTCTACCAACTCTGTAAACTTACTGGGATTTAAACTATAGCAGTCATTCTTATACCTTCATTGCCATACTAACTCTAGCTATGCTTTTTCTACTTTTACAGAAATTATACATTTTTAATATTACATATTTATAATAAAAGTTTATTGCATGCCTGTTATATATGAGGCTTCACCACAAAGAAATAATTTTAATAAAAATAAGTGTACTTTCTTCAAAGACTGCAGAGTCTGTTAGGGAATATTAGCTTTATACAGAATTGTAAAGTGTTGACCTTCTAAGAGAAGTAGAAGAGAGAAACCATGTTCTACTCCTATATTACACTATATGTGACTACAAGACCTATTTCTTGTGTGGACTATAAAGACTTGTTTCTATTGTATCTAACAACATGTGGTAAGTGGTATGTATGTGCCCTCTCCATAGGACAAGTGGGGCATGGGAGTCTGCCCACTGACAGAAAGACCCTATTAAGGAAGAAAATTTAAAAAATAAAAAAAATAAAAAAAAGCGTGGTGGCTCACACCTGTAATCCAAGCACTTTGGAGACCAAGGCAGGTGGATCACCTCAGGTCGGGAGTTCAAGACCAGCCTGACCAACATGGTAAAACCCCGTCAAAAAAAGCAAGAAAATAACATAATTATTTCTTTATGTGTATAGATCTGTGTTGTATAATAGTATAGACACTAATAACATGTAGCTATTTAAAATTTAATTATAATGAAATTAAAAGTTCAGTCCTATGATTATACTAGCCACATTTCAAGGGCTTAGTAGTCACATATGGATAGTGGCTTTCATATTGGATATTACAGAACAGAACATTCCCTTCAGTGAAGAAAATCTGTTGGAAAGCACTATGTTGATGGTCCATTCTATCAGAATTTCATAATCATGGACACCTCAGTGATATATTAAAATCTGTCTTAAGTGACCTTCCACATACCTTCAAAAGATTATCTCTTGAAACGGTAATGTCGAACATGAGCCTTACTTTACTAATCACATCTTATCCTTAACAAAAGGAAAGAAATATATATTTTTAAATCTTTAGCTGCCAAATTCATTGCACAAATTAAATTTGTCAGGACAAATAATATAGGATGACTCACCCTATATTATCTGCCACAATTGGTATTAACAACAATCGCTGATACTTGAGTAGTTGCTGCTACGTATATTTTCTTTTCAGAGCCTCTTAGAATAGGAATCTTAGAGTTTATTTTATCTCTAAAATGACATCTTCGTGTTTATATTTTTGAATATGCCAACTTGTAAAGCAAAGTTGTTGTTTTTTTTAATGGGCCTTTATGGACACATGTCCACTATGACACAAATTATTATTAAAGAATGTGCCTATATGACACAAATTTGGGTAGTCCTTAAATTATACATCTCAAAATATAACTACATATGAAAAAAGTATGATGTTACACAAGCTGTAACACCACTTTCAGGTATTTTCCAAACTCGAATTTTATGCTGAGGTTCTGGAGAGTAACTGTTCTTGGCATTTTGAAGCTCCGAATTGAAATAGCATATGGAGGACTTTACATATAAAATGGTTGCTTCTATAATTGTCCTGACAAATTTAAACTGTTTAGAAAGCTCTAAATTCCCAAAACCTAAAATGCAATAAAATAAATAAATGGGGGAAAAAAAAAAAAGAAAGCTCTAAATCCAGTGTTCTTAGCCAGGTGTGGAGGCTCTGGTGGGAGGATCACTTGAGGCCAGGAGTTTGAGACAAGCCTGGGAAACGTGGGGAGACCCTGTCCCCATTTCTAAAAAAAATAAATGAATGAATAAACAAATCTGATGCTCTTACCAAGGAATTTTATTTCTACCACTGCTTCCTCGATGTCTCTACAACATTTAGCTTCTCTATTAAAGAATGTGGTCAGTCAACAGAATACTGCCTGACAGGGCCATATCCTCAACAAGATTAAAGAGCTGGATATTGGGCAAAAAAATTGAAAAGATATTTCACAGAAGAAGATGTCTAAATAGGCAGTTGCCAGCATGCCTCATCAGAAAATCAAATTAAAATCACAATGAAACAGCACTATATACCACCCTAGAATAGCTCAAATTAAAAAGACTAAGTCTTGGTGAAGATGTAGAGGAATTGGAACTCTTATTCATTGCTGGTGGGAATGAAATATGGAATAGCCACTTTGGAAAATAGGCAGTTATTTTTTAAAGTTAAATGTATTCTTAATCCTATGGTTTCTTCTACTGTATGATCTAATCTTAGGTATTTACTCAAGAAAAATGAAAATAAGGCAGGGTGTGGTGGCTCACGCCTGTAATCCCAGCACTTTGGGAGGCTGAGGTGGGTGGATCATGAGGTCAGGAGATCGAGACCATCTTGGCCAACATGGTAAAACCCCATCTCTACTAAAAATACAACAGTTAGCCAGGTATGGTAGCATGTGCCTGTAATCCCAGCTACTCAGGAGGCTGAGGCAGGAGAATCTCTTGAACCAGGGAATCAGAGGTTGCAGTGAGCTGAGATCATGCCACTGCACTCCAGCCTGGATGACAAAGTGAGACTCGGTCTCAAAAAAAAAATTTTTTTTTTAATAAAAAAGAAAATATACATCCACAAAAAGACTTACCAAACAAACTTCAAAGCTGCTTTTTAAAATATTCATATTTATAATAATAGCCAACCTGGAAACAACCCAAATGTTCATCAACAGAATAATGATATATTCATAGAATGGAACACTACTCAGCATTAAAAAAAAAAAAAAAAAGTGACAAGCGCGGTGGCTCACACCTATAATCCCAAGCACTTTGGAAGGCCGAGATGGGCAGTTAACTTAAGGTCAGGAGTTCAAGACCAGCCTGGCTAACATGGTAAAACCTTGTCCCTACTAAAAATACAAAAATTAGCTAGGTGTGGTGGTGTGTGCCTGTGATCCCAGCTACTCGGGAGGCTGAGGCAGGAGAATCTCTTGAACCCAGGAGCCAGAGATTGCCATGAGCCGAGATCGCAACACTACACTCCAGCCTGGGTGACAGAGCAAGACTTCCTCTCAAAAAGAGAAAAAGGAGGAAAAACTGATGGAGGCGACAGCATGGCTGAATCTCAAAAGATGATGTTGAGCAAAAGAATCCAGGCACAAAAGATTACTTAAGTGTACGATTCTGCTCACATGAAGTTTGAGAACAGGTAAAATGAATCTACAGGGATAGAAATCAAAATGATTGCCTCTCATCCAGGGGTTATTTACTGGAAAAGGGCATGGGGAAGAATTCAGTAGTGAGGGAAACGTTCCCTCTTGATTTGAGTGATTACATGAATGTATACATTTTACAAAGCTCATTAAACTGCACATGTAGGATTTGTACATTTTACTCTATGTAAAACTAACCTGAATTTTTTTTAAAAAAAAGAGAGATGGCTATTATTATTTAAGACCATAACCAACAATCTGTTACATTTGCTACTAAATGGAAAATATAAGAAAATGCATTAATGGTGTTCTATTTGTCTTATTGTTCAACTCTTCAAGAAATCACTCAAATCAAAATAATTGTGTTTCTCATCCTGTTCTGGTCTCCTGTGGTGGTAACCTGAGAAAGCTCCTTGGAATTCATTAGAAACGCCACACTTTCAAGAAGTTTCTCAAAACGCAGAAGAAATAAGTAATGGAAGAAGTGATCTTTTTAAAGGGAAAATGTTTTATTAATTCCATCTCTCTTCTAGAATATTTTTCAGGGCTTTAAATGTACAAAATCTTGGCACTTCCCCCAATTATAAGATGAAAATTTTAATGTAGCCTGAAATTCCTCACTCAACTCTGAACTCCCACTTTTCCGACAGCACGCTTAGATCCTCTTAAGGATAAAATATATGGGCTTGGATTCTTCCCATACCTCATGCTTCATATAGCCCTTGATGACCCTGAGGCCGTAGTGCTGTGTTTCAGTCAAACCACAGCCCAGAACTGAAGTTTTGTGAGTGATAAGTCACCCTAATAAAGCATAGGAGCTCTGGAGTCCTCCCACCTTCACCACTCCCTGCTGTTAGGTCCTTAAGGTGAATGCAAAGTGAAAGGAGCTACTTTCAAAGTCCTTGCTGCAGTCTCCACCCTTAGCTCTCAAACCCACCAATTAACCCAGCAAAATTCGGGGGGCCTCAGATTAGCCCAACCCTCTGCCAGCTCCGTGTTCACAGACCAGGGACAGGGCCCGGTGCTGTACCTAAGACCTTCAACTCAGCAGTAGCCCGGTGGAAGCTGCAGGATCCCGGATCAGGATCTGCCATGCGTGGCAAGGCCAGTACCCCTCCCTGCCCCCAGCACTGTCCACCACCATCTGCTTTGAGTCCAGCAATCTCATCCTGCCCTTCATCCTAGATACCTTAACACAAGAAACCCAGATTTCCAGCTCACCTCACATTCTCCGAACTCTAACTCCAAGTAGTTCTTTACCTTCTTTTATTCCTCCTCCAACTGCTACCCCTCCCTGACTTCTGAAACTAGTCCTCTGTGCCCTCCAATATTTACACCAACAAAATTTCCTCCATCCTCTTCCCTTCCCTACAAATTTCCTCCATTTCGTTTTCCCCTAAAACCTGGTTCTCCCCCGAGGACACTGTTTCTTCTGCAACCTTCCTACTCCCCTCATCCAACTGGACCTGGCAACATGCAAGACGCCTTCATTTCACTGCTGATCTCCCTCCTTCCCTAAAAACACCCAACTTTGAATCTCATGTCACTGGACTTCAGCACTCACCATATCTTCTTGTGGTCCCACAGGTCACTCCCTGAGCTGCTAGTTCCCAGTTCGTCATCACTCCTCTTGACAATTCTTGGCGATTTCAATACTGCCATGGCTGATGCCTCTGCTACCCTGGCCTCTCCATCCCTGATCTCATCTCCTCCAGTGATGTGCTCTCCACCCCTGCCTTCACTGCCACTCACTCCAGTGGTCATGCCCTTGAGCAAGACTCCTCAAGAGTAGCTTACACTAGCTGCCTCCAATTCACTGATTCTCTGTTGAACTGACTCTCATAAGGTTTCCATCCCACCACTTCCTAGAAACCGCTCCTGTCAAGCATCCTAGTGACCTCCAACTTGTTAAATTCACTGACCAATTCTCCGTCCTTATCCCACTTGACCTCTCAGCAGCATTTGCCACTCTTTCGTCCTTGACACTCTCTTCCCTTGGCATCCAGCATCCACCTTCTGCAGGCTCCCCTAATCCCCACCGCCTTCACCTCCTCAAACTCTAGGGCTCAGTCCTTAGACTTCTCTGCCCTCGCCCCAAAGTGATCACACCCAGTCCTGCAGCTCTCATGGCCATTTATATCTGGGGTGACCCCCAGAGTATCTCCAGCCCAGGCCTCTCCCAGGGTTCCAGACCCATAGATACTGTAGACTACTCAAGACCTCCATTTGGCTGTCTCCCAGGCAGGTCAAATTTAACAGGTGCAAGACTGAGCCCTTGATCTTCCCCACACCTTGCTCCTCCAGAGGATTTCCCACCCATTTATGAGAAATTTCATCCTTCCAGTTACTCAGGCCCAAAACCTTGGAATCACCCTTGCTCCTTTTCTTTCTGTCACACCCACAGTCCATCCATAAGCAAACTATCTTCCCCTCCGCTGATTTCTCACCAGGATTACTGCAGCACCCTCCAGACTGGTTTTTCTGTTTTAACCCTTGCCCCCTTCTGTCTATGATCCTGTTAAGATGTCCATCTGATTGTAGCAGTGCCCTGGTGAAAATTCCAGTGGCTTTCCACCTCACTCAGAAGGAAAACCTAAGTCCTTTTTAGTGATCAGTACTGCCTCACTGGGCTGCCCTGTGTCCTCTCTGAGGACATTTCCTGCTGCGGGTCCCTCACTCTGGGCCACCCACACTGGCCTTCTTGCTGTTTCTCAAGCTCACCAAGCACGCATTGTCCTGAGGGCTTTGAGCCACCTGTTCCTTCTCCCCTAAGTGTTCTACCCTCAGAAAGTCACGTGGCTCACTCCCTTACCTTCTTGACTCTCATCATTTCCAGTCTTGCCTGATCACCCTATTTAAAAGTAAAGCCTTCTCCCTGATGGATCTTCCTTCTCCTTCCCTGTTTGACCTTTCTTCACAGCACTTACCATCATCTGTGGTGGGCTGAAGCACATGGCCACAGTATTTTGCAGCTACTCCTGTCAATCTGGGCTAGGCTTGTGACCAGTAGAATGTGGTGTATCAGCTCCAGAGCCTAGAACAGAAGAGATCTTGCAGCTGCTGACTTCACCCTTTTGGAAAACTGCCCTGAGGCCATCGTGCATTGAGGAAACCCAGGAGGATAGACTGCAGAGAGGCTCAACCATCCCAGCTCTACCAGCTGAGCTCAGCTGCCCACCCATCCCCAGCTGAATGCAACCATAAGAGTGAGCCTAAGCCAGGTGCAGTGGCTCACGGCTGTAATCCCAGCACTTTGGGAGGCTGAGGTGGATGGATCACCTGAGATCGGGAGCTTGAGACCAGCCTGACCAACATGGAGAAACCCTGTCTCTACTAAAAATACAAAATTACCTGGGCATGGTGGCGCATGCCTGTAATCCCAGCTACTTGAGAGGTTGAGGCAGAAGAATCGCTTGAATCTGGGAGGCGGAGGTTGCGGTGAGCCAAGGTTGTGCCATGGCACTCTAGCCTGGGTAACAAGAGCAAAACTCCATCTCAAAAAAGAGAGAGTGAGCCCAGGTGAGACCTGCAAAGATTTGCCCAATCAAAGCAAATCTGTATATTTGTGGGATAAATGCATGGAATGACTAGACAAATGAAAGACAGGCCAGAGCTTTGTGTGGGTTTTAGTTGATATGACCTAGTACTCAGTCCTACTTTACGAATTCTCTTTTATACATCAAAGTCCTTACTTGCAATGTGCTGTCAGGCATGAGGTGTTTAAGTGTCAGCAACCGAATCTGGTGTTGCATTTACTCTACCATAGCATATGTCAGGGGTCAGGCCCACACTGTATATGGAAATAAGACTGTCGTCTCATTTGCTATTACCAAGTGACTCTAATGTTACTGTTGTTTATCAAAGTTGGAGTGTTTAAATATTTTCAAATATTTTTTAACATATCTCCCTCTACCCCACCAGTGGACATTTAGCTGGGGTCTACATGCTTGTTAATTTTTTCTTATAATTTCCTTTTTCTCTCCACTCTCAATTACTTTTATTCTCCACTGGATGTGAAAAAAAAAAAAGCCTCTTTAGAAGCAGACTCACCGAAATTTATAGTAAATACTTAATAGTTCTTCATTCCAGAATACAAATTCTTTTATGTTCTACTAAAAATAACTTTGACTTTTATCCCCTTGTTTCATTCATCATTATAACCATACGACTTTTTTTTTTTTTTTTTTTTCCAAATAATCCCCACCGCAGCCCTCTCCAGTCAGGCTGAGAGTCCTCCCCCAGGAGCCAGTGCTTTCCATTCCTCCTCCTGGCTTTTTTTTTTTTCCTTTTCCCTAGGTTACAAAATTGATCCTAAAAATACTAAAATATTTGAATTGCTTTCTATTATCATAAAGTTATTACTTTTTCATTCAAAATGAATATCTCTTTATCTTAAATAAAAGTTGAAGCCAGGTACAGTGGCTCATGCCTGTAATCCCAGCACTTTGGGAGACTGATGTGGGCAGATCATTTGAGGTTAGGAGTTTAAGACCTGCTGGCTGAAAGGTGAAATCCTGTCTCTACTAAAAAATACAAAAATTAGCGGGTGGTATTGGTATATGCCTGTAACCCCAGCTACTTGGGAGGCTGAGGCATGAGAATTGCTTGAACCTGGGAGGCAGAGGTCGCAGTGAGCTGAGATTGTGCCATGGCACTCCAGTCTGGCTGACAGAGCAAGACTCTGTCTCAAAAAAAAAAAAAAAAAAAGTTGAAAAAATAAAATAAAAATAAAGAAATATCTCTTTTTTTCTCTCTCTTTGAGGATTACAGGTGTGCACCACCATGGCTGGCTAATTTTTGCATTTTAGTAGAGACCAGGTATCACTATGTTGGTCAGGCTGGTCTCGAACTCCTGATCTCATGATCTGCCTGCCTCAGCCTCCCAAAGTGCTGGGATTACAGGTGTGAGCCACTGCGCCTGGCATATCTCCTCTTTTCATATGGCAGAGGTTAGTCTTCTTTTTCTGGTGGAATATAGTAAATTGTTAAATTACAATAGCGTGTTGTTAGAAATCTTGCATGATATCTAATGAATCTGGCCTCCCTGTCTTCTGGCTGCATGGGGCACCACAGCTTTCCAAGGTCATGTGCGAATGCTGAGTTGGCTGCTCTGTACCAGGTGTGCATGGGACACAGGAACCCATCTTCTACATTGCTTAGGTCTTTCTTCCCTCTAATCTGCATATTAGAAAAGCATAATTTGGGACTAAATTTTGATGATTGATGGTCATGATTTAAAAGCTAATACTTTTTGATCACTTCTTTGTGCCAGGCATTTGGCATTTAATTCTCTTATAAAGCTTACCCACGAATCAGCATTTATTATCTGTTTTATAACTGAAGAGACTAAGGCTCAGAGAAGTTAAATGACTTGCTGAAAGTCACACAGCTAGCACTTGCAAAGCCAGGTTTCAGATTTCCCAAGCAGTGCTGGACTTAGTGCTCCTAACTGTTGGGCCACATCTCCAAACACAGATTTCTGGTACTTTTCCCCACGGTGCAAGGGATGGTGACTGTGCCCAGCACTTTTAGCAAAGTGCGTGCTCTGCTTCTAATGTAAGGACTCAATGCTGTTCTTTAATTGAACCTATAATTACTGTTTTGTTAAGTTGGGAAAAGCTCTGGCTCCTATTGTTAGCAATCATAGAAAGCGTTCTAGCTGGGCGTGGAAGCTCACACCTGTAATCTGAGCACTTTCAGACGCCGAGGAGGGCAGATCGCTTGGGGCCAGGAAATCGAGACCAGCCTGGGCAACATGGTGAAACCCTGTCGCCACTAAAAATACAAAAATTAGCCAGGTATGGTGGTGCACGCCTGTAGTCTCAGCAAATCAGGAGGCTGAGGTGGGAGGATCCCTTAAGCCCAGGAGGTCAAGGCTGCAGTGAGCTGAGATTGAGCCACTGCACACCAGCCTGGGCAACAGAGCGAGACCCTGTCTCAAAAAAGAAAAGAAAATGTTTCATTTTAAATAGACCTACTATATTATCAGGCGAGGAAAAGTTTAAAATAATGGTAACTACCATATTATCATTTTATAACTTCTATATTTTGTGTTGAATATTATTTAAACTTGTTATCACTCAGCTTATCATTATTATTATTATTATTATTTGAGACAGAGTCTCACTCTGTCACCCATGCTGGAGTGCAGTGGTGCAATCTCGGCTCACTGCAGCCTCCACCTCCCGAGTTCAGGTGATTCTCCTGCCTCAGCCTCCCAACCAGCTGGGACTACAGGAAAAAAAAATTAGCCGTGTCCGGCTAATTTTTGTATTTTTAGCAGAGACAGGGTTTCGCCATGTTGGCCAGGCTGATCTCAAACTCTTGGCTTCAAATGATCCACCCACTTGGCCTCCCAAAATGCTTGAATTACTGACATGAGCCACCACACAGCCAAATTATTTTTAATTAATAAGAAAATGAGCGGGGCATAGTGGCTCACACCTGTAATCCTAGCACTTTGGGAGGTCAAGGAGGGCAAATCACTTGAGGTCGGGAGTTCAAAGTCAGCTTGGGCAACATGGTGAAACCCCGTCTCTACTAAAAATATGAAGATTAGCTGGGCCTAGTGGCGGATGCCTGTAGCTCCAGCTACTTGGGAGACTCGCTTGAGCCCAGGAGGCAGAGGTTGCAGTGAGCTAAGATCATACCACCGCACTCTAGCCTGGCAACAGTGAGACCCTGTCTAAAAAAAAAAAAAAAAGAAAATGAGTTATTTATTCAGATCTGTTGATTAGAAAAGAGATGATAAGAAAAACTTCCTCTTTTTAAGAATGACAAAGTTACATAAAGGTTAAGTCTGTGCTCTCCGATAAGTAGCCACATGTGGCTACTTAGCATTTGAAATTTGGCTGGTTTGAATTGAAATATGTTGTAAGTGTAATGTACAAACCAGATTCTGAGAACTCAGGACACACATACAAAAAAGAATGTAAAATTGGCAAATTTTACATCAATTACATGTTGAAATGACAATAATTTGGATATACTGAGCGAACTAAAATATAACTATAAAGTTAATTTGCTTGTTTCGTTTATCATTTTAATGTAGTTGTTACAAAAATTTAATTATATATGTGACTTCATATTTTCTATTGGACAGTACTGAGTTAAGTGATTACTTATGGATAAAAGAAAGTATTAGTGTGAGTGGAATCAATCAGTTCATAGCATACATGTTCACCAGCAAAAGCATTTTTTTCCCAAGTGATAAGCTTAAATATCTCTGTGATATCAATGCTACCATTTTCTCAAAGTGGCACCCTGCTAAGGCTGCCACTACATTCCTAAGAGCCACGGGAAAAGGCATTTGCTCCTCTGAAGAAATTCTCAGACTGATTTTTCACCACAGGTACTTCCCTGTTCTTTATATGTTACCGATGTGGACCGGGGTAACATATAAAGAACAGGAAAGTACCAACATTTCCCATGTGGGTTTCAAAGCAGATGGCATGGTTGAGAGCAGCGGGCACCAATGCAGATCGGCCATCTCCGCGGCAGAGGCGGTTGTCTCCAGCGCAGCGGTGCAAAGCCAAAGGGCACCCACGAGTTCATTACATAATTCCTGGTAGCATGAGGCCAAGTGTGTATCTGCTCTGGGGGAACAGTCAGAGGCTCTGACAGTCAGACCGAGGCGGTCATGACTGTGTTTTCACAAAGTGTATGCTAGCGGTTGTTTGTTTGGAAAAAGACTGACCAGCTTTTCTTCCCTGCTCCTTTCCCCGCTCTCTTTTTTTCCCTTGTAAACTCTCTGGCATAATACTGAATGACTTTGTTTTTAAGCTGCCTTAGGCTTGCTTTGTGAAGAAAAAGACTGAATATCCTTTCCCTGTGGGACACAAGTTGTTATTTTTGGAGCAGAGGTTCTTAGCCTGATCTCTGTCTAGATCAATTTCTGTCTTGATGAGGCCATGGTCCGTGACAGCTCCGAGTGTCCTCCGAGGAGGGAGGCTTCCTCACTTGGTGGGGAGCCTGGGCAAAGATGTCTAGGGGCCACATCCGACACTTCACTGCTCTTGGTCTCCACACGAAGGGTCCTGGGCATTCAGAGTCTGCTCATTAGATTGTGCCCTTGGAATAGTCGCGACCGCATGCCGTGAGTGGTGTGCTTTCTGTCTTTGGGATCATGGAAAATTCTTGTCTCATTCAGAGCCCAGACACTCCAGGCCAACTCCCTTCATCTATCTATTTCAGGAATATGGCTTTTTCTGCTTATTCACTTCATGGTACGTTTTGGGTGGAGATGACCCCTCTTTTAACCCAGATCACAGACTCCAGGTCACAGATGCCTCAGAGCTAAGAAAGCTGGAGGATTTCTGCAGGCTATTTGGGATGCATCTGCCTTGGCCAACACTGGAGACTCATCGGGCTTCTAGGAACATGTTTCCGGACTCAAAACTCAGAGCATCCCCTCTGTAACCTGCTCTTCGTGTTAGGCTGCGAGACCCCGGGAGAAAACTGCTCTGACTTCTCAACAGTTCCTCTGCCTGACCTGCTATTCCTAGGAGTTTCCATAGCTTGAGCCTACTAGGAAACAAGTAAAATTAGAAACAGATTAAAATACTGCATCGGCAACAAATTAGATGACAATGGTGTGATCACTCCCTTGGAAGACATTTCTAGCTGGATATTCAGGGTCCAGGGCTATGTGGAGAAAGACCCTAAGACCAAGGGTCCAGCCAACCCCAAGGGGGTGTTGGCCCTGGCAGGTGTCCCAGCGGCTTTCACCTTGGCAGGTGGGAGCATGACCTGTCGTGTGCGGTTCCTGGCGGGCTATACATAGCCAAAGCTTCTTACAAGTGAAACCTCTTTCGCACCCTCCACGGGTCCCTCCCGCAGGTCAGAGGACTGGCTGTAAATCCCTGAACATTGTCTCACCCGAGAAGGGGACACAGCCAGCAGCCCTCCAGCCCTCCGGCGCTTTCCGTGGGAGTGCACCCCGTGCTCAGCCATGGTGGACATGGGGGCCCTGGACAACCTGATCGCCAACACAGCCTACCTGCAGGCCCGGAAGCCGTCGGACTGCGACAGTAAGGAGCTGCAGCGGCGGCGGCGCAGCCTGGCCCTGCCCGGGCTGCAGGGCTGCGCGGAGCTCCGCCAGACGCTGTCCCCGAACTTCCACAGCCTGTGCGAGCAGCAGCCCATCGGCCGCCGCTTCTTCCGAGACTTCCTAGCCACGGTGCCCACATTCCACGAGGTGGCGACCTTCCTGGAGGACGTGCAGAACTGGGAGCTGGCCGAGGAGGGGCCCACCAAGGACAGCGCGCTGCAGGGGCTGGTGGCCACTTGTGCGAGTGCCCCTGCCCCGGGGAACCCACACCCCTTCCTCAGCCAGGCCGTGGCCACCAAGTGCCAAGCAGCCACCACCGAGGAAGAGCGAGTGGCTGCAGTGACGCTGGCCAAGGCTGAGGCCATGGCCTTCTTGCAAGAGCAGCCCTTTAAGGATTTCCTGGTCAGCCCCTTCTATGACAAGTTTCTGCAGTGGAAACTCTTTGAGATGCAACCAGTGTCAGACAAGTACTTCACTGAGTTCAGAGTGCTGGGGAAAGGTGGTTTTGGGGAGGTAAGTGTCACCCAGTAGCCAGGCTAGAAGGTGAAGCATAGAGCGTGAAAGGGGTCAAGTGATGTTGCTTTTCTTTTTTTTTTTTTTTTTAAATCTCGGGAACTTATTTAGAACTAATTTCAGGACCACAGGTGGAGGATTCCTAGCCCGTCTCCCCAGCCCTCTTCCTTGTAGCCACAGGTGTGAAATAAAATACAAATAGCATGAGAGAGACGAGCAAAATGTAGACCTGGCCAAGACTCTCTGTCATGGGTCTCCATCAGGAACGTGCTGAGAAGTCCAGACACTGGAGAACAACAGCCACGTGTGATGAAAGGTCTCCTTTTCCCCTAAATTGTGGTAATGAAGGTAATTTGAGAAAAATGGATATTTAAGAAAACACTCTAACCAGGTGTGGTGGCGCACACCTGTAATCTCCGTTACCCAGGAGGCTGAGGCAGGAGAATCACTTGAGCCCAGGAGGTGGAGGTTGGAGTAAGCAGAGATCGTGCCACCGCGTTCCAGCCTGGGTGACCAAAAAAAAGAAAAAAGGAAACACTGATTTTGAAGTAAGGAAACATTGATCTTGAGAACCTGTTTTGCACCACTGCTGTGCCCAGCTCTTCCTGTTTTTAAGTAATAAAAAATATTTCAAATAAAATTTGCTTTATATGAAACAAACCATTAACCGTTTTAAAATGTACAATGCAGTGGCACTTGGTGCATGTACAATTATGTTGGGTAACAAACACCTCCGTGTAGATCCAAGACGCTTTCATCACCCCTGTACCTACTGGCAGTGCCTGCCCATCCCCCTCCCCTGCAGCCCTGCCAACCACTAGTCCACTTTCTGTCTCTAGGGATTTGCCTATTCTGGATGTTTCACACAATATCTGACCTTCTGTGTCTGGCTTCTTTCATTCATTATAATGTTTTGGGGGTTCATTCACACTGTAGCATGTGTCAGTACTCCATTCCTTTTTATGGCTGCATAATATTCCATTGTATGGATATACTACGTTTCATTTAGTCATTCATCTGCTGATGGACACTTGGGTTGTTTTCGCCTTTTGGCTATTGTGTGTGGTACTGCTATTCATGCACAAGTATTTGTTTGAATACTTGTTTTCATTTCTCTTGGATGTATGCCCAGGAGTGGAATTGCTAGGTCATACGGTGATACTATGTTTAACTTTTTAAGGAGCCACCAAACTTTCCACATGTTTTATTCCCACCAGTGATACTCAAAAGGTTCAATATCTCCACATCCTTGCCAGCACTTGATATTTTCCTGTATTTTTTTATGAAGGCCACCCAGTGAGGTGAAGGAGTATCTCACTGTGATCCCCACTGTTTCTTGAGAACACTTCTTACTTACAGCTTCTCCTCTCTCCACAGCCTGCCGTCTTTCCACCCACCTCCTCCATCACCTTCTCTCCGCCTCTCTCCAGTGCCATCTACCTCTACCTCTTCCTCTTCCTTTCTTTCTCCTTCAAGGTATGTGCCGTCCAGGTGAAAAACACTGGGAAGATGTACGCCTGCAAGAAACTGGACAAGAAGCGGCTAAAGAAGAAAGGTGGCGAGAAGATGGCTCTCTTGGAAAAGCAAATCTTGGAGAAGGTCAGCAGCCCTTTCATTGTCTCTCTGGCCTATGCCTTTGAGAGCAAGACGCATCTCTGCCTTGTCATGAGCCTGATGAACGGGGGAGACCTCAAGTTCCACATCTACAATGTGGGCACGCGCGGCCTGGACATGAGCCGGGTGATCTTCTACTCAGCCCAGATAGCCTGTGGGATGCTGCACCTCCATGAACTGGGCATCGTCTACCGGGACATGAAGCCTGAGAACGTGCTTCTGGACGACCTCGGCAACTGCAGGTTATCCGACCTGGGGCTGGCCGTGGAGATGAAGGGAGACAAGCCCATCACCCAGAGGGTGAGTGACTCTCCACCTGCCCCAAGTATGGGGCACAGAGTGGGAAAGGAGGGGAGAGGGCTGTTCTGTTCCCAAGGCAAGCAGAGCCTTGGACTTAATTCCTTTGGTTTTTTTTTTTTTTTTTTTTCCTAAAGCGCTTACGTTGTCATCTTGCCTTAAGAGGAGGGGTGTAAGAGGATTAGCTTCATTGGCTATTTGGGGGCTACTTTGTTCTCCTCTCACCTGGAATGGGGGAGCCTTCTTTGTGACTGGGGATGGCCTGTGCCTTCATGGTGAGATGGAAAGAGCTGAATCCATAGTCAGGGTCCGGATGTGTCCCATCAATAACCACCTCTGTGGTGCTGTGTTCCTGAGCCCATGGAGCCTTGGTTTCCTTTTCTGGAAAATGAGGGGGCTGGACTCTAAAATTCCATGATCCTAGGAGGTAAACTTTAATCGGATAAGAAAAAGAATGATCCGGCTGGGTGTGGTGGCTCACGCCTGTAATCCCAACACTTTGGGAGGCTGAGGCGGGTGGATCTCCTGAGGTCAGGAGTTCAAGACCCCCCTGGCCAACATGGTGAAACCCCATCTGTAGTAAAAATATAAAAATTAGCCGGGTATGTTGACTGGCACCTGTAATCCAAGCTACTTGGGAGGCTGAGGCAGGAGAATTGCTTGAACCCGGGAAGCAGAGGTTGTAGTGAGCCGAGATCACACCACTGCACTCAAGCTTGGGCGACAGAGCAAGACTGTCTCAAAAAGAAAGAAAGAAAGAAAAAGAATGATCCTCTCATACCCAGAACTTTAAAAGTAAAATATCTCCTTTTCTGTTTAGCGTGGAATGGGGGAATGTTTTGCATTGGATGAAGATGAAATTTTAAATGAAAATATGTAGAAGAAAATTTTGATCAGTTTGGTTCAAAGTGACTTGCTAATAATTCTTTGGTTGAAAGGGAATTATAATTAAGCAATTATGTTAAGTGAACAATGGAAAATCTCTGGAATTCTAACATCTTTACCTCTGAGTTTCTGTGCACAAATGTGGGTGATTTCACAGGAAGACAAGGGCTCAAACCTGGCTCTCAAATGCTTACTTAAAACCTTATTTTTGTACAGTTTTCAGCCTACATGGCACAAAGGAAATGAGAAAAATCATGGCAAGTTTGGGAAACTGCTGTGGTGATTTTATGTGGCTGTAATGGAAGGGATATTGACAAGACATGAAGGGCTGGGCCTACATAGGCACTGTAATGCCTTCTTGTAGGGGAAGAGGGGCTCTTGAGGGGTTATAAGAAGGGAGATGACATGATTAGATTTCTGTCTTAAAAAGATCAATGCGGCCGGGCGCGGTGGCTCAAGCCTGTAATCCCAGCACTTTGGGAGGCCGAGGCGGGTGGATCACGAGGTCAAGAGATCGAGACCATCCTGGTCAACATCGTGAAACCCCGTCTCTACTAAAAAAATACAAAAAATTAGCTGGGCATGGTGGTGCATGCCTGTAATCCCAGCTACTCAGGAGGCTGAGGCAGGAGAATTGCCTGAACCCAGGAGGCGGAGGTTGCGGTGAGCCGAGATCGCACCATTGCACTCCAGCCTGGGTAACATGAGTGAAACTCCGTCTCAAAAAAAAAAAAAAAAAAAAGATCAATGCAGCAACAATTTGGAAGGTAGACAGGAGGTGGGGAAGTTAGGAGGCTAAAGTAGTGAGTGGCCCAGGCAAGAGATAATGGGGGTCTGTAGAGGACAGTGAGATTGAAGAAGTGGGAGCAAACTGGAGCTCTTGCAAAGAGATCTGATGGGACTTCAGGACCAGCTGGGTATGGGGGTCAGGGAAGGTGAGGGTCTCTAGCTCCAGCAGCCAGAAGGAAGAGCAGATTGATAGGCAAGCTGGCAAGATTAATTGTGATTATGTTGTCTATGAGGTTCCTGTAGAAGGGGCAGGTAGAGATTGTTCACTGGGCATTTAGACCTGTAGGCCTGGCGCTGGGGAGAAAGACCTGGGATAGACATGAGGATTTGGAGTCATCATGGTCTGGGAAGCACAGGGCACTGCTGAGTCACCGGGAAAGAGCGAGGGAAGAAGACCAGGAACAGACGCTGAAAAACACCAACATGTATGGGATATAGAAGAAAAGGGCCCTGAAGAGGTTTAAGAAGTAGTAGGAGGCAGGAGTGGCATAGTCATGGCAGCTGTGTCAGTTAGAGATGGATTTCAGCTGCATATCCTAGAAAACCCAAATAACAACAGATTAAACAAGACAGAGGTTTATTTTTCTTGTGTAACATGGTATGAAAACAAGCAGTTGCCAGCATTAATTCAGCAGCTGCAGGATAACAGGATCTGCTCTTTATAATTTTAGACTTTTCCACATGTTGCAAGATGGCTGCTGTAGCCCCAGCCATCAGGGCCATGTTCCAGGCAGGAGAAAGGAGGAAGGGTCAGGAGTAAATGGGCATGCGTGCAGCAGTTGACTGTGCCCCCTCTTTAAGGAGCTTTCCTTGAAGCTTCATCCAACAGCTTTTGTTCAGATATCACTCGCTGGGACTATGATCTGGCCACCCCCTAGCTGCCGGGGAAGCTGACAAATGACATTCTTGAACATTCTTTGGTTAAAAAGGGAGTGATAATTAAGTAATTATAATTACTGAATTATATCTGGGCTGAGTAGAAGATCACCCAGCTCATGTCCAGGTCATGTGTGCCCATGTTGTAGATGTGGAACTTGGAGCGGGTGAGGAAGGGGGTTCTAGTTAGTAAGGATGAAGAAAGCCTGGATATTGAGCAGGTAACTAGCAGCCTCTGCCACAGGAGCCAAAGAAGAGGATTTCAGGGAGGAGGGTGTGGTCAAAGTGTCAAGTACTGCAAAGTGGGATTTGGTGATTAGGAAATCAGTGTCAGGACATGAGGTCTCAACTCAGACTGTGGAGATGGGATTGATCTAGAAGTAGGGAATGAGACTCTGGAAAGGAAGACTGGTCCCTAAAAGGAGACTGTTATGTATAAAATTTTTCTTTTTGGTGTTGCAAAGAAAAATTAGTACTGGCACAAAAGATCTCTCAGCAAAGCAATTCTTTTTACTTCCTGCAGAAAGGGTGCTCCCACTAGCAATTTTGCCAGGAGAGTACAATGAACAAAGGAAAGCAGACAGATTTATTTCTTACATGTTTCGGATTGTCCTTACTGCTGTGTCTGGTCTTCACTGGCTGGAGCCAGATCTCACAATCTAAACTAAAACCTGATTGGCTAATAACTTGAAACTTTTCTAAACAGGTAAAAGCAATGGAGAGGAAAAAAAAAAAATAAGTCCAAATAAGGAAGGGACATAGACTTCGAGCTGGGACGTGCCTGTGAGCAGGTCCAGCACAGATGTCTTGGTTAAAGTACAAGGACATAGAATGTACTATGTGCCTGTAAGCATGTCTAACAGCTACACAGGATAGGGCTTTTAGCAAAAAGGCAAGAAGGCTTTTGAAGAAAGTGTTTAAAACAAACTATTATTTCTAACGCTTAAGAATTTTTCTTAAACAAGAAAGGAAACTTTGAAGAGGAACTTTTTTTGACTTCCCACAGGGACACAGTGGGGAAATGGAGTTTTGAGATGGGGAGGGCACAGCAGGTTTAGATGCGGAGGCAAAAGCCAGCAGAGATGTTGATCCTGTGGGAAGGAAAGACAGTGGATGATGGCAGAGTGCGGGGAGGAGCTGAAGTAACACTGTCTCTCTCGTGGGTGGGAAGGAGGAGCTGGCCTTGGGACATTCCTGTGAACACAGGAACGCTGTGAATCATGGATCCACGTCCGCCTAGGCTGGAGAAAACTGAAGTGCAGCCCTGCACAGTTTGGCATTTGTATTGTCCATTGTGCATAGCAGGGGGGTTCCTTGTGAGTCGCCCGTGGACAGGTATCATGCTAATTGTTGCTGTATCTCCACTTGCTGGAGGCTTAGGGGACACACAGAGCTTTGGCTCTCTCCGGTCTCCCTTCTCTGTCTCCCTGGGCTCTGTTCATGGGCCATGGCCATTTGGAAGGACAGTTCCTTCCATGGCTCCTGTGTGCAGCTCTCTGGCTCATTTGGAACCTGCAGGGAGCTTTCTGTGCCTCCCCAGTGCGGTCCGCTACCAGGCACGTGCTTAGCAGAGAGGTTCACTGCCTACAGACCTTCAGCCCTTTTACCTCTGCATCCCTTTCTGTCCCGTGAGACCACACTTTGGGGTTTAGACCACTTGCCTCAGCCAAGAAGTTTTATGCGCCAGTTTCCAGGCCTGCCACGGAAGCCCAGGGGACCATCAGCAAGGGTGAGGGGAGGGAGATGGAGAGCAAGATTGGAAGCCGTAAAAAACAGAGAGGAGAAAGGAGGGTCTGCTTTCTTCACTGTTTACCCTCCTACACAGCTAAGCAAACACCCTTACTTTCCTCTTCATTGCAGCTCCCACACATACAATTGGGCTCCCAAGTACATTGTAAGGTCAGTATATTCACATTTCACAGAAAAAAATGACAGATAACATACAGGGCTTCTGTAACCACTAATATTCAGTTGTGATGTCAAGATACTATGTTAAAGAATGACTGTAAACATTCATTCTGTGGTTTGAATGAGTCCTCAAAGTTTGATGTGTTGGAAACTGAATCTCTAATGTGGCAGTATTGGAGAGGTGGGGCCTTTAAGGGGTGAGTGGATCACGAGGGCTCTGGCGTTGTGAATAGATTAATAGATTAATGAGTTATCACGGGAGTGGAATTGGTGGCTTCATAAGAAGAGGAAGAAAGACCTGAGCTAGCGCATCAGCACGCTCAGCCCACGTGGTGCCCTGAGCCATGTCAGTACTCCTCAGAGAGTTCCCACCAGCTAGAAGCCTCTCACCAGACATGGCCCCTTGACCTTCCTTTCCTTATAAAATGCTCAGTCTCAGGTACTGTGTTATAAGCAATGGAAAACAGGTTAAGACAGAAGAAGTGACAAGGAAAAATAACCCTGAAGATGGAGGTTGAACTCTGCATTAAGTCCGAGTGGTTCTTCAGAAAAGTTAAGGCATCGTGGCTTTGGAAATTTGGCTAGTTTCTTCTCATTCAGAGACCCATTCAGTCTTGTATAAGTTGGGGTTTCTTTCTGCTAAATATAACAGAATATCAGATTTTGGTATAGATTGGGCAGTTCAGCAATTTCACGGACAAGAGCTCTGTTAAAAATCTCATGACTTGGGCTGGGTGTGGTGGCCCATGCCTGTAATCCCAGCACTTTGGGCCCAGGAGTTCAAGACCAGTCCATAGTGAGATCCCACCTCTTAAAAAAATTTTTTTTGTTTTAGTCTGGGTATGGTGGCTCATGCCTGTAATCCCAGCACTTTGGGAGGCCAAAGCAGGTAGATCTCCTGAGGTCAGGAGTTTGAGACCAGCCTGGCCAACATGTTGAAACCTCATCTCTACTAACAATCCAAAAATTATCTGGGCATGGTGGTGGGCACCCGTAATCCTAGCTACTTGGGAGACTGAGGCGAGAGAATCATTTGAACCTGGGAGGCGGAGGTTGCAGTAAGCAGAGACTGGACCGCTGCACTCCAGCCTGGACAAAAGAGCAAGACTCTGTCTCAAAAAAAAAACAGCTACTCAGGAGGCTGAGGTGGGAGGATTGCTTGAGCCCAGGAGTTCGAAGCTTCAGAGAGCTATGATCATGCCACTGCACTCCAGCTTAGGTGACAGGGTGATACCCTATCAAAAAAAAAAAATATATATATATATATATCTTGGCCTTTTCCTCCTTGTCACAAGTGGCTGTTGCAACTCCAAACATTGAGCCTGCATTCCAGGAGAAGACAAAAGAGGAGAAAAGAACAATATCCACAGACATCTGTGTATAGCCCATTAGCCAGGACCATGTCACATGTTCACCTCCAGAAGCAAAGGAGGCTGAAAAATAGAGTATTTCATTCCTAGCCTCCGTTTCAGGGGATGTTAAAGGAGAGGAGGAGTGAGATTAGGTGTTGGGTGAGCTGACAGCATCTGCTACACCAGCCCCCAGGAAAAAATATTCATGACGATTAGGAAATCAAATTCTGTTTCATTACTCACACAGACACTGGAACTCAAGAATGCTTGTGACAATGGTGCGGTAGAATTCCAAGATCCCCCATCCATGACCCTTGCTTGCCCTTGTATAATCCCCTCCCCTTGAGTGGAGACAAGACCTTGAGTATGATGATGTGTCACTCCCATGGTTGTGTTATGTTACAGGGCAAAGGGGACTTCAGAGTTTTAATTAAGTTAGTTGACTTTAGATTCATCAAAGTGAAATTATCCAGGTGGACCTGACCTCGTCACACCAGTCCTTTCAATATAGGTATAGAGGCTAGAGACAGCAGAAGTCCGAAATGTAAAGCGCAGAGGGCGTCCCTGCACCCTGCTGGCTTTGAAGATAGAGGAGCAAGGCATGTAGGTGGACTCGAGGTGTTCAGACAGCCAGCCAGGAAACAGGGGCCTCCTTTCCACAGCCACAGTGAACTGAGCTCTGTCATCACCATGTACGCTTGGAAGAGGACCTTGGGCCACAGATCCAAATGTAGCTTGACCAACATCTCCATGTTACTAGCCTTGTGAGACCCTGACCAAAGAGCCCTGCCATGCTGTGCCAGAACTTCTGACCTACAGAACTGCGAGCTAATAAATAGGTTGTTTTAAGCTACTAAGTTTGTGGTAATTTGTTACACGTCAGTAGAAAACTCATACAAATAGTTAATAAAGGAAGGGAGCCAGGGAAAGATTGTAGGGTAGCATCAAAATTAATGGAGAAGGGCCAGGCGCTGTGGCTGACGCCTGTAATCCCAGCATTTTGGGAGACTGAGGCGGGTGGATCACCTGAGGTCAGGAACTCGAGACCGGCCTGGCCAACGTGGCGAAACTTCATCCCTACTAAAAATACAAAAATTAGCCAGGTATGGTTGTACATGCCTGTAATCCCATCTACTCAGGTGGCTGAGGCAGGAGAGTTGCTTGAACCTGGAAGGCAGAGGTTGCAGTGAGCCAAGATTGCACCACTGCACTCCAGCCTGGGCAGCAGAGTGAGATTCTATCTCAAAAAAAAAAAAAAAATTAATGGAGAAGATACCAGATGCTGGACATTGCTGGCAGGATAATGTTTTCCTTTCCCACAGGGATCAGAATACCTGCCACCAGTCAGATGCTGGGACTCACACCTGCAATCCCAACACTTCGGGAGGCCAAGTTGGGAGCATCACTTGAGGCCAGGAGTTTGAGACTAGTCTAGGCAACATAGCAAGACCTTGTCTCTTAAAAAAAAAAAAAAAATTAACTGGGCATGATGGTATACACCTGTAATCCCAGCTATTTAGGAGGCTGAGGCAGGAGAATTGCTTAAGCGTGGGAGTGTGAGGCTGCAGTGAGCCATGATCACACTGCTGCACTCCAGCCCAGGTGACAGAGCCAAACCTTGTCTCTAAAAACAACAACAACAACAAAAAATAAATAAGAATACTTATTGCCTATTTTAATAGAACTGGAAGCAGTAACTGAATTTAGAACTCTGGACATGATTCTTCCACGTGGGTAACTGTTCGCTGGGTGTGAGCTGGGCCTCCCTGGGGGGACATAGGCCTTTTCACGCCCCTGAAGGACACTGGGTGATGTACTTTGGATGTTGTTTCACAGGCAGTAGGCAACCATTGAAGGTTTTTGAACAGGCAAGTGCCATGACCAGAGTGAATCCTTAGAAAGACGATTCTGACACTATTTAAAATGAAAGAGAAAGAGACTAGGGTTGGGGAGAAATGAGAGCCTGCCAAGAGCTACTGTAATAATCCGCACCTGAGGTCATACGGGCCTGAGGCTGGTCCTGGGCTCTAAACAGCTCAGCCCCCTGGCCTCTCACCTGGGCTCCGTCAAAATCCAGACCTTTACTTGCTTCTCTTAAAATGAGGCTGTCCTCAGTGGAGGGCTACGGGACACAGAACTACTCCTAGAACACGGTGACTTCTGCCCTGTGGGGCCTCCTGGCAGCTGGTAGCTGGGCAGTGACTCCAGGAGGCGCTTCAAGGGTAGAAAGGAGCAGGTCTGCCCAGGTTTGAGAGAGACTGAGGCAGACACGCAAGGAGAGGCCGGGCCCGAAGAGCATTGGCCTGGGAGGCTGAAACCTGAGTTCTTGTCCCAGCTTCATCACTGATTCACCGTATCTGCCATCTCAGGTGGGCCTCAAGACGTCTGCCATTGCTACCATTTTTGAGTCTATGAGCTAGTCATTGAATTATCTGGAGGAAATAAGCTTGTTGGTTTTACTGTTGTTGTTGTTGTTGTTGAGACAGAGTCTCAGTCTGTCACCCAGGCTGGAGTGCAGTGGCATGATCTCAGCTCATTGAAACCTCTACGCCAGGTTCAAGTGCCACCACACCCAGCTGAGGTTCAAGCACCACCACGCCCAGCTGAGGCTCCAGCGCCACCACGCCTGGCTAATTTTTTGTATTTTTAGTGGAAATGGGGTTTCACCATGTTGGCCAGGCTGGTCTTGAACTCCTGGCCTCATGTGATCCACTTGCCTCAGCCTCCCAAAGTACTGGGATTACAGGTGTGAGCCACTGCACCTGGCCTAGGAGGAAAGAAGTTTTAAACTCAAAAGATGAACAGATAGAGTAGGTTGCTGTGATTTAGTGGACTATCATCAATCAGAGTTCTTATTGGACAAAACTATGTTACTTCAGAAAACGAAATTAACAGTTTACATTACTAAGAAGCCCTGGCCTGATCCAGGTGTCTGAGCAGTGTCCCTGGGAGTGCCTATCTCTGTTTCCCAGTTTCACTCTTCTGTATGTTGCCCTCACTCTCAGACAGGTGCTCCCTGCACGGGAGCCACCAGCCGCTTTATACATTTCCTTCCAACTGAGCGATGCCCACAGAGGCAAAACATTTCTTTATGAATAGTTCCTACACAGTTCCCAGAGAGGGCTCTCACGGGACAACTCGGGTCACGTGTCCAACCACGACCAATCCCATTGGCCGAGACTAGATCACCGCCTGTCCCGGGAGCCACAGGAAGATCCGTCCCATGTAAATCTCACGGATCAAGAGCGCAAGAATGAGTTCTCCACCAGAAAATCACAGTGCGAAAGATGGAGACTAGATGCCAAATGGGCAAAAAAAAAAAAAAAAAAAAAAAACAGTGAGGCCCCTAATAACTGCTGTTACCTCAATGGTTTGAAAAGTTTAGAACCTTTCTGATCCCTTAATCACGGGATGATGGGACCTAAGAGTTCCAAGTGGGTAACGCTTTTCTACGAATAAGCTGAGCCTCTTGGGACCCTTTACAAAAAGATTCTGAGTTAGGTACTGTTCTTAGCTCCATTGTACAGGTAGGGAAATTGAGACCCAAAGTCACAATACTAATATGTGATAGGAATCCAGGCACATCAGATTCAAAAGCACTCACAGTTCTGACTCCACCTTATTGAGTTCATGCACATGGCAACACATAGCATTATGGTGTTTTTTGTTTGCTTGCTTTGTTTTTTTTTGAGTCTTGCTCTGTCGCCCAGGCTGGAGTACAGTGGTGCAATCTTGGCACACTGCAGCCTCCGCCTCCTGAGTTGAAGCGATTCTCCTGCCTCAGCCTCTCGAGTAGCTGGAACTACAGGCGTGAACCACCAGGCCTGGCTAATTTTTGTATTTTTAGTACAGACAAGGTTTCACCATGTTGGCTAGGATAGTCTCAATCTCCTGACCTCGTGATCCACTTGCCTCACCCTCCCAAAGTGCTGGGATTATAGGCATGAGCCACCATGCCTGGCCAGCATTATGGTTTTTAATGCTATAAAAGGCTCTTCACTTAGTAAGACTCAGACAGAATACGTACGTGTGATATTAGCATATCTTCCCAGTCTGGTCTGATATGGACACCAACCACAAGCCTCGTTAAACCTCTGAGAAAGGAAGACTTTAGAAAAGAATCACCCCACCACACAGGGAATGATGACCACCAATATTTCAGAGCCAGCTTCTTACCCACAAGCACAGTACAATTAAACATGTTCCAGTCACTGTCACATGCACTTTTTATTTTTTATTTTTTGAGACAGAATCTCGCTCTGTTGCCCAGGCTGGAGTGTAGTGATGCAGTCTCGGCTCACTGCAACCTCTGCCTCTGGGGTTCAAGTGATTCTCATGCCTCAGCTTCCCGACTAGTTGGGATTACAGGCACCCACCACCACGCTCTGCTGATTTTTGTATTTTTAGTAGAGACGGGGTTTCACCATGTTGGCCAGGCTGGTCTGGAACTCCTGACCTCAGGTGATCCACCCACCTCGGCCTCCCATAAAGTGTTGGGATTACAGGCGTGAGCCACCACGCCCGGCCAAGATGTACTTTTAATAAATGTGATAAGCACTTCTGCATGTGCTCAGCTGACATCTACATGCACACAGTGAAACTAGTTTGTATCAGTTTTAAAGACTCCAGGTAAATATAATAGGAATATTGAACAGTGAGGATCATGTTTGCACTTTTAAAATTCAGAATTCTATTTGGTAAGCAGTGACCTTCAGGTTTTATGCAACATGAGCCTTTAAAACTTGCCATTTTTTTAGGAATGGGAATAAGGTTAGAATAGTGACCCAAAAGCTTGTTACATGTTTACTTACCTTGTTCTGCTTTGAAGTCTCTGACCAACTCCTCACATTCAGAGGGATAATGGGAGACAGAGGTTAAGTATTATATTTATTTTGAAGTATCTGTTGTACCAAATACAATGTTAGAGACATACTGGAAAGGTGTTTTTTTTTTTTTTTTTAGATCAAGTTTTGCTCTTGTCACCCAGGCTGGAGTGCAATGGTGTGATCTCTGCTCACCGCAACCTCCGCCTCCCGGGTTCAAGCAATTCTCCTGCCTGAGCCTCCCAAGTAGCTGGGATTACAGGCATATGCCACCATGCCCGGCTAATTTTGTATTTTTTAGTAGAGACGGGGTTTCTCCATGTTGGTCAGGCTGGTCTCTAGCTCCCAGCCTCAGGTGATCCATCTGCCTCGGTCTCCCAAAGTGCTGGGATTACAGGCATGAGCCACCATGCCCGGCCTGGAAAGGTGATTTTTAAAATACCTCTGAACATGTTTTCTTGGGAGCTAACACCTACAGACATCATAACCATCATGACCCTGCCCCCCAATTTTTTCTCTGTAAGAGTTCACTTCTGAGATCTAGCTTAAGGAAGCCACACAAGAGAGGCATTCTGGTCATATGAGGCACGAACTCATGGTCACACTTTGGTTTGACCAAAATGATTACCACCAGCATTGACCAAATTTATTTCCTACTAACTTTTGACCCTACAGAAATTTAAAATCTATTCTTAAATTATTTACCACCATCAAGAGCATTCAAAAATATTCATTACAGCTTGAAATTACTTTTAACATTCCTTCATCCAAAAGGCATGCCTTTATTCATTCATTCACTCATTTATTCAACTTACATGTATCAAGTGTTTCCCACATGCCAGGACTGTTCTAAATATGAGGGACAGGCATGGTGGCTCATGCCTGTTCCCAGCACTTTGGGAGGCCGAGATGAACAGATCACTTGAGGTCACAAGTTTGAGACCAGCCTGGCCAATATGGTGAAATCTTATCTCTACTAAAAATACAAAAAATTAGCCAGGCTAATATAGCACACACCGGTAATCTCAGCTACTCAGGAGACTGAGGCAGGAAAATCACTTGAACCCAAGAGATGGAGGTTGCAGTGAGCAGAGATTGTGTGTGCCACTGTACTCCAGTCTGGATGACAGAGCAAGATTTTGTCTCAAAAAAAAAGAATCATTCAAATAAATATTAAATTTCACTTATGATAAATGCTGGGAAGACACCACCTGGGGGCTCTCCAACAAGGATTTGACTTAATATGTGAAAATCAGAAAGTAAACCATATGGGAAATGCAACCATGATACTACAAGGACAGGAATTCACTTAGCAAAGAGGTTGGGGTGGTGTCTCAGATTGGGGTCCCTGGAAACAGACTCTGAGACAGATTTATATATGGAAGATATTGGGGGGCTGTGATATTGTGAAATATGTAATTTGGCCTTCATCCCATTTCCTGGCATACAATTCCTAAAGTCCTTGGAATCTTCAAAGAGAAAAGCATCTTTTTGTATATTAATGAGTTGACTGATGGCTGGCAGCCCCTAGGAAGCTTCAGGATGGAGACTGGTCACCAGAAAAGCCATGGTAAGATGAGAGTGTTAGGACTTTCGGCCCATCCCCCAATGGCCAATGATTTTATCAATCATGCCTGTGTAGTGAAGCCTCCATAAAAACCCAAAAGGGCAGGGTTCAGAGAGCTTCCTGATAGCCAAACACTTCCTGATAGCCAAACAAGAACACATCCACGTGCTGAGAGTGTGGCTCACCCCGACCCTGTGGGGACAGAAACTTCTGCACTTGGGGCCCTTCCAGACTTGTCCTGTATGTCTCTTCATTTGGCTGCTTATTTGTGTCCTTTAAAATATCCCTTAAACTAAACCAGAAAATGTAAGTGTTTCCCTGCGTGCTGTGAGCTGCTCTAGCAACTTAATGGAACCCAAAGAGAGGTTTGTGGGAACCTCAGTCTATAGCTGGTGGGTCAGAAGTTCTGGAGGCCTAGACTTGCCACTGGCATTCAAAGTCTGGGAAAGCCTTGGGGACTGAGCCCTCACCCTGTGGGGCCTGGCACTGTCTCCAGGAGATAGCATCATAATGGATTTGAATTAGGGGCCATCCAGCTGGTGTGTGCTGCGGAATGGATTGCTGGCTGCTCTGTGCTTTGAGAGTATTGTGGGAGAAACTGAGTTTGTTTTTTCTACTCAGGAGCACTCTCCTGAGATGCAGCCATGAGGAAGGCAGGACTAAGCAGAGAGAACCTGACCCCCGATGCGGGGTGGAGGTAGGGTGGGGACTAAGACCTCACCATCCTTCAGGGAGGGAGCTCTAGAGTTGGGATGACCCTTCTGAGTTGTCTCAAATTGAGGTAGGGTCCAGGCTTGTATATCCCTAGGGATGCAGTCAGTGACCATGAGCGGCTGCCAGAAGGGGGCGGAAGCCTGGGAGACTGTCCCTGCTGCAGAGGGCAGTTCCCAGGGAGGTGTGCAGCTGTGAACCCCCAGCATGCCACGGACCTAGCCAAGCCTGGCTACATAATTTTGGGGCTCACTGTGAAATAAAAACATAGAAACTCTTCTTCAAGTATCAGGAAAAAGCCTCCTCCGTGCTGTATTTTTCAACAGTTATGGGGTTTGGATTTGCTATTTAATGTCATACTCCCCCAGGCTCTGGGACACTCAAGGAGTGAGTAGAGAACCCCACAGGCACCCGGGGCTCCCTCCCATGAGTGGACCTGTGGAAGCAGGTGCTGACCCCAGCCCTCCCTGCACCTGAGTCCAGGCCTCTACCCGGCAGGAAGTGGCAATAGTCGCTGGTAGGGGTGGGGGTAGAGGTGGGAGGTGGGGAAGCAGACAGCCATGAACCCATCTCTGGGAGGCAAGGAGGTGGTGGGAGGGGAACCCTGTGAGCTGAGGCTCCAAGTCCTCGGTTCCATCAGCTCATTGGACTTCACTTAAAAGACACCAATGCAAAGATAAATGATTACAAACAGCATTAAACCCTAGCACAGGTATGCCTCTGAGCACAGGGACCCGTCCAAGGGCACTGGAAACTGACCTAGCCCCAGCAGCTGGAGGGCGGGGGCCAAGAACCTGAAGAAGGGATTGAGGCCAAGTACCACCGTAGCCCCCACTGGTGGGGAAGAACATTTCAGGCCATGGGAACAGTCTGGTCAAGTACCTGTTGCTTTCAGGGAAATGAAAGGAAGCCAGGAAATGAAAAGCACATAGTAAGAGGAAATGTGGTTCGAGAGGAGATGGAGAGGCGGCAAGGGCCACATGGAACCTGGCATTACGGGCCATGTTAAGGACTTTGGGTGATTGCCTCTGAGCACTGGAAACGCTTTGGCAGGATTTCATGAAGGGGACAACATGTGTGGAATTTTGTTTTGAAAAGATCACCCCAGGTGAAATGAAAACAGATTAGAGGAGATTCAGGTAGTTTGTGGTCTTTTGTAATCCAGGTAAGAGTTGATGGGGCTCAGACCACAGAGGGAGTAGTGGAGACAGAACGCAGTGAATGAATTGGGGCGATATAACATTTCAGAACGAATAGGCCTCAGTGATGGTTTGGATTTGGGGTTAAGGGATACAGGGCATCAGGAATGGTTTGTTAGGTAAGGCTGTGTCACAAGCACAGACTTAGGTTCTAGTACTAAACAGGGAACCAGGCAAACAAATGTCTACCTTCGTGAAGTTCCAGGAGAGCAAAGAGACGGACAAGGACTTGGGCAGTGATAATACGGGTGATCAGGGTTGTCTGAGCTGAGTATGTAGGAAGGGCACCCAGCCCAACATGAGGACCTGGAGTCACAGGCTCAGGAAGGGCTTTGAAGAGGAAGGGACAGCCAACTTAAGATTTAAAAGGCTTGAAGCTAGACAGATGAAGAGGAAGGAGCCTGGGCCAGGTAAAGGGATCAGCATAGCTCCACAGTCCTCAACGCCGGTGTGTTTTGCCAAACCTCCTGGGGATATTTGGCAATGTCTGGAGATAGTTTGGGTTGTCATGGCTGGGAAAGTGCTGCCAGCATCTAGTGGGTAGAGGCCAGGGATATTGCCAAACATCTTACAACGGACAGCACAGCCCCAGCACAAAGCAGACTCAGCCCACAAGGTCCACAGTGCCACAGCTGAAAACCCTGGCATTAAGTCCTAGCGGCACGAGGCCTGGGGCTCAATCACAGAACAGAGTGGCTTTGCAGCTGGCTGGAGTGTGGAGTCATGGGGAGGAGGGGTGACAAAGGCTACAACTAGAGAGTTTAGCAGACACCAAGCCCTAGGGGCTGGAGGACTTGGACAAGGGGAGTTTGAACCTATTGCCAAGGGTGCTGGGGAACCAATGAAAGGTTTTCAGCAGGGAAGTGACAAAATCAACCTTGGGGCCATGCGTGGTGCCTCATGGTCTGTAATCCCAGCATTTTGGGAGGCCAAGGTGTAAGGATCACTTGAGCCCAGCAGATGGAGACCAGCCTGGGCAACAAATTGAGACTCTGCCTCTATATTTAAAAAAAAAAAATAGCCTTGGAATTACAGTGAGAGAGAAGGAGTTAGGATAAGCATAGAAAGGCTAGGAGGGCAGCAGACTCAGGGAACTGTGGGCTTGCATATTGTCTAATGGAGTCACAGGAGTAAGGAGAGGCTGGGCCAGGGGGTCTGCAGGATGCGGCAGGAGGTGGCTGGCATGTAAGATGATACAGTTCAGGGACCTAAAGGTTGCTGCATCATCTAAGCTAATACAGACACATGTTAGAAGCTCAGAGCATTCATTTAGATCATGCACAGCTAATGAAATATGGTCCTGCAAGTCAAGGAGATAAGAGCTTGAGTGTTTGAATCCTGGTTCTGCCACTTACTCTGGCTGCTGTGTACAGACATACAGGCTGACCCCCCGCCACCCGCATGGGAGCAGGAGGCCTGACGTCACGTGGAAAGGCTGGTTTGCTCCATGCACCAAGACATTTGGAGTGCCTTCTAATGGGCACAAACATGCGGCATGGGCAGGCCACAGCCCCGCACATGACCTTAGGCAAGTCAGACTGCTTCTCTGAGCCTACTTAATATGCCTGCCTCTAGCATTGATGAGAAGATTAAGAAACAAGGTAGATAAATGCCTAGCCGGGGGTCAGCCACTTGGTAAGCACTCGAGAAATGACTGTACAAGAAGCGTCAGACCTTCAGTCACAATCCCTGCTGTTGCAATTGTTTCTGCCTCACCTGACAGGCACTGCTGTTGCTCAGGTGACCTCTGCAGCTGTGCTTTGTTCTCTGCGAGGCACAGGGAGCCAGCGGGACCCCAAGGCTGCAGCAATGGGCAGTGGGTGAGTAGCTGGCATCTGGGGTGAGCCAAGAAGACACCCACAGTTGTCTTGCTTTCTCGCAGCTGCGTGGGGTTTCACTTGTGGTTTTCTTCTGAGGATCTTAGAGGCACGATGGAAAGTATGCCTCAGCCTGCTGCCAGAGAGCTTCACAGCACATGAAACCACGGAAGAATGTCCTCAGGAATCGGAACTACAGGTCTCTGACCATGTGCCAGGCCCTGCCTTTCAGTCTGATGGAGTCTTGTGTAGCTGTCCTGCCTGAGACAACCAGAAGCCAGGCATGGGGAAAACAGTCGCTAATAACCTACTGTGCTAGCAGGCGTGCTGTGCGCCAGGCTTTGGGACGGCACCCAATCTGTTTTATCGTTTTAATCTTCATCGCAGTCCCATGAGGCAAGAGCTGTTGAGACTCGGAGAGCTTGAGTAAGCGGCTGTGGGTGACCAGCCTGTAACTGGCAGAGCTGGGACCTGAACTACAGCAAACCAATGCCAGTGTAGGAGCGTTTCACCCCAGACTCTATCCCTGCAAAAAGCGTTATTGTGGGGACCCCTCTTTTGGGCTCCCTGTGTGGGCTCTCTGAAACGAGTGTCCTTCCAGGGGTGTCAGGGAGAGCAGGAAGCCGCCTCTGATGGGATGCGCTCTCCCCGCCCAGGAAGTGGCGGCAGAACGCGAGCCCCGCGAAGCCAGGGCCAGGAGCGGCCCCCGCGCACTGCAGAGCTCCTGATTCTGCGGCCTGGGGCCGAGCACGCGGGCGGAGCCTCGAGCTTAGTCTCCTGGGGTCCTAGGGCCGCATTCCTCCGAGGTCTGCAAAGGCCACTGCTTAAAGGCGCAGAGGAGCAGCTGGGAACGAGAACAAAGCGGCCAGGCCCCCCTCGGAGGAAGGAAGGAGCGAGCCCCAGGAAACAGCTGATAGCGCTAAGCTCAGCTTGTTTTTTTCCTCTGCTCAACAGTTCTCCTGCCACGGCAAACAAAAGATGTACATTCTGATTCCCTCTTCTGTTTGGATTGTGCTGTCGACTGGATCTGGTTTGTGATGAGCTGGGGGAAGAGGCATCTGCGGGCGGTTTCTGGCTCGGCGTGCCAGTGTGCTGGGCCGCGCCGGGATCGCCGAGCTTCCTTTCCTGCGCCTTTCTCCCCGCCTGCGTCGCTGATCCAGCCTGGCCGGGCCACCCCAGGGGCCGGCAAGGCCATTTCTTTCGAGAGTGGAATTGGAGGTTGCCAAGTTTTCAGACTTAATGGGAGCTGGAGAGTTGCTCGTGTCCTTGACCTTGAGGGACCTGCGCGCACACACACTTTTTCATGGACCTGTAAAACTGTTAAGATGTGAACTGTGCCTCTCAGCTCCACCAGAAGCCGCTCCCTGTTCTCTGCACTACGGAGGTCACAGTCTGGTTCCTGGTTGTCCAGAGCCACACTGGGACTCTGGCCAGGGCCAGCCTGGGCCCTGCCAGCTCGGTTGAGAGTGACAGCTACAGGGTCAATGGAAGAAGCCAGCACCCAACAGCAAGAACAATATAGGTGGTATCTGGACAGGTCCCGATGGGCTCCCCAGTGTCTGGACACCTGTACGTGACAGGTGGCCCTGATGGGACAATCCGCTTGAGATTACTGCACTAGAAGGACTTCCTGCCGCCCCTGGGGGGATGGGGGAGGGGCACTGGCACTGCCAGGCCTCCTAAACCCAGTGAGGTCTGATGCTTCACGTCGTGCAGTGCTGGGGATACTTGGTTTTGTCTGATCAGGTGTTGACTGTGTGGGTCTGCAAAGGGCACCACAAAACCCAAAGTAAAATAAGGCAAAACCAAAAAAAGAATAACACACACACACAGACACACACACACACACACACCCCTCCACTAAGAGGTCTGTTGCTGCTGACACTTGGGTGATCCCTACAGCCCTGGGCATGGCGGTTCTGGTCACATGCACTGAACGAGACTGCTCTGATGCCGCTGAGACTGAGGCCCAGGCCCTGTGTCACTGCAGGAGTTAAACTGAGCTGTAAGAGGTCAGCGTGGTTGGACCTGCTCCACACAGCTTGGCGCGTTCTCTCCTCCCACCCTACTCTGTGGAGGCAGTTCACATGCAGAAGACAAATGGCATAGAGGGCAGGCAATTAATTTTTTCAGCTGGAGGCTGCGATGGAATGTGGGTGCTTAAAGTCTGGCGTGAGCCTCTAATTCCATTCTCAGTGAAATACCTCTACTCTTCAAGGAGGTGGTGCCCTTCCAAGTTCCATGGCTGACATTTTCTGTCTTTAGGACCAAGAGGTGAATATAGTACTGAAAATTATTTGGAATTAATCTCAGGCCTTCCTGCGTGCTGTCTCATGCTCTTTCCACTCCACCAGGGGGTCTACAGTGCTGTGAAGATGACAGGCCAATTCTTTACTTATTTCCTTGGGGAAGTGGTTGCAGAGCGTGGCCCTGGTTTCATCTCCCAGAGCCCTCTGCTGTGTGGAGCAGCCCAGCCAGCCTGAAACAGGCAAAGAATGGACAATTCACTGGGATAAGGTGAAGGCAAGCATCTTCAGCAAGAATGCTAAAGATCAAGGACTTAGCACTGGGCAGATGGAGAGAGGGAAGAAGGGGACTCTACAAGGGAGAAAAGAAATCCTGAAGGGAACTTGGAGGGTTAAGAAAAAGTCACTTCACCTACTTCCATAGAGGAAGAATAATGTAGTCGTTAAAAATGCAGGTCCGGCCAGGTGCGATGGTTATGCCTGTAATCCCAGCAATTTGGGAGGCCAGGTAGGCGGATCACCTGAGGTTGGGAGTTCCAGACCAGCCTAGCTAACATGGCGAAACCCCATCTCTACTAAAAATACAAAAAAAATTAGCCGAATGTAGTGGCAGATGCCAGTAATCCCACCTACTCGGGAGACTGAGGCAGGAGAATCACTTGAACCTGGTAGGCAGAGGTTGCAGTTAGCTGAGATTGCACCACTGCGCTCCAGCCTGGGTGACAGAATAAGACTCAGCCTTGCCGGGCGCGGTGGCTCAAGCCTGTAATCCCAGCACTTTGGGAGGCCGAGGCGGGTGGATCACAAGGTCAAGAGATCGAGACCATCCTGGTCAACATGGTGAAACCCCGTCTCTACTAAAAATACAAAAAATTAGCTGGGCATGGTGGCGCGTGCCTGTAGTCCCAGCTACTCAGAAGGCTGAGGCAGGAGAATTGCCTGAACCCAGGAGGCGGAGGTTGCGGTGAGCCGAGATCGCGCCATTGCACTCCAGCCTGGGTAACAAGAGCGAAACTCTGTCTCAAAAAAAAAAAAAAGACTCAGCCTCAAAAAAAAAAAAAAATGCAGCCTGTGTGTGATTCTTAGGTTGGTGATCTTAGGCAAGATTTAACCTCTGTATGGTTCAGCTTCCTAATCTGCAAAATGGTCGCTATCTCATAGGGCTATTATGGAGATTAAATGAGGAATTCACATAAAGCACCACAGAAAATATTTAGCATGGAATAAGCACTCAATAATGTTTTCCATTATTATTTCCAATTTTTCTCTCAGCATGTGTTTCACAATCCTTTGTTCATGGCAAGGTATGTTGTCCGCTTTCACCCTACACCTTCTACTGAGCAACTTACGTTTATCCAGTATCCTCATTAGTAACTTTAATCCTTAATGTCACTCACCTTTGAAATGTGCTCATTGGATGGGTGCCACACAGCACAAGCTCAAATAAATGTTGCTGAGTAGAACTTACTGACTGCCATGGCCTCAGCTTCGTTTGGATGTTGTTTGTAGTCTTTCTTTATGCCTCTGCCACCCCAGCAGAGCCATAAAGAACCAGGTAAAAGAACATGAGGCCCAGAGGAGTGAAATATTATATTCAGGGAGACCCCCAGCTCTTTCCCCATCTCAGTTCCCCGAATGAGGGCAGGCAGGCTGATACATCTTAGGTGGGGTATGGAGATAGCCCACCTGATCCCTCTCATCAGTTGATAAGCTGGACCCCACATAGCTTATAATCAGCTTTTTGGTGCTTCACTCTTAAATAGAAATCAATAGACAAAGATCAATTGTCATTTATTTCAAAAAAAAAAAAAATCACTCTTCAAAATGAAAGACAGAACCAAAACAATCCAAGGAAAAGAACTTGTAGAAAACAGGAATGGTGCAGGGAATAGAAGTGATCATTTCTTAAAACATTTTTTTTTAAGACAGAGTCTTGCTCTGTAGCTGAGGCTGGAGTGCAGTGGCGCTATCTCAGCTCACTGCAACCTCTGCCTCCCTCATCCCAGTTCAAGCAATTCTCCTGCCTCAGCCTCCTGAATAGCTGGGATTACAGGAACATGCCACCATGCCCAGCTAAGTTTTGCATTTTTAGTAGAGACGGGGTTTCACCATGTTGGCCAGGCTGGTGTTGAACTCTTGACCTCATGGTCTGCCCACCCTAGCCTCCCAAAGTGCTGGGATTACAGGCATGAGCCACTATGCCTGGCCAAAATTTATAGTTAATATCTTTTGAGATTAAAGAGAAAATAAGGCCTCCATGAAACAATAACAAATGCTATAAAACAAGGAACATTCAGAGAACAACAAGGACATTTGGAAATCAAAAATATGTAAATGCATTTGCAGAATAACATGGACAAACCTTAAAGATATGTTAAACACAGTAAGTCAGACATGAAAGAATACCTACTATACAATTCCATTTATACAAAATTCAAGGACAGACAAAAGTAATCTACAGTAAGAGAAAGCAGAAAGTGGTTGCCTGAGAAGTGGGAAGGAGAACTGACTGGCAAGGGGCACAAGGAAACTTTCTGGGAAGACAGAAATGTTTTGTTTTGTTTTGTTTTGAGACAGAGTCTCAATACAAAGATACGAGATAGTGGTGCTATCTCGGCTCACTGCAACCTCCGCCTCCCAGGTTCAAGCCTCAGCTCCCAAGTAGCTGGGAGGCTGCCACCACACCTGGCTAAATTTTGTGTTTTTAGTAGAGACAGCGTTTCACCATGTGGGCCAGGATGGTCTAGATGTCTTGATCTCGTGATCTGCCCACCTCGGCGGGATTACAGGCGTAAACCACCACCCCCAGCCAGACAGAAATGTTTTATATCTTGTTGGGTGGTATTTACAAGGGTGTATTTAATTACTAAAATTCATTGAGCTGAATATCTGAGAACTATACACATTATTGTATGTTAATTATATATCAATAAAATCATATTGGCAAAAATGAAAAGTTCAGTAGAAGAATTAAGCCTCTATGTCTAGCCGTCAATTGACAAGAAATGCAAAGAACAGAGGGACCTGTTAAATGACACCACAAGAATTCAGTCAGCAAAATCTGACTGTGGGAAACTCTACAGTTTGGCCCCTTTTTTTCAACAAAAATTTGCTACGTGGGGGGAAAAAGACAGAGGAGGAACCTATAAAAGAGATTTAAGAGACAATCATTGTGTGAACCACATTTGATCCAAATTTAAACAAAAGTTTAATGATTGTTTAAATGATTGTATGATTTAAGTTTAAATTTTAGCTTTAAAAGTTAATAGGACAGTTGGCGTACAAATATTTCCAGATATTTGCTAGTATTAAATAATTTTTCTTATATTTCAATGAGATAATGTTATTGTAATGCTTTGTTTTAGTGTGTTTTCCAAGTGACCTTATCTCTTTGAGGTTCATAGTGAAATACAAATGATGTATGACTAGAATAGTCAGGGGAAGGGGGAAGGGACATAGATAAACCAGTATTGGCCATGTATGGGGTAATTGTTGAAGCCAGGTGAAGAGTACATTGGGTTTACTGTTTTAATCTCTATTTTGTATATATTTGAAATTTTCCACAATAAAATGGAAAATTTTATTGTGGAAAATTCTTTTAAAATTCTTCTATTTAGAAGTGAGTTTATTTAAAAATAAAATAGAAGAATTGGAGAAAAAAATAGAGGACATCTACCCCCATGGCCCTCAAAAGGAAATAAGAGACAGAGGTGGACATTAGGAGCAAAAGGTAAGAAACATAAAGGATAAGTTCGGGATTTCTGAAAAAAAGAGGAGGCAAAATGGAAGGGAAAAAATGACGAACAAGGCCGGACGCGGTGGCTCAAGCCTGTAATCCCAGCACTTTGGGAGGCCGAGGCGGGTGGATCACGAGGTCAAGAGATCGAGACCATCCTGGTCAACATGGTGAAACCCCGTCTC
>NW_016107345.1:3128118-3130999 GCF_001604975.1 Cebus imitator
AACAAACTACCAGGAGAGGCCGGCTGTGGTGGCTCCTGCCTGTGATCCCAGCACTTTGAGAGGCTAAGGCAGGAGGATCCCAGGACCAGCCTGAGAAACAGAGAGACCCCATCTGTACCAAAAAATAAAAAATTAGCCAGGCATGTTGGCATGCCCCTGTGGTTCCAGCAACTCAGGAGGCTGAAGTGGAGGATTGCATGAGCCTAGGAGGTACAAAGCCTTGGAAAAAAGAGAAGTGAGTTTACTTGGAAATACATAAAAGATGTAAGATTGACTAAATGGATGGATAGAGAAGATGGATAAATTGAGAGACATTTGATAAAGCAAATCTAGTAAAATGTTAATGATATATAGGAAATATTATTTGGCCATAGAAAGGAATGAAGTAGTAGCTGGGCGCAGTGGCTCACGCCTGTAATCCTAGTACTTTGGGAGACCGAGACAGGTGGATCATGAAGTCAGGAGTTCAAGACCAGCTTGGCCAACATGGTGAAACCCCGTCTCTACTAAAAATACAAAAAATAGCCGGGCGTGGTGGCATGAGCCTGTAATCCTAGCTATTTGCGAGACTGAGAAAGAAGAATCGCTTGAACCTTGGAAGTAGGTGGAGGTCACAGTAAGCCAAGATTATACCATTGCACTCCAGCCTGGGCGACAGAGCAAGACTCCAGCTTGGGGTGGGGTTGGGGGAAGAAAGGAATGAAGTACTGATACATGCTACAACATGGGTGAACCTTGAAAACATGCTAAATGGAAGAAGCTAGTCACAAATGACCATGTATTGGATGATTCCATTTATATGAGGTATCTAACATAGGCAATTCCATAGAGACGGAAAATAGATGAATGGTTGCTTAGGGGTGGAAGAGCAGAGGAACGAAAATGACTGCTAAAGGATACGGGATTTCTTTTGGGGGTGAAGAAAATGTTTTGAAATTGATTGTGGTAATGTTTTCACAGCTCTGTAAATATACTAAAATCCAGTATGCTTTTTTCTTTTTGAGATGGAGTCTTGTCTGTTGCCCAGGCTGGAGTGCAGTGGCACAATCTTGGCTCACTGCAGCCTCCACCTTCTGGGTTCAAGTGATTCTCCTGCTTCGCCTCCTGAATAGTGGGACTACAGGCGCATACTACCATGCCCAGCTATTTTTTGCGTGTGTTTTTAGTAGAGACAGGGTTTTGCCATGTTGGCCAGCCTGGTCTCAAACTCCTGACTTCAGGTGATCCACCCGCCTTGGCCTCCCAAAGTGCTGGGATCACAGGCGTGAGCCACTGTGCCCAGCTAGGACACTCTAAATGAATGGATTTCATGGTATTTAAATTATATCTCAAAAAATCTGGTAAAAATGTCAATGATAAACTCTAGGTAATGGGTATTTCAAAGGTGCTCGTGTGAAATTTAAACTTTGCTGTATGCTTGAAAGTTTTTATAATAGAATGCAGAAGGGAAAAGGAGAGTGAGGGAAGGGGGGTGTGATGTCCAGCTGAGTGCTGGTTCATCAGGCACAAGGGACTTTTCTGGGAAAGGCACAAGGAGGAAGCACAGGAGAGGACGAGGGGGATGCAGCTGCCCAGTCCCTCCCATCTCTCGTTTCCATTGTCAAGGATTATCCGAAGAGCTATATTGCCCACATGTCATCCAGCCGATTAGCAGCTGCCCAGGAAATAAGGCTCCATGTCCCACAGGATGGTGTTTCATCCAATTCTGAAAGTGGAGGGCAGCCCAGCCTGGATGTGCTGCCAACAGAGAGCGGTCCAAGAGGAAGAGAAAAGGAGGTGGTAGAGGGAATGTAGGAAGGTGCGTGAGGTTTGTGGTCCAGTACACCAACATGATGACCTTTCTCAATGACATACTTTGGTGTGGGGCTGTTTTCATCCATGGTGCTGGCTATCCCAGCTATCAGCTGGCCCCTCAATCCAGCAATCAATGGCTGTCTGTACTGGGAAATTTTCTCATACTATTTGCACATGTGTGTGTGTGTGTGTGACAGAGAGAGAGAGTTTCAGTGTGTCACCCAGGCTGGATGTGCAGTGGCTGGATCATGGCTCACACTCACGCACATATGCATACTCACCACACTCATACACACTCATACACCCACACACATACACACACACACACACACACACACATACCCTCTCACATGCACATACACACTCACATACACATACACTCACATACACACACTGACCCCTTGGGCCTTCCTGCATGTGCTCCACACTCTATTGAATCAACCTTCTGACTTGTCTGTCTCTGCCAGTTTCCAAATCCTCAAGGGCAAGGGCCAGGCCTTATAGGTCTGGGTATCCTGGAAATTCATTGCAGGGCATGACTCAACAAATGTTTTCTGTGTAATGAATGGAAAAGATATAGTCACCATCTATGCTGTTATTTATTTAACAACATGGCATGCACCAGGTGAGGCTGTGTGCTGAGTGCCTGGATTTGGAGACAAAGATGAGTAAGACTGTATCCTCGGCCTCAGAGGCGCCTACAGGACCTTTTTGTCTGGACAAATGCAAAACTGGACAAGACGTCAGGGCAACAGATGGAAACCGGGACTGTCCCCAGCAAACCGGAACATATGGTCACCCAAATTATATACCAGCTTCTCTGAAAACAGCAGTCCCATGCTGACTCATCCATAGCCCGTTAGACCCTAGTCACTTCCAGAACTTTCTTGTACAAGCCCATCATTCTTCATTAGTACTTGGATCGTTTGTTTCTTTGTTTTTGTGATCCATGTAGAAATTATCCATGAAATTTCATATTTCTAAAGCATTACATTAAAAAAGACTTAAGCAACTAGAAATAAAACACCTAATGCACAGCTCAACGCTTTCTTTTTTTTTTTTTTTTTTGAGACGGAGTTTCGCTCTT
>NW_016107345.1:3131177-3142360 GCF_001604975.1 Cebus imitator
AGTAGAGACGGGGTTTCACCATGTTGACCAGGATGGTCTCGATCTCTTGACCTCGTGATCCACCCGCCTCGGCCTCCCAAAGTGCTGGGATTACAGGCGTGAGCCACCGCTCCCGGCAACTCAACGCTTTCTAATGTTTTCTTCCTAGAGACAGGGTCTCACTAAGTTACCCAGGCTGGAGTGCAGCGGCTAGTCTATCGCACTACAGCCTCAAACTCCTTGACTGAAGGGATCCTCCCACTTCAGCCTTCTGAGTAGCTGGGACTACAGGTACATACCACCGCACCCAACTTCTCCAACCTTCCCTGAAGTACTGAAATGCATGGTTGTAATCAGTGGGTGACAGTCATTCCTTGGTATTAACAATAGACTCTGGTTTATTGTCTTATTGATGGGCCTTTGGGTATTTCCAGTTTGTGACCATTCTGAGTTAATGAAATTATGAATATCTCAATATAGATTCATTTTTCTTTCTTCTGAGTCTTCTTTGAGGTACCTAATCCAAAGTTAAATAATCTGGTTGAAAAACAGGAACAGTGTGTGACCTTTTGTTTTCCATTGCTCTCTGTCATATTGCTCTCCAAAAAGTCGGAGTCGGGCAGGCATGGTGGCTCACACCTATAATCACAGCACTTTGGGAGGCCGAGGTGGGAGGATCACTTGAGGTCAGGAGTTTGAAGCCAGCCTGGCCAACATAGTGAAACCCCATCTCCACTAAAAATACAAAAATTATCCAGGCTGGTGCCTGTAATCCCAGCTACTTGGGAGTCTGAGGCAGGAGAACAGCTTGAACCTGGGAGGGAGAGGTTGCAGTGAGCCGAGATCGGGAGACTGCACTCCAGCCTGCGTGACAGAGTGAGACTCCATCTCAAAAAAAAAATAATTCTAAAGTAAATGTATACCTTACAATTGCAAGGTGTGTTGTAGATTTCATTAAATAATGTGCTGAGTAAATAAATGTATTAAAATCACATGCAGCCATAAAAAGACAGATATTGCATGATTCCACTTATATGAGGTACCTAGAGTAGTCAAGTTCATAGAGACACAAAGTAAAATGTCGGTTGCCTGGGTTTGAGGGGAGGAGAAATGGGAAGTTGTTTAGTGAGTATAAATCATCAGTTTTACAAGATGAGTAGTTCTTGGAGATTGGTTGCACAACAGTGAGACTGTACTTAATACTACGGAACTTATACTGCAAAATGATTTAGATAGTGAATTTTATGTGTATTTTATCACACATGCAAGTATATATAAATATATGTATTATATATAAATACACATGTGTATATATAAAGTGAATATGTATACATTTAATCTAATGAGCATTTGGCGTATATTGTCAGAAGTGTGCCTATCATACATAGTCATTTATGTTAAATGAAATTTCATGTGTGTGTGGAATTTCCTCAATTAAAATGGCAGTGTTAACTATTCAGTGCCGAGACAGGCAGAGCTGTGTGAGGTTAATGTTATTCCACAGCACATAGAGTAAGGAACATCATAGATAATAGATGAACATTCGGCCGGGTGCAGTGTCTCAAGCCTGTAATCCCAGCACTGTGGGAGGCCGAGGCCGGTGGATCACGAGGTCAAGAGATTGAGACCATCCTGGTCAACATGGTGAAACCCCGTCTCTACTAAAAATACAAAAAATTAGCTGGGCATGGTGGCGCGTGCCTGTAATCCCAGCTACTCAGGAGGCTGGGGCAGGAGAATTGCCTGAACCCAGGAAGCGGAGGTTGCGGTGAGCCGAGATCGCACCATTGCACTCCAGCCTGGGTAACAAGAGGGAAACTCCGTCTCAAAAAAAAAAAAATATATATATATATATATATATGAACGTTCAATATTAGTAATAAAGTGCTCAGCCTTAAAAAACCATATGCATCTCATTTTCTATTTTCTGTGAATTTTTTTTAAAAAGGCAGAGCTTAGGGGATCTTACAGACATCCACTTGAACTTTTCATCTTAAAGATGAGGTGATGAGCCTAAGAGAGGTAACTGATTTTCCCACATCAAGAGCAGCTAGGTCTTCCCTTTTCATGACGCCCTTAGCCACCTACTCTCGCATTGACCAAAGTGGGTAACGTGGCCTCCCCTGGCTGCACTCAAAGCTGCTGGGAAAGCAGCAAAAAGAACAGGTTAGACACTTTGCCGCCCCAAACAAATTAGGGTTCCCTGAACAAGGGAAGGAAAGCAGAATGTGTATTAGGTAGGCAATCAGCAGTGTCTGCTACACTCACCTTAGTGTCTGTTCTGTGTTGTCTTGTGTTTTGTTTGGGATGCTACAGGCTGGAACCAATGGTTACATGGCTCCTGAGATCCTAGTGGAAAAGGTAAGTTATTCCTATCCTGTGGACTGGTTTGCCATGGGATGCAGCATTTATGAAATGGTTGCTGGACGAACACCATTCAAAGATTACAAGGAAAAGGTCAGTAAAGAGGATGTAAAGCAAAGAACTCTACAAGACGAGGTCAAATTCCAGCACGATAACTTCACAGAGGAGGCAAAGGATATTTGCAGACTCTTCTTGGCTAAGAAACCAGAGCAACGTTTAGGATGCAGGTAAATTAGCTTGCAACAAAGAGGATTATTGACACCAGTATTTTTCAACGGGATTGGGAGAATGCTTTCGATGTGTGGCAGAGTCTTGGAATTAAGTATTATGATTTTCCTATTTTTATTTGCATATTATGTGGTTAAATATTTCTAATACTTTCAAACACTGTGAGTACTTTTTATGGAACAATCTCCAAGATGTATTTTAAAGTGGAAAAGCGAGGTGCAAAATAGCTTTCATTAAAAAAAGAAAAGAGAACTATACATAATTCAAATGGTTGCATAGAATATTTCAAGGAATTTACAAGATTGGTTATGTCAGATGAAGGGAAATTAGGGGCCAGGGGCGGGGATGCAAATAAGGATTTTCACTCTATCATCCTATTTTCTTGTGCATCTTGAACTATGTTAAGAAAATAAATGTATTAAAATCACATGCAGCCATAAAACAGAACAAATATTGCATGATTCCACTTATATAAGGTACCTAGAGTCGTCAAATTCATAGAGACACAAAGTAGGTCAGGTGTGGTGGCTTACGCCTGTAATCCCAGCACTTGGGAGGCCAAGGCAGGTGGATCACGAGGTCAGGAGTTCAAGACCAGCCTGGCCAAGATGGTGAAACCCCATCTCTACTAAAACTACAAAAATTAACCAGGCACGATGGCAGGCACCTATAATCCCAGCTACTCCGGAGGTTGAGGCAGGAGAATTGCTTGAACCCAAAGGACAGAGGTTGTGCCACTGCACTCCAGCCTCGGCAACAGAGTGAGACTCTGTCTCAAAAAAAAAAAAAAAAGAAAATAGAATGGTGGTTGCCTGGGGTTGAGGGTAGGAGAAATGGAAGGTTGTTTAATGAGTATGAATTATCAGTTTTACAAGATGAAGTGTTCTGGAGATTGGTTGCACTACAGTGTGAATGTACTTAACACTGTTAAGTATGTTATCTATTAAAAAATAATTAAAATAGTCTGGGCACAGTGACTCATGCCTCTGAGCCAGGCAGGGTGGGTCACACCAGCACTTTAGGAGGCCAAGGTAGGCAGATCACCTGAGGTTAGGAGTTCAAGACCAGCCTGGCCAACATATGGTGACCTTATGTCTACTAAAAAAACAAAAACTAGCCAGGCGTGGTGGCGGGCACCTGTAATCCCAGATAATTGAGAAGCTGAGGCAGGAGAATCGCTTGAACCCAGGAGGCGGAGGTTGCAGTGAGCCGAGATCACACTACTGCACCCCAGCCTGGACAACAGAGCAAGCCTCCATCTCAAAATAATAATAGTAATAGTAATAATAATAATAATTGAAATAAAAACATAAAACTATCAGTACTAATGGTCATAGCTCTGGAAAATTCAAGTGCCTCCCATAGGATATCCTCAGTCCTTCAAAAAATATTTAAGTGAGCACATATGATGTTGCCAACTGTTAAGTACAGTTAAAATTGAAGCCAAGTTTTATTGTTTATGATAGAATAAGATCAAGCTATTTTAGAAGGCCAGGCACAGTGGCTGATGCCTGTAATCCTAACACTTTGGGAGGCCAAGGTGGGAGGATCACTTGAGCCCAGAAGTTCAAGACCAGCCTGAACAACATAGAGAGACCCTGCCTCTATGGAAAATAAAAACATTAGCCAGGTGTAGCAGTGCATGCCTGTAGTCCCAGCTACTCGGGAGGCCAAGGTGGGAGGATCACTTGAGCCCAGGAGCTCAAGGCTGCAGTGAGCTATGATCATGCCACTGTACTCCATTGTGGGTGACAGAGCAAGACCCTATCTCTAGAAAAAAGATACTGTAGAAGAAAAAAGAAGTAAAAGCTGGCCTGTGAAAAGACCCTTGGCAGTGAGTGAATGTGCTGTGTAGCGAGAAAATCAAGAGCTTTAGATTCACAGCCGTAGATTCATGTCCCGGCTCTGCTATATACTGGTCATTTTACCTCAAGCAATTGAATTACTTTCCCTGAGTCTCAATATCCTCATATATAAAATGGGGGGGGGGGTTTATGGGTGTGATGGTTAATTTTATGTGTCAACTTGGTTAGGCCACGGTACCAAGATATTTGGTCAAATATCATTGAGATATTTCTGGGCAGATTTTTCGATGAGATTAACATTTAAATCAGTAGGCTTGGAGTAAAGCAGGTTACTGTCTATAATGTGGATAGGACTGATCCAGTCAGTTGAAAGCCTTAATAAGAAAAGACTGACCTCCCCAGAGGAAACGGGAATTCTGCCGGCAGACCACCTTTGGGTTCAAATTGCAATCCTTCCCTTGGTTTGCAGCCTGCTAAATGACCCTGCAGACTTTGGATTTACAAAGCCCTAAATTAAATCTCTCTCTCTCTCTCCTTTTCCCTTTTTTTTTCTCACCCCCTTCCTTCTTCCCTCCCTCCCTCTCTCTCTCTCTCTCTTTCTCTCTTGCTCTTTCTCCCTCTCAGAGAGAGATATATATGTGTACACTCACACATTGTCAGGGAGGAAACGCATCCTCCACCTTCCTACATTCAGTTATTGGAGACCTACAAATTATTATTATTATTATTTTGAAACAGAGTCTTACTCTGCTGCCCAGGCTGGAGTGCAATGGCGCAATCTTGGCTCACTGCAACCTCCACCTCCTGGGTTCAAGGGATTCTTCTGCCTTGGCCTCCCAAGTAGCTGGGATTACAGGTGCCCGTCACCACGCCCAACTGATTTTTGTATTTTTAGTTGAGACAGGGTTTCACCATGTTGCCCAGGCTGGTCTTAAACTCCTGACCTCAGGTGATCCACCAACCTCGGCCTCCCAAAGTGCTGGGATTACAGGGGTTAGCCACTGTGACCATCCGGAGACCTACAAATTAAACTGACAAAAGATAGATTAGCAGAGAAAAAGACAGGTTTTTTAATTCACTTAGATAGGTGGGGGTTCAAAAATAATGTGACTACGAGACAGAATTTGGGGAAAATATACCATCTTAATAGAGGAAGGGGAGGAGGAGAAAGGCTCTTAGGGAAAACAAATGATTTCTTGGGGAGAGTGGGGAGAGAAAGGATGCTTAGAGAAAACAAATGACTTTTAGGGAAGATAAATGGATTCTTAGAGAATAGATGGGAGGGATAATGGCTGTGTGACGATGTCTGTTTAGCTGTGGTGCTGACTTCCTCTGTCTCCAGTGAGGAGTCCATCTTCCCTGTTTTTGAACCTCTCAGGGAGGAGATTTATAACAGTTGAGTTCTTTTGGAGCTCTGCTTTGAGGGAGATGGGGGAAATTCAGAGCATACATCTGTTGACTTTTCAAATCACTTTGGCTCAAAATAGTTTTTATGTCACAGTGGCGCATTTCAGACCCTTCAATATCCTGTGGGTTCTGTTTCTCCACACAACCCTAGCTAATACAGTGGAGGTATTTTGAGGTTTAGATAGAATGTATATAAAAGGAGATATAATGTGTGTTAGGAGTCAGTCAATAAATGATAGCAATATTAGTAACTTTTCTAACAGATTTATCAGATACGGTGTTGACTACACTATGAACTTGACTACCTTAAATTACTTGGATTAGCTTGAATATCTTAAATTACTTGGAATAAATTGTCAACATCTAAAAAATATGTATGAATATAAATCTATAGCTATACGGTGGTATGACTGATTTTGAACATACCACCAGAACCTAGGCAGCCAAATTACTCTCACTTTTTTAAGTAGTTGCCAATGGAGGCTTTATTTATTTATGTATGTATTTAAAGAGATGGGATCTTGCTATGTTGCCAAGGCTCAAGGGATCCTCCCATCTAAGTCTCCTGAGTAACTGGGACTACGGGCATGGGCCACCGCACCCAGCACATTGAAGGCATTAGAAGAAGGCTTTCTTAGCTCACACGGTTCCAGTATGGAGGCATGCTTTTACTGTTTGACTCAATTTTTTAAAAAGAGCCAAATGTCATTTATAATAACTTTCAATGCATGACAGATAACCAAATTAATTATTTGAAATTAGAGCTCTACATTACCCAAAAGTAAAATATTGAACTGATTTTCCTGTGTACATTCTAACATTGTATTAGGTCAAAACAAACTGTTGTGATAACAAGCAAATCCCAAAGTCTCAGCAGCTTCGCATTTAAAAAACTACTTCTCATTCGTGCAAAGTCCATTATGAGGCTAGCGGCTCTCCAGGGCCTCTCTCTTCCAAGCGGTAACTCCGGGATCCAGGCTGCATCACTGATGGCTACACTGGAGCTTGGGGCTATCAGTTGCTGTGGCAGGAAAAAGAGCCTGGAGAACTTATGGAGCATTTTACTGCCTCAGCCGGGAAGAAGTGACACTCTTTAAATATCCCTTCACACACACTTCTTTTTTTTTTTTTTTTTGAGATGGAGTTTTGCTTTTGTCACCCAGGCTAGAGTGCAATGGCATGATCTTGGCTCACTGCAACCTCTGCCTCCCAGGTTCAAGCGATTCTCCTGCCTCAGCCTCCCTAGTAGCTGGAATTACAGGCATATGCCACCACACCGGGCTGATTTTTGTGGGGTTTTTTTTTGTGTTTTTGTTTTGTTTTGTTTTTTAAGAGAGTCTCACTCTGTCACCAGGCTGGAATGCAGTGACATGATCTCAACTCACTGCAGTCTCTACCTTCCGGGTTGAAGCAATTCTGCCTCAGCCTCCTGAGTGGCTGAGACTACAGGTGTGCACCACCACACCCAGCTAATTGTTGTATATTTAGTAGAGACAGAGTTTCACCATGTTGGCCAGGCTGGTCTCGAACACATGACTTCAGGTGATCCTCCCGCCTCAGCTTCCCTGAGTGCTGGGATTACAGGTGTGAGCCCACTACACCCAGCCCCTTCACATACACTTCTGTTGACCAGAACTAGTCCTCAGGTCCTGCCTACGGGTAACAGGGCTGACTAGTGTTGTCTTCTGCATGCCCAGGAGGAGAGAGAATCAAATCGCATATGATGACCACTGACAATCACTGGCAATCTCTACCCTCATGGTCTTCAAGTTCAGTGAGTATCCATCCGAGGGTACAGGAGCAGTGACTGAGTTAGGAGTAAAGTCTCTTTAGATGACTTCCCTGAAGGGAACACCACCCACTTGGATGCCTCAATTCTCACGTTTGACTTAAAATCTATCTTGGCCGGGCACTGTGGCTCACGCCTGTAATCCCAGCACTTTGGTAGGCTGAGGCGGGTGGATCACCTGAGGTCAGGAGTTCGAGACCAGTTTGGCCAACATAATGAAACCCTGTCTCTACTGAAAATATAAAAAATTAACCAGGTGTGGTGGTGGGCACCTGTAATTCCAGCTACTCAGGAGGCTGAGGCAGGAGAATCGCTTGAACCCAGGAGGCAGAGGTTGCAGTGATCCGAGATCACACCACTGCACTCCAGCCTGGACAAGAGCAAAATTCTACCTCAAAAAAGATTAAAATATAAAATAAAATCGATCTTAATATCCTATAAGCAGCCTTTGGGTTTATGAAATGAAGTATTAAAAAACTTCATGAAAATGCTATCTTAAAGCACTTTAAACACCACTTTAAATCACACTAAACACTGGTCATTGCCTGAAGCTGCTTCCTCAAGCAAAACCTTTTTAATAAAGCATCTGTTGTTGTGACTGTTTTGAATAAGACTATTTACAACATTAAAGGAAAGGCATATAAAAAACAGCTGTTCAGTGAAACAGAAAATCTTCCAACATTTTTTTTCCTTAAGGCCTCTATGATTGTAGAATCTTCCAACATTTTTATTCCAACTCTTTGTATTTTCAAAAAATTTAATCAAATGAGATTACGTTAGATTAATGTAGTGGGCATCCTCCAAGTCAAGGCAAATGCCTAGACAGCATGTTACCCAGCAGAGTTCAAATGCTCCCTCCCTGCTGCCTTCCTAAGCATTTGAAATGATTAAAAACGCTTCTCCTTTAGACATCACTGAAGAGGATTACCTTTTTTGCCTTTATGGATCTGGGAGTTAATTTTGCACAGAAGCCAAAAGCTTTTCTTAGCATCTCCAGGGGCTCCAGATGGGATCAGCTACAGGGTCTTCCAATAAACTAAATGGGGAAGACCACTTAAGTTTTTGCAGGTTTTGTTCTGGTCAGCCAGTGCAGCAGAACAAGAGCAAATAATCATGATAGGCTGTGACTTAAGTGCTTCTCCAACACACAATTTCATGCCAATACCTACTGTTCTTGGCAGACCAAATCCCCTTGTGAGCCTCATGTATGGGCAGGTGGTATCTTTGCTTCATTGACTATTATAAGAAAATCCATTGTAATCTCTGTGTGGGGTTCCATAATACGAGAGTCTCTGTTAATGCTCTGAAATACATTCCACTCCAATGAGCACAAGTCCTCCCTGCAGCTGCCACTTTGGCTATTACAAAAGATACTGCCTCCAGCAACAGCCTCTCCTATTTGTTCAAGTGCACTGCACAACGATGGGCCAAAACAGCCCTGCACACAGAACTGCAGGGAAAGATGCAAGAGTAAAATAGGCCGGGCGCGGTGGCTCACGCCTGTCATCCCAGCACTTTGGGAGGCCGAGGCAGGTGGATCACAAGGTCAGGAGTTTGAGACCAGCCTAACCAACATGGTGAAACCCCATCTCTACTAAAAATACAAAAATTAGCTGGGCTTGGTGGTGTGCATCTATAATTCCAGCTACTCGGGTGGCTGAAGCAGGAGAATCGCTTGAACCCGGGAGGCAGAAGTTGCAGGAGCCAAGATCTGACCACTGCACTCTGGCCACTGCACTCCAGCCTGGGCGACAGAGTGAGACTCTGTCTCAAAAAAAAAAAAAAAAAAAAAAAGAGTAAAATAATCTGTCTGCTATTTTAATGATAGACCTGTGTTAGGAGTTGCTAGTGAAGATCAAAGTGATTATCTTTGCGGTAGCCCAGCCTCAAGAACAAGGAATAGAGATTGGAAAGCCCAGTCTTCCCTTGTAGCAGCAGCAACCATAGACATTTCTTGGGAAAAGGTAGATGAGGCATGGGTACTCCCCTCCAGGGGCATCTAACTGGGTTGTTGAAGAGCATAAAGGAAAGCTCAGAGTGAACCATGGTTCCCTTGTATCTTTTTTTTTTTTTTTTTTTTTTTTGAGACGGAGTTTCCCTCTTGTTACCCAGGCTGGAGTGCAATGGCGCGATCTCGGCTCACCGCAACCTCCGCCTCCCGGGTTCAGGCAATTCTCCTGCCCCAGCCTCCTAAGTTGCTGGGATTACAGGCACACGCCACCATGCCCAGCTAATTTTTCGTATTTTTAGTAGAGACGGGGTTTCACCATGTTGACCAGGATGGTCTCGATCTCTTGACCTCGTGATCCACCCGCCTCGGCCTCCCACAGTGCTGGTATTACAGTCTTGAGCCACCGTGCCTGGCCTTCCCTTGTCTCTTATGATGAGTTGCAAAAGGGCTGCAGTCAGCCAGCCCTCATGGACAGACCGAGGCTCCCTGGGCCTGGTGAGCTTGAGACACCATGTGAGAACTGTTCATCCTGTTGTAAAGACTGGTCTGGCAAGTCTCCAGAGGTTACCAAGTTCCTGGGCAGTCTCCATTTACTCATGTGAAAGCTGATTAGACTGAGTTTTAAGGGTCCTTTTGCCCCCTGGCTCGGTGTGTTCAATTCATGCCCACCAGTGGTTGTGGAAGTGAGGCAGGCTCTTCCCTGTGGCACCTGGTCCCATTCCAACGCCTTCATTCTCTTTGAGACATGCAGGTCCAGGGTTCATTCCTGATCTATTTGCATGGCATTCTAGCTCTATCCTTCTTCTGCCACATTTAAAAATCCATCTGATACCTTTAAAAAGTGAATGTTTCTGTGTAAATTATACCTCAATAAACCCGGCTTTTTAAAAATCTTTTTTTTTTTTTGAGACAGAGTCTTGCTCTGTCATCCAGGCTGGAGTGCAATGGCCCTGTCTCGAGTCACTGCAACCTTTGCCACCCAGGTGTAAGAAATTCTCCTCCCTCAGCCCCCCAAGTAGCTGGGATTATAGGCATGTGCCACCAGACCTGACTAATTTTTGTGTTTTTTAGTAGAGACAGGGTTTCACCATGTTGTCCAGGCTGGTCTCAAACTCCTGGCCTCAGGCCTCCTTGGCCACGCAAAGTGCTGGGATTGCAAGCATGAACCACTGTGCCCGACCTAAAAATCTATTTTTGAAGCTTCTATTTATCTCAGTAACTCTTCCTCAAGGCTCTTAACCTACAAGATGTAAACTACACAGACACTGGGGCAGTCGGTTCTGGTAGATGACAAGCCTGCATTTCCATTCTTTCAGTTGGTGGAGACTTGGTGGCTTCTGAGAGAAAAGAGACCTCTTGTAGCACCTTCTGATGCAGCTCTCCATACATAGTTGAAAAAGTCCAAGAAGTTCCAGATGGACCTTTCTAGAAGGGGGTAGGCTTGGGTCACAGAACAAGAACCCAAGGAATCACTGGACATCAGATGCCTCCAATTAAGTTTCTCTTCTCGTAATAAAATTTGATTATAAGTTTTCCTTTGAAAAAGTCAGCTATAGGCCGGGCGCGGTGGCTCAAGCCTGTAATCCCAGCACTTTGGGAGGCCGAGGCGGGTGGATCACGAGGTCAAGAGATCGAGACCATCCTGGTCAACATGGTGAAA
>NW_016107345.1:3142760-3149081 GCF_001604975.1 Cebus imitator
TGGAGACAGGGCTGCGGTACTGGGTGAATGTAATAATGTAAGTGAAGAGCTTAATGCTGTGTTAACTGAGAGTAGGCGCTGAATACATGTCAGTTATCCTCATTCTTGTCATTAGTTGCGCCATTTTGGGTATTGCCTTTAGTCATCTTACGGGATAATCTGTTGTAGTTATCATCCGATAACTCTGAAAGGGGAATCTCTGAAAGGAATATATAGGGCAAACTCTCAATCCTTTTCCAGAAAGTTTTTGATATCTTGAATGGAAAATGTAAAAGAGAGACCAGGAATATGATTAATTTCCGTTGTGGTTGACATGGCGGAAATTGACTTCTTCTAAAAGAAAGACATTTCTTTAAAAAAAAAAAAAAAACTTTTAGATTCAGGGAGTATAAGTGCAGGTTTGTTACAAAGACATTATTGTGTAATGCTGAGGTTTTGGGTGCAATTGAATCTGTCACTGGAGTAGTGAGCATAGTACTCAATAGGTAGTTTCTCAACCCTTTCCCCACCCCCACAACATCTGGTAGTCCCCATGTCTGTTGTTCCCATCTTTATGTCCATGTGTCCCCAGTGTTTAGCTCCCACTTATAAGTGAGAATATGCAGTGTTTGGCTTTCTGTTTCTATGTTAGTTCACTTCGGATAATGGCGTCCAGCTGCTTCTGTATTGCTGCAAAGAACATGATTTCATTCTTTTTTGTGGCTGCATAATATTCCATATTGTCCATGTACCACATTTTCTTTATTCAATCCACCATTTATGAACTCCTTAGTTGATTCCGTGTCTTTGCTATTGTGAATGGTGCTGTGATGAACATATGAGTTACGTCTTTTTGCTAAAACAATTTATTTTCCTTTGGGTATATACCAGTAATAGGATTCCAGGGTCACATGGTAATTCTATTTTTAGTTTTTTGAGAAATCTCCAAACTGCTTTCCAGAGTGGCTGAACTAATTTACCTTCCCATCAACAGTGTCTAAGCATTCCCTTTTCTCTGCAGCCCCTCCAATATCTGTTGTTGTTTTTTTACTTCTTAATTATAGCCATTCTGACTGGTGTGAGATGGTATCTCATTGTGGTTTTAATATACTTTTATCTGATGATTAGTGATAATGAGCATTTTTTCATGTGTTTGTTGGCCTCTTGTATGTGAAAGAAGTTTCTTAATCAGACCAGGAAATCGATTCATATTTTTTTAAAAGAAAAAAATCATTTTGAATGTGATGCCACAAAACAGCCCCCTTTTTATTTTGTTAAAATCTAGATTTAAGAGGAACCAAGAGGTGTAAGGTAGGCAGCCCCTAAGATGGCCCCCAGTTATCCCCCTTCCTGGCATTCATACCAACGTATAATCCCTTTGCCTTAAGTGTGGGCTTCCTTCAATGAGAAATAGAATATGGCAGAAGTGATGAGATGTCACTTCCAAGATTAGGTTATAAAAAATTTATGGCTTCTATTTTGTGCTCTCTCTCTCTCTTTCTCGCTCTCTCTCTCTTTCTCTCTCTCTCTCTCTGTGTGTGTGAGAGAGAGAGAGAGAGAGAGAAAGAGATCACTGGCCTTGGGAAAGCCAGCTGCAATGTTTTAAGGCAGCCCTGTGGAGGCTCCTGTGATAAGGGATGGAGGCTTGACAATAACCACATAGTGAGCTTGAAAGCAAATCCCCCAGCCTCAGCTGAACCTTCAGATAAGACCACAGTCTCAGCCAGCAGCTTTACTGAAACCTCACAAGAGACTCTGAGACAGAGACACCCAGTTAAGCCATGCCCAGATTCTTGACCCTCAGAAGCTGTGAGATAATGAATGTTTGTTGTTTTAAGGCACTAAATTTTGGGGCAATTTGTTATACAGCAATAGATAACTAATATTAATAGTAAAGGTTACACAGTTGGGAACATACTTTTTTCTCTTATTCTAAGGCATATATTGGAATAATTTCTAGCATAGAGATGGAGGATTTGATAATAATAATCATAGTCTTGAGTACTAAATGTATGCTAATTCATACTACTGCAAATTACTAATGGATTTTTTAAAAGAAATTTCTTTAAAGAAATAACACCAAGATTATTGTGGCAGTTGGGAAGGTAAGTGGGGCTTCTAGAAATCTGTCATATTACTAATAAGGGGATATGAGTGCTATCTTTTAAAATGGGCGTGGTGATAGTGTGGGACAGAGATGTGTTTAACTCGTTCTATGTGACCCTGAAGAGGCAATGACTGGAAGCTGCAGGCAAGCAGGTGTGGTTCTCCAGAAATTTCCTTGTATTTCCTTGAAACACCAAGAATAATTGTCATATCCAAAGCTTCACTATTTAAAAGTTGCATCTAAAGGCAAAAACTGTCAGCAAATAATGAAAGTGCTACTGTCTATTTGGTGCAGAGTTTGGGATGATTTCAAAAGTTATTATTTTTCAGTTATTCTTTATGTCATTATATTGTCTTTGCAATTAAAATGAAATGTATTGTAAGAAAAGAATGCTACACGCTTTGTATTGTTAGAACATGTCCCATTTTGGTTTGTTAACTTTGTCTCAGGCTGATCATCTCCTTTCTTCACAGAGAAAAGTCTGATGATCCCAGGAAACATAATTTCTTTAAAACGATCAACTTTCCTCGCCTGGAAGCCGGCCTAGTCAAACCTCCATTTGTGCCAGACCCTTCGGTGGTTTATGCCAAAGACGTCGGTGAAATTGATGATTTCTCTGAGGTTCGGGGGGTGGAATTTGATGACAAAGATAAGCAGTTTTTCAAAAGCTTTGCAACAGGTGCTGTTCCTATAGCGTGGCAGGAAGAAATTATAGAAACAGGACTGTTTGAGGAACTGAATGACCCCAACAGACCTACGGGTTGTGGGGAGGGTAATTCATCCAAATCTGGCGTGTGTTTGTTATTGTAAATTGCTCTTTACCAGACAGGCAGCAGGAGTCTCGGCTGATATAATCTTCGAATGTTCCCAACACATGGTAATCTGTGGAATGAGGGCTAATCAGTTAGGAGGGACATTGCAACCACAGAACAGTCCAAAGGACAGGCAGGCTCACTACTAGACACATTTCTTTTCTTTTTCTTTCTTTCTTTTTTTCATAAAGAAGAGTAAAGTCTCAGTTTTGACTGAGGGCTGGGAAAAGAAACACTCAGGTTTATTTTGATAAACTAAAAGCATCAGCCTTTTACCAACGTGTCCCTGTGTATTACGCAAAGTCCTGGGAACAGAGAATGGAACTTTGTGGTGTGCCCAGAAAATGAGCATTTGCAATTCTTAGTAAATAATCATTTTAGTCTTTCTTTGTTTATGTTTTTTTTCCCTTCATCTTTCTTCTGCTTCTATCCATATAACAAGGATTTTGAAGCTGGAAATAAATGTCCCTGACATTCTCCCCCTAAAAAGGAGTGGATTACAATATTTTGGCAATGTTTTAGATCACAGAATAATTTTCAATTTCACTGACAGATTCTTTTACAAATTTTTGGAAATAACTTACTATCATAATGTTGAAGCATTTTAAATGTAAACATCCATGAGGTCCATGAATTAAAGTATTCTGTAAATTTAGTTGAGTCCTTTAAGTAATATGCTACAAATTGCTTAAAGTTGAACTACCAAATGCCGTCGGTTCCCAAACCTGCCGAACTTTGGAATCATCTAGGGGTCTTTTAAAAACTGAATGCCTGACTCCCACCCCTAGACATCCTGATCCCCACTCCCGGGTATGGAAACAGCATGACCATTTGGATTTTTCCGAAGCTCCCCAGGTGATTCTAATATGCAGCAAAGTTTGGCAGGCGCTGCCATGCACATTTGAATGTTAATACATTCAATCTCATTTTGGTTGCTCAAAACTTCAATCATACATTTTGATGGCAACTTTTCAAATGTCCCCAAAGCATGTCATTTTACCAATGGCAGTATAAATGAACAAGACAATCTGTATGCATCTTACAGCTTCTCTCATCCTTGCACACTTGAGTTTCTCCCACATATCTTGGGAGCTTGGTCTCTTGGCTATTTCAAGGCCTGAAGGAGACCTGTGGGCTTAGAAATTGAATCGAACAAATAGTAGCCCTCATTTCAAGTGGCTGCTCAGCCAGCATTGTATGGTAGAATTAGCACTTCTCAAAAGCACAGCCAAGGTGAGAATTCTACAGCTGCAAAAAATATTTGGATACAAATATAAAGCTGGGTGTTATTTTTTTAAAAGGATGTATGTGTGCATAATAAAATCTAATTTGTCCCAGTGGTAAAAAACTTGGCTGAAGTCAATTTAAAAGTTTTGTCCCTTGAGTAAGGAATTCAAGAGCTGCAAAAGTATTGGTTAAAAAAAAAAAAAAAAGATGTTGATTAGCCAGGCACGATGGCTCACATTTGTAATCCCAGCACTTCGGGAGGTTGAGGTGGGCGGATCATGAGGTCAGGAGTTTGAGACCAGCCTGGCCAACATGGTGAAACCCTGTCTCTACTCAAAATACAAAAATTAGCCAGGCATGGTGGCAGGCGCCTGTAATCCCAGCTACTTGAGAGGCTGAGGTAAGAGAATCGCTTAAACCCAGGAGGCAGAGGTTGCAGTGAGCCAAGACCACTCCATTGCACTCCAGCCTGGGTGGCAGAGCAAGACTGTGTCTCAAAAAAAAGAATGTTGGTTAACTGGAATCTGGCTAACAGTAATACTCATTTCCAAGACAGCATTAACCATACCTGGAACAAGTTAAGAAGAAGCCCTCTGAAAGTTGAGGCCTGGGCTGGTGCACCTGCGGCTCACTTTCCTGCTCCTTCTCCATCCTCAGCGTGCTCCCTGATGCTCCAAATCCTAACCTAGGATGCTCAGAGTTCTGTGTCACCAAAGCAGGATACAGGTGTGCCCAGGAGAATTTTTTTCCTGAGGTAAGAAAGTAAATTCGAGTTTGGTTAAGTTTTGAACAAGTCCCATTTAACAAAAAACCGATTGGTGATTAACAGAAATCCAATTAACCAGAGCACCCCAATGGTAGAGTTCTCAGGATTGGACTTTATAGACATTAGACATTTAAAAACAACATCGTGTTTATATGTTGATTATGCCTTAAAGCTGGCAGAGGAACAAATACAAGCTAAGAATTAAAGGCAAATATCCCAATTTTAAAAAGGACAAAAAACTTGGAGAGACAAAAAGTAAAAATGTCTTGTTGCATTGGTTCCGTAGTGTGAATCACCTCTGCTTTCAATAAACGTTAAATGCAAATCTGTTTTATGTCTTAGAACTAATTCAGGAAAATTATTGAATAAGTAGTTGTATTAATCCATTCTCCCACTGCTATAAAGAAATACCCGAGGCCAGATGTGGTGGCTCAGGCCTGTAATCCCAGCACTTTGGGAGGCCGAGGCAGGTGGATCACCTGAGGTCAGGAGTTCGAGACCAGTGTGGCCAACATAGTGAAACCCTGTCTCCACTAAAAATACAAAAATTGGCCTGATGTGGTGGTGTGTGCCCAGCTACTATGGAGGCTAAGGCAGGAGAATCTCTTGAACCCGGGAGGCAGAGGTTGTAGTGAGCCAAGATTGCACCACTGTACTTGCTCTGGGTAATAGAGCAAGACTGTGTCAAAAAAAACAAAAAACAAAAAACAAAAAAAAAACACTGAAACTGGGTAATTTTTAAAGAAAAGAGTTTTAATTGGCCCACAGGCTGTACAGGAAGCATGGCTGGGGAGAACTCAGGAAATTTATAATCATGGTGGAAGGCAAAGGGGAAACAGTCATGTCTTACATGGCCAGAGCAGGAGTAAGAAAGCAGGGACAAATGCCACACACTTTTAAACAACTGGATTTCCTGAGAACTCACTCACTATCAAGAGAACAGCAAGGGGGAAATCTGCTCCGATGATCCAGCCACCTCCCACCAGGCCAAATCCCAAGATTTGGTGAGGACACAGACCCAAACCATAGCAATACTCAATAATTATAAAAGTAATAAATAAAAATCACCAAATAAGTGTGTGTTGAGATCTAATTGCAGAAGTTGCGGTGAGCCGAGATCACTCCATTGCACTCCAGCCTGAGCAACAAGAGCGAAACTCCATCTCAAAAAAAGAAAAATATCTAAGTAGAATGCGTGGGGACGTTAGGGTCCGAGGCTGCTCCCCAGCCACTCTGTCACATGTGAGCTCCCATCTGGACCAAGTCAGAGTGCAGGAGGCTCACCATGACATGGGCAGGTGAGGAGCAGGCCTGATCCAGTGGGTTAAATGTTGGAGGAGTAGAGAAATTCGAGGGATAGGTGCAGGGTGTTTTGGGGGTCGGCGGGGGGAGGTGGTTGAGGAAAGATTTTTTTTTTTTTTTTTTTTGGG
>NW_016107345.1:3149229-3150711 GCF_001604975.1 Cebus imitator
CACCGTGTTGACCAGGATGGTCTCGATCTCTTGACCTCGTGATCCACCCGCCTCGGCCTCCCAAAGTGCTGGGATTACAGGCTTGAGCCACCGCGCCCGGCCGAGGAAAGATTTAAATCAGATGCAGCCAGATGCCTCATCAAAGGAAGGATGTAATTTTTGAAAAGACATGATGCTTGCTTATTTTTTAAAAGTTCAAATGGCCTTATGCTTTCTTGGAAAAGTTCAATAAGCATAATGAAATGTCAGGGGAAACGACATATCTGAGTTAAATATTTAGATAAAGAAGAACTAGGCAGAAGTCATTTTTATTCTTCCAGTTTATCAGGGATTATTTTGAATGTTTGTTTCTCAAAGGAGGAGATGGGGTTAATAAACTACGGAAAGGAGCTGAGAACAGCCTTGCAAGGCAGAAGATATAAATGATGGTTTTATAGGAAATAGTATGACGTTATTAATTTTACCCTTTGTAAGCCACAAAGGGTTAAAAATTGTTCTCAACTTTTAATTTTTTAATTTTTGTTTTAAATTTTTGTAGATATAGGTTCTCATTATGTTACCCAGGCAGGCCTTTTGAACTCCTGGCCTCAAGTGATCCTCCAGCCTCCCAAAGTGCTGGGATTACAGGTGTGAGACACTGCACCCAGCCTCAATTTTTTGTTTTGAATGTAGCTGGTTTTTTTTTTTGAGACAGAGCTTTGCTCTTGTTGCCCAGGCTGGAGTGCAATGGCTTGATCTCAGCTCACTGCAACCTCCACCTCCTGGGTTCAAGCAATTCTCCTGCTTCAGCCTCCCAAGCAGCTGAAATTACAGGTGCCCACCACCACATCAGCTAATTTTTTTGTATTTTTAGTAGAGATGGGGTTTCATCATGTTGGCCAGGCTAGTCTCGAACTTCTGACCTCAAGTGATCCACCCGCGTAGACCTCCCAAAATGCTGGGATTACAGGCATGAGCCACCATGCCCAGCCTGAATATAAATTTTAATATGTTTCGCAGTTAGGTAACCAGGCATAAATGGCAAAATAATTCAACAACTTAAACCTTGCTTCTTGGAAATTGCTAGATGTATATCTTTTGAAATCATTACAGTCTATCAGATGGGCCAGGTTTGGTGGTGCACGCCTGTAATCCCAGCACTTTGGGAGGCAGAGGCAGGGGGATCACTTGAGCACAGGAGTTCGAGATCAGCCTGGACAACAGGGCAAAACCCTGTCTCTGCCAAAAATACAAAATTTAGCCAAGCATGCTGGCATACACCTGTAGTCCCAGCTTGGGAGGCTGAGGCAGGAGGATTGATTGAGCCCAGGAGGCTGCACTGAGCCATGATTGCACCACCGGCACTCCAGCGTGGGTAACAGAACAAGACCTTGCCTCAAAAGTTAATAATTAATTAATTAAAGTCTACTAGATCAATTTTTTTTTTTTTTTTTTTGAGACGGAGTTTCGCTCTTGTTGCCCAGGCTGGAGTGCAATGGCGCG
>NW_016107345.1:3150825-3170021 GCF_001604975.1 Cebus imitator
ATTTTTTGTATTTTTAGTAGAGACGGGGTTTCACCATGTTGACCAGGATGGTCTCGATCACTTGACCTCGTGATCCACCCGCCTCGGCCTCCCAAAGTGCTGGGATTACAGGCTTGAGCCACCGCGCCCGGCCTACTAGATCAATTTTTAAATGTCACTTTACTGCATGTATCATTAGGGCAGTTTAATAATAAGATAATTTATGTAAATTGTTTAGACAGCAAAGTGATGAACACTAATGAACACAAATAATCCTTGCTTCTTAAATTGTTCTTCATGGCAATTATAAATCTTTTGTTTTTTTTTCTGAGGTGGAGTCTGGCTTTGTCACCCAGGCTGGAGTGCAGTGGTGCCATCTCGGCTCACTGCAACCTCCGCCTCCCGGGTTTTAAGCAATTCTCCTGCCTCAGCCTCCTGACTAGCTGGGATTATAGGTGCATGCCACCATACCCAGCTAATTTTTGTATTTTTAGTACAGACAGAGTTTCATCATGTTGGTCAGGCTGGTCTCAAACTCCTGACCTCATGATGCACCTGCCTCGGCCTCTCAAAGTGCTGGGATTACAGGCATGAGCCACCATGCCTGGCCTGTTATTTCAATAAGTATTGGTGCCTGCCATGTATCAGGCTCCATGATGGTTCTGGGACATAGGCTAGGTTTTGTCTCTTTAGGATTTTTAGATTGCAAAGTATTTTTATTTCCCCCTGTATATCAGTAAATCTTTAAATCTCTTTGCGTGGAGGTGAATTTTGTAGTTTCCATTTTTCGCCCAAGTTTTCTACACTGAGAATTTTTATTCATTAGGAAAAAGCATATTATTTAAAGCAAGGCAAGACCCTTCATCATTGGAGGGAGTGTGTGACACATGCACAAGCCAGCGCTGGCAGTACCCACCCCCGAGAGAACCTGGCCCTTCTCCCCAGAGGGCATCAGCCTGGGTACAGGAGTAAGACAGTGACTCCAGGCCCAACCCAGCAGCCTCCCTGGACACAGTCAGCAGCTGGTGCCTGAGACTGCGCCAGGTCAGTGGTTCCACAATCCAAACCATTAACTGCCTGGTCGGGAGTGAAGTTCTTACCAAAACTCAGAGAAATGAAAGAAAGGGTAATGCAACAAGCTTTTCATATGCTATTCACTTTAAAGTATTTTCTTTTATGAGAGGTTAAAATGTCTTCTTTCATGAGCTAGTTATATTTGACAAAAGTAAATATTGGAGACCCTATAAGTATCCTCAAATTTTTATTTTGAAATTTTACTGATACGTAAGATCTTAAAATCTAGGAACCCCTGGGCTGGATGACCTTGAATGACCTTCCCAATTGCAGGGAAACATTTGTGTTTCAATGGAAAACCATGCATTGTCTAGAAAAGACGCTACACACTTTTTCTGTAAATGACCAGATAGTAAAAATTGTAGACTTTGCAGATGGCAACTTTTTAACTCTGCCTTTGTCTGGTGAAAGCAGCCATAGATAAGTTTTCCAATAAAACTTTATTGACCGGGCGCAGTGGCTCACCCCAGTAATCCTAACACTTTGGGAGGCTGAGGTGGGTGTATCCTTTGAGCCTAGGAGTTTGAGAGACCAGCCTGGGCAACACGGTGAAAACTCATCTCTACCAAAAACACAAACATTATCTGGGCATGGGCATGGTGGCACATGCCTGTAGTCACAGCTCTTCCAGCCTGGGTGACAGAGTGAAACCCTGCCTCAAAACAAGAAAGCAAACAAACTTCATTTACAAAAACAGGCAGTAGGCCTAGATTTGACCACAAGCAGTTTGCTGATTCTAGTCATAATTAACTCTTATTATTAAACTGACTGGGTTATCTGATTCCTTTTTGTGTGTGTGTGGTCACTTCTTTATTTTTGATACAAATGCACTTGACACATGTCTCTTTTTTTTTTTTTTTTTTTTTTTTTTTGAGACGGAATTGTGCTCTGCCGCCAGGCTGGAGGGCAGTGGCGGGATCTCGGCTCACTGCAACCTCCACCTTCCTGGATCAAGAGATTCTCCTGCCTCAGCCTCCCCAATAGTTGGGACCACAGGTGTGTGCCACCACACATAGCTAATTGTTGTATTTTTAGTAGAGATTGAGGTTTCACCATGTTGTCCAGGATGGTCTCCATCTCTTGACCTTGTGATCTGCCCGCCTCGGCCTCCCAGAGTTCTGGGATTACAGGCGTGAGCCACCGCGCCCGGCCATAACACATCTTGACAGTCAGCCCACCCACAACTACACAGGTAGGGCCTGGCTCCCGGGGAAGAGGCGGGGAGGTGAACCAGCTGGTGGGTGCTGCTGTCTGCCTCTCCAGCCTTCCCTGGCTGCAGCCAGGTTCCCAGGCCTCCAGAGGGTGGGACCACAGCAGGTGCAGGTAGTGATGGTGGGTGCTGGCCTAGCAGAGGTTACAGGGGAGAAGACTCAGCTCCACAGCCAGCAGCTGAATCAGGGACCCCGGGGGAGTCAGGCGCTCAGTCCTCCGCCCTGGCCAGCACACATTCCCCCTCCAGCTGGAAGTGGAAGAAGAGACGGAGGCAAGTGGTTTTTGAGATTTAAGTTCATAGAGAAGGGGTGTGAGTGGGGTAGGGGTCAGGGAGGCAGTGGGCAGGACCACAGCTGGTTACCTTGGCACCCCCTGGCTCCAGGTGGGGAAGGGAAGCTGACCCCCACGCTGGTCCCACTGCTCTGGTCCCCTCACCCCTTGAAACTCCAGATGGATCAGGCCTCTGGAATGCACTGCCGCCAGCACACTCACACCGTGGCACACAGGGACACTCAGTTACCACAAAGTTAAAATTAAGGGGTGGGGAAGAAGAAAGGAAAGAAAAAAAAATACTTTCCAGTGTTTGCTGCTGGGGACCCCTACACACAGGTTGGGCCTTGCCCTAGGCAGGGGCCATTTGACATTAAAGGAGAGCAGCAAGGAGCTGGTGGTTACAGGGCGGGGACATCCACGGAGACTATGTACAAAGGAGGGGATGCCTCCGCTCAGTCCCCGATAGGGGTGAACTGGCTCATGGAGGTGGGGCGCGTGTAGGGAGAGCCACACCACTTGGAGTGTCCCCACCTGCCCCTTTGCTGAGGGTGCCCAAGAAGGCAAGTGTCTGGGAGGGATGCCCTGCAGGCCGCTGCTCACTAGGAGGGTGGAGATGCTACACCTAGCAAGGAGGTGCATGGAATATGGGGGACAGAAGCTCCTGCCACCCCAGCTCCCCATCCTTAGGGGCTTGAGGGGGGTGGGTGCCAGGGCACTTAGCTGCCAGGGAGTGGGTTATCTGATTCTAAGGGAGCTATTCTACAACTCCATAAATGGTAACTAATGGGAATTTAAAATGATTCTCATCTATAGACATGCAAATGACCTCTTCACCTCTGTCTTAGTGTGTTTGGGCTACCATAATAAAGTGCCACACACTGGGTGGCTTAAAGAACCAAAATTTAGGCTGGGCATGGTGGCTCACGCCTGTATCCCAGCACTTTGGGAAGCTGAGGCGGATGGATCACAAGGTCAGGAGTTCGAGACCAGCCTGACCAACATGGTAAAACCTTGTCTCTTCTAAAAATACAAAAAAAAAAAAATAGCCAGGCATTGTGGCGCGTGCCTGTAATCCTAGCCACCACTCAGGAAGCTGAGGCAGAAGAATCACTTGAACGCAGGAGATTGCAGTGAGCTGAGATGGCACCATCGTACTCCAGCCTGGGCAACAGAGCGAGATTCTGTCTCAAAAAAATAAAGAACCAAAATTTATTTTTTTACTGTTTTGGAGGCTTGAAGTCTAAGATCAAGGTGCTGTCTGGGTTGATTTCCTCCAAGGCCTTGCTCTTTGGCTTGTAGATGGCTGCACTCTTTCTGTGTCTTCTCATGGGCTCTCTGCTGCATGTGTCAAACTCAAACTTTTCTTGTAAAGGAACCAGTGATACTGGATCAGGACCCACCCTAATGACCCGCACATTCTGAAGTCCTGGGTATTAGGACTTCAACATATGAATTTTGGGGAACACAATTCAGCCCATGACACTCCGATCCAATTTTGTATCCATTTGCTCATTCATTTCAGCATTCCTTGACTCCATATGAATTTGTGCTTTTGTTTTTTTTACTTATCTGAACTTACTGTAACATCTTATCCGTTTCCTCATTAGAGTTAAATAAAATCTTTAACGTGTTCATTTTTATTTCTGTTTTATAGTCATGATTTTCCCTTTTTTTTCCTTTGAGGTTATTCATTAACATAACCCAGAATGTCACAATGAGATCAAGGAAACTGAGGCTTGTTTTAAAAATTCTGGTTCCAGAAGCAAAAGTTCTCTGCAAGAGCCCTCTCTCCTTTCGTTCTCTTATGAAACACACATCAGACAGAAGAGCCCCTAAACAGAGGGCTGGTGAGGGTGGTGGCAACCCCAGAAAGCAGCTAGCATTTCCTGGGGAGCTTGTTGAGGTGCATGGGGCCAGCTGACTATTGTGTAATTTTAAACCAGCTCACCCCACCCTGCCTCTCCCATCTGCATTGCACTGCCAGCTGTCGTGTCCATTCCTGCAGCAGGAGAAGCTGTTGAAGAGAGGAGGAAGGGAGGAGAAAGTCAGGAGCCAAAACAACCAGGGAAGGCTTCCGCGGTTCACCTGCTGGTTGTGCCGAGTGTGGAGCCTCGGGGGCCCTCAGTGCAAATGTGCATTCCAGAGACACACCCAACTTTAGAGTCCCTGCACCAACTCCTCTCCCCTCCAAGGGTTGCCAGATACAATGCAGGATTTCCAGTTAAGTCTGAATTGCAAATAAACAATGAAAAACGGTTTTCTGGTATGAGTATGTCCCAAATGTTGCATGAGACATACTTATAGTAAAAAATTGTAGTACATGAATATAGGTAATTGACGAAGAATTGTCTGTGGTCCCGATTAGTTAAAATGCCGGGAAACTCCTGCACACGCTGTCAGGGCCCCAGGTGGGTTATGTGCATCTGAATCTGACATAAATCTGTCCTCAGATATGGCATCTGGATTTTTTTTTTTTTTTTTTTGCAACAAGTCCATGTGTGTGTTCTCACCTAAAGACTGTTGGCTGATTGGTGCTGTCAACATCACCATTACTACCAGCAATAATAGTAACACAAGAAGAGCTTCCACTTAGTGAGCACATACTATATGCCAGGCACTGTCACTGGCACTTTTTGTGAATTACTTCCGATGCTCACAGTGATCCTGTCAAGTAGGTATTGTTATCTGCACATTATAGATGAAGAAAGGAAACTCCAGAGGTTAACTGACCTGCCCAAGGATACAGTAAGCGCTGAGTTAACCCAGGTCTACCTGACAGCATTTAGCAATGAGGCCACTGGTTTCCCACGGTAGGAACTGCTTCTGTTCCTATTCCCTAAAATGTCTCCTATGGGGCTTAGAAAGAGGTACTGAGCTAAGTCCATGGAAGAAACACTTTTTGAAAAATATGTGTTAATCCCTAAATGGACTGGCAGGGTTGGGATGAGAGTGAGGCACCTAGGGCGCAGTATTTAAGGTGGCACTCCCTCTCAGGGTCGTGCAAGTGTAATGGCAAGATTTGCATAAACCTTAAATTTTCCACCTTAGAATCCTCATTCCACTCACCCTAATTCTGGTCCTAGGTTGTCCAGAATTGGTCCAGAATTGTTGTAGATGATGGGAATAAAGTCCAAGACAAACCAAGCCCACCCTGAATATACCCGCCCACCCCCACCAGATGTCGGATATTTTACATTTCACCCTATGTCTGGATATCCTTATTAGCCAATTTGGATCTATACTTTTTCTTAACTCTCTTGTTACCTTTTAATTGATGCGATGACCAAGTGGCCCAGTGGCCCAAGGGCTATGTAGGACAAAATTCAGTTTCCCTCCTCCTTTACTCTTTAGAATTTCTCCCAGTTTTATGGTTGAGAATCCTTGTTTTTAACTGTAAAATTAGAATTCGTGAACCCCTTATTTCCTCTCCTGGAAAGTGGAAAGTTCCAGCCAGGCCACCGGACATATCCAGATCAGATCTTGGTGAATGCTGTTTTAACAAACGCCAGTGGAATGAGTGGGAGAAGGCTGACCTGGCACATGTCAGAACCAGTAAGGCGGCACACAATGGAGAATGAGCAGCTCAACCAAACAAAGGTTCAGATGCCCTTGTCTGCGCCTTGTTCCAGTGAGCGGCATGACCTCCAGGCTTGGCCTCTGCTTGGTTGTGTTTTAGGGCAAGGCCCATAAAAAAGCACAGCAGACACTGTGTTGCAGAGCTTTGCCCAGACATGTGGGTTTTTCATCATCATTGTACCTTTGCATGTCTTCGTCAGCAACATTAGCTGTTACAGTTCCATGTCTGATCAATTCTCAGTCACTTCGTTTTTTGGTTTTTGTTTTTTTATTTGTTTTTCTGGAGACAAGTCTAGCTCTGTCGCCGAGGCTGGAGTGCAGTGGTGTGATCTCGGCTCACTGCAACCTCCACCTCCCAGGTTCAAGCAATTCTCCTGCCTCAGCCTGCCAAGTATCTGGTCCCCTTAGCTCTCCCCTCCACTCATTTTTGGTGATTTTGTTATTCGCTGTGCTCCACTCCATTATGTGTGGAGATGGAGAAGGAAGAAAAATAATATGCATCCATTTGATTTTGGAACAGGAATTTAAGAAGGTCAAAGCCATTAACTGAAATTTGGATTCTCTATGAACTTAACATATTCCGCCTACCTTCTCCCACCGCCCTTTTTTTCTTTCTTTGCTATCCCACTCTTTTTTTTTTTTTTTCATAGCCATAGACTGATTAGTTCAACTAATGCACCTTGGATATTGCAATGAGTTGACCATTTTCCTTGTGTATGACACTTGCATCGCACAGGAGCAGATCGCCTCCATCAGCCCTTTCACGTCCCCTTCATGGGGAGTGTCTGGCCAGTAAAAGTAACTATGAGGCCAGCGTGACTTCACACAAGAAAAAAGGAAGGACAGTGGGAAAGGCTGAGGAGCAAAATGTAGTTCCAAATCAGAGAGAAGGTGCGGCCATGCTGAAGGTTTCCTTTGAAACAGATTCCGGAGAGAGTGTGTTTGACGAGCTGTTCTCTGTCATGGAAGAGGTGGCTTCTCCTTTGCTTGGCCCCGGTGTGCTGGAGTTGACTGTGCTCACCTCTTCTAGACTCCATGTTTGGATTGACACCACGCTGACAGCTTGAAACAGACACAGTGGGTGTATTTGCATCACAAAATAGGCAAATCCTACAGATGGGAGTTTGCTTTTTTTCTGCAGAGCCAGTTGTTAGCATTTACACCGGTACATTACTGACTTGTCCCCGTAATATATTCTGGTTGGTCAGTTATGCCTCTGCCCAGGACCCAGCAGGGTCTCCCTCAAGCTTTGGTTCCATTTGCAGAGAGAGGGTGAGGCTGTAGGAGAGAAACCAATTGAGGAGTCTCAAGCCATTCCCCATGGGAGACACTCAGCAGGCAGAAACGTGAAGAAATGCCCCCGAAAGCTGGATACAAGGCTTCCAGTATCTAAAAGATGACAGCAAGGTCATGAAAGTCAGGGGCGAACACCAGAGCCGCAACAAAAGGGAAGGGCACACAAAGAAGAAAACAAGGCTGAGTGGTCTGTAACCCGACTGCACAGATTCTGCGTACTAACCCAAGAGCTTGCAGCACTGCCTTACAGAATGGGTTCATTTAAAAGGTTATGGGCCCGCCGCGGAGGCTGGCCTGTAATCCCAGCACTTTGGGAGGCTGAGGTGGGCAGATCACGAGATCAGGAGATCGAGACCAGCCTGGGCACCATGGCAAAACCCCATCTCTACTAAAAACACAAAAATTAGCGGAGTATGGTGGCACGTGCCTATAATCCCAGCTACTCAGGAGGCTGAGGCAGAAAAATCGTGTGGCGACAGTGCAAGACTCCGTCTTAAAAAAAAAAGTGTTATGAAGCTGGTCAGGCGCAGTGGCTCACACCTGTAATCCCAGCACTTTGGGAGCCTGAGGTGAGTGAATCATTTGAGGTCAGGAGTTTGAGACCAGCCTGGCCAACAAGGTGAAACCCCATCTCTACTAAAAATACAAAAATTAGCCAGGCACGGTTGTGGATACCTGTAATCTTAGCTATTTGGGAGGCTGAGGCAGGAGAATCACTTGAACCCAGGAGGCGGAGGTTGCAGTGAGCCACGATCACACCACTGCACTCCAGCCTGGGTGATAGAGCAAGACTGTCTCAAAAAAAAAAAAAAAAATGTTATAAAGCTAATGTCAGCATGTGATTTGATGAAAGTCACTTTTTACTGGGATGTGCTAACTTCTTGCATATCCACTCCACCAAATGTGACTTGTTTATCTGCAAAGGCACAAAACACACAAAGACAGTTAAAAGGGGCTCCTGAGAAATATGGTCTTCTGACGGGATCCTGTCCTTCAGGCACAAACATTCTCCTGAGTACCTACTGCAAACCTAAGCCACACAGGCCCCAAAGCCACAGTCACGAGCTGCTGAATATTAGTGAGAGGACACTGGCACTCAGATCGCATTCTGTCCTCCCTCCTGCCTGGTAAGCTGTCCTGTAAGGGGATTTGAAGGATAAGGTATTGGGGTGTAGGCTGAGTAATGGCCCCCAAAGATATCCATGTCCTAGTCTCGGGAACCTGTGGATATTACCTTAATGGCAAAAAGGACTTTGCAGACATGATAGCCTAAGGGTTCTTGAGATGGGGACATTGTCCTAGATTATCCAAGTGGGTCTAATGCAGTCACAACCCTCCTCATAAAAGGGAGGCAGGAGGAATCAGAGTCAGAAGAAGCAGACAGATGCTTGCTGAAAATGGAGGAGGGGTCACAAGCAAGGAACAGAGGAAGGCACTAGAGGTTGAAAAGGGCAAGGAAAGGGAACGCCCTGAGAAAGTTGCAGACACCAGGATGCAGTCACTTTTTTCAGACCCAGATAAAACAGGGCTGGAAAGGCCCAAAGAGAACATGATCTCATGTCTGAGATAAGAATTGTTTCCAAGAACTTTCTAAAAACTCTTTCACATCTTTCACCTATCTCCTGTTTTATAAGGTTTATCACTAGACATGCTTTAGAACTGCATTTTATTATTATTATTATTGAGGCTGGAGAAAGGAGACAGGAGTCTCACTCTGTCACCAGGCTGGAGTGCAGTGGCATGATCTTGGCTCACTGCAACCTCCACCTTCAGGGCTCAAGTGATTCTCCTGCCACAGCCTCCTGAGTAACTGGAACTGCAGGCCTGCAGCATCACCCCTGGCTAATTTTTTGTATTTTTAGTAAAGACGGGGTTTCATCGTGCTGCCCAAGCTGGTCTCAAACTCCTGGCCTCAAGCTATCCACCTGCCTTGGCCTGCTTATTTTACTTAGTATTTCCATTAACAAAATTAAAAGAGTGGATCAGGCACCGTGGCTCATGCCTGTAATCCCAGCACTTTGGGAGGCCAAGGCAGGTGCATCACATAAGGCCAGGAGTTCGAGACCAACCTGGCCAACATGCCAGAACCCCTGTCTCTATTAAAAATACAAATATTAGCTGGGTGTGGTGGTGTGCTCCTGTAATCCCAGCTACTCGATAGGCTAAGGCAGGAGAATTGCTTGAACCCTGGAGGTAAACGTTGCAGTGAGCCAAGATCACACCACTGCACTCCAGCCTAGGTGACTCTGTCTCAAAAAAAAAAAAAAAAAAAGAGAGAAGAAGAAGAAAAGAAGAGTGTAATCCCAGGTTTCTGAGGTCAATTTACACTTTATCTGAGACGGCTTCCTCATTTTGCAGATGAGAAAATTCAGCCCCAAGATCATACAGCTAATTAAAAATTGAAACTTCTGGCTAATTTGTGCTACAGAAGACCTATTGTGATGTCACAGCCTTAATAACAATTAATAGTCAACATCTGTTGAGTACTCCATGAATTAATCATTTGATCCTGCTCCAACCCTATGATGTTTGTACTATTCCATCCCTGTGTTATCCCCATTTTACTTTCAAGTGAAGGGGCACTAAGAGACAAAGTAACTGGCCTAAGGACACAGAGACTTCCAGGATCCCAGGTGCACTGCAAGCAATTTCTAAAGCTCAGATTTAATCATTGAATTATCAGCACATCCCTCATTCTTAGCTGAGGAAGGGAAATTTTATCTGTAAGTTCCTTTCAGGCCAGACTGGTCCCCACCCAATTTTACAGGAACACAAGCGTAACAGGAATCTTGTCCCTGCTACTTTGTGCCGCCACCCAGCCTCACCCTGTCACTGCTCACCTCTCCCTAAAGGAAGGATTTTTTAAATCTAACTTCACATGTTTTTCTTAAACTTATCTGAATGATGATTTAAAAAAAGAAAAAACAAAACAAAAAAACTATACAACCAGCCTGGCCATTATGGCAAAACCCAATCTCTACTAAAAATACCAAAACTAGCTGGGCATCATGGCACATGCCTGTAATCCCAGCTACTCAGGAGGCTGAGGCAGGAGAATTGCTTGAACCCGGGAGGTGGAGGTTGCCATGAGCCGAGATTACGCCATGCGTTCCAGCCTAGGCAACAGAGAGAGACTCTGTCTCAAAAACCAACCAACAAACAAAAAAAAAACCCCTACTTTTCTTGAAGCAGAGCTGCAGAACCCCTCAAGGATAGCCCATGGAGGTCAATGTTTGCAATGTCCCTCTCCATCTGGTCAAAGTTGGAGGCCCAGACTTTTTGCTCTTCAGCAGCACTGGAAAAGACAGACACTCATCAATTGTATACTATGAATGGTTACTAATTGACGGCTTTTCCTGGGGTCTTCCTGTCCCAAGAAAAGAGTTCTGGCTGCACTTGGGCTATTATTGGTTAAAACAATGAAAGTGCTCACAATAGCAGTGAGGAAAAAGTTACTGAGCCCGGAAAGAATGTAACCTGCAAATAATCCCCAGGTCTCTCTGGAGCAAACCAAGGCAGATTTTTAAAGCACTTTCCTTCTTCTGTCTTCAAAGGTAGTAAAACATAATGAATCACCATGACTTAGCTGCAGGGCTGGCATTGAAATGGCCATGTCCATAGCCCTCACCGCAAGGAACAGCAGAGGAAATGGACCCACTTATGATAAAGAGTCCTTCATTTCAAATCCTTGCCGTTCCCAGGCATAACCTACACTTAGAATTCTGAAAGAGAACGTGGTCATTAAAGAACAAGACCGCCATAGGCAGATTACAATCTTATAATAATATTTTTTTTTTTTTTTTGCCAGAAAGGAGCACCCCACCTCATGAATCATCCAACCACTATTCTTTGTTTGGCTTTTTCTCAGCTTGTTTCCTTTCTTCTATCCATCGCCAATTTTTTTTCTCTGCTTGAGGAAAAACCTCGCTTTGAGTTAATCCCCTGTCCCTGATGCCAAAACCTGCCGGCAACACAACCTACATGAGGTAGGGTGTGTCTTCATCATCAGTGTTGCCAAGGAGCGGTGGTTAACATGTACCATGACATCTGGGGCTGTAAGTTGGGAACAGAGCACCTTGGACATCCTTGACCTTCTCCTCAGCAGAGGGGGCAGCCACACAGCTCCCTTGCCATGGGGTAGTCTGCCAATTCATTCATTTCTAGTTGAAGCTGAGACAGCAATTAAGGAAGGGATGTTAAGATAACAGGGGAGAGACCACCCTAGACAAACCAACTAAATTTTCTTTACTTATTTTTATGTTCTAGTGGCTGTTCAGGGAAATTTTTTTGTTTGTTTTTTTTTTGTTTGTTTTTTGAGATGAAGTTTCACTCTTGTTGCCCAGGCTGGAGTACAGTGACACAGTGTCAGCTCACCACAACCCCCGCCTCCTGGGTTCAGGTAATTCCCCTGCCTCGGCCTCCCGAGTAGCTGGGATTACAGGCATGCACCACCATGCCCAGCTAATTTTATATTTTTAGTGGAGATGGGATTTCTCCATGTTGGTCAGGCTGGTCTCGAACTCCCGATCTCAGGTGATCCACCCGCCTCAATCTCCCAAAGTGCTGGGATTACAGGTGTGAGCCGCTGAGCCCGGCCCAGGCAGATCTTACTGGCCATTCACTAACAATATTATTTCTATCGTGTGAATGCCAGTCTTTAGCATCCCGCATGAAAGGGCATCATGCCTGTTGATTATGGCCTGCTAATTCTTTTGTTAGGTGAGGCCTGTGGCTCTCAGGCTCAGAATCATTCCCAGGTTCTCCTCGTCATTCTTTTCTCTCCATCTTCACCATTATCACCATGGCTTCATGTCAGTCCCCGCCCATTTACTCTCTCCCCAGTGGTTTTATTAAAATTTTTCAATGTTCTTGAACACGGGTCAGCCATTTTTATATTTTCTGAAACTCTGAAAACTTTGAGCAAGGAAAAAAGCATTTGAGACACCTCTCAGAGATACAGTGATCCTCACAAACATTCTGTCCACTGCACTGAATTCTAAGTAGGTGACAAAAGTTGGACTTTAGGAAGTATAGAAATTCTAGGCTAAATTTCAAAAAGATAAGTAAATCATCTTCTTGTAAATGGTCACTGTCATTGATAAATGCACCAGGCTGAAAGGCAGTAGAGGGGAAAGGAAAGCATGTGAACTCCAGAATCAGACCTGCCTGGTTCAGATCTCAGTTCTTTATCTAGCTATAGGTCCATGGTCAATTTACCTAAGGTCTCCCCATCTGCAAAATGGAGTGAGCAAGGTAGCCCACCTCACAGGATTGTTGTGACGATTAACAATATTGTTATAATTAATTTACTAGTAGGAAATCAATTAAAATGTCATATAGAAGTGCCTGGCATATAGTAAGCCCACAGGAAGTGTTGGCTATTCGTATTTCCAGAGGAGTCTAAGATGCCAGGAGGATGTGAATGATTTGGTTAAAAAAGGTCAGTTCTTTGTTCACGAGCTTTTCCCAGAAGATGAGTTCATCCTTACCCCTTTACATTTTTTTTTTTTTTTTTGAGACAGAGTCTCACTCTGTCACCCAGGCTGGGGTATAGTGGCATGATCTCAGCTAACTGCAACCTCCGCCTCCCAGGTTCAAGCGATTCTCCTGCCTCATCCTCCTGAGTAGCTGGGATTAGAGGCACCTGCCTCCACGCCCAGCTAATTTTTGTATTTTTAGTAGAGATGGGGTTTCACTGTGTTGGCCATTCTATCCTGACGTCGTGATCCGTCCGCCTCGGCCTCCCAAAATGCTGGAATTACAGGTATGAGCCACCATCCCGGCACCCCTTTACATTTTTCTATTTAATGCCAACAAATCCTGGACATCCTAGCGTTTGTGTTAAAAATTCTATCCTTATTAACAATAAACTTTAATTTTCAAAATTTGGCCTAACACTATATCTAGGTTGTAGCATTATCTCTATATGCTAGGTTTCATTGGGTGTGCTAAGACTCTTCCAGGTCAGTATTTCCAGGAATTTCCCTTTATTCTTCTGTGCCCCAGGCTTGGGAATGGTCTCTATCAGTCAAAAAGTAAAATAATGATTTCCTCTTTTACCCACACGCATATGCCAAGTTTAAGATTTTCCCTGGGTATCGAAACACACACACATACACGTATATACACACACATTCTCTCTTAAATTTGTATAATACTGTAAAAGTAACAATGTGTATGATTCATAGAACACTTTCAAATATACTCTCCTTCAATCCTTGGAATAGCACTTTAAAATAAGCAGAGGAGGAACCAGGTGTGGTGGCTCACACCTATAATCTCAGCACTTTGGAAGGTAGAGGCAGGTGGATCACTTGAGGTCAGGAATTGAAGACCAGCCTGGCCAACATATGGTGAAGCCCCATCTCTACTAAAAATGCAAAAAATACCCAGGTGTAGTGGCGGGTGTTTGTAATCTCAGCTACTCAGGAAGCTGAGGCACAAGAATCACTAGAACCCGGGAGGCAGAGGTTGCAGTGAGGGGAAATCGTGCCGCTGCACTCCAGCCTGGGCAACAGAGCGAGACTCTGTCTCAAAAAAATAACAATAATGACATAATATAAGCAGAGCAGCTATTCTTACTTTTGTTCCATGGATATGGAACCCAACACTGAGATAAACTGAGTGACTTAATCATTCACCCACTGTTCACCAATGATGCTATGAATTTTCACACCTCTGCGGCTGGGCCTATGCTACTCTTCTGCCTGCCATGCCTTTCCTCTTCTTCAGAGGTCAGCTCAAATGTCACATTCCATGTGAAATCCCACCTCAGCCTGTGAACTGCTCTCACTGTATTAGACCTCCCACAGTCTAGACTCCCACCACGACACAGCTAGTCACAGGTGTCCTGGACTCCAAGAGAGAAACACCCAGGTTGGAATGTCTAGTCCTTCCTTTGTTAACAGATGACCCTAAGGTTCCAACTCCAGCTGGGCGCTGTGCTTTCTTGAGTAAAATGAGAATAATATTTCTAGCATTTATTGAGCATCTATATGTGTCAGGCACTTTACAAACTGGCTCATTAATTTCCTCCCCGGAGCTCTAGAAAGAGGTGTTATTATGCTAGGTTTTATAGATTTCTCAGGCATGGACAAGTTTTGACCTCAGGCTATCTGACTCTAACAGATGGGAATTTCTTTCTAATAGATTATCCTCTGCTTTTTAAACCGGAATGATTCTTGTGTGATTGCTGCTGCCCTGAGTTTAAATGCCCTGAGGCTTAAGTGAGGTAAGTATGTGAACAGCTCTGTGGCTCAGTAGTTGGGTCGATCTTCTTTCTCTGCCCCGTCACATAGTCTTACTGATTGTCATCGACTAGAGTGGCCTAACAGAGCACAGGCTCAAAGGAGTCCCTGATACGCATCACAGATGTGCACCGCAGGTATGCAATATTCGAGTCAACTCTTGGCTTACCCGGGAAGGATGCTGGCCCTTTATCTTTTTAAATACGTACAGACCCAAGAATACACAACTACACTCATACCGAAAGATGCACGAAATACAAGGATGCAGCTTAAAGGATTATTGTAAAATGGAAACCCATCTGTAACTACCTCTCAGGTCAAGAAATAGCTCATTGCCAGCACCCGGAAGCCTCCTCACACCCCTTCCCAATCACAGCCTCTGTCCTCTCGTCTATCAAGGGTAAACACTACCTCGAATTTTATGGAAATCACAGCTTTACTTTGTAGTTCACCACCTAAAGGCATCCCTAAACACTTAGCTTTATTGAACTTTTGTATTGATGGGGTCATATAATGTGCTCTTCTGTGTCAGGCTTTTTCACCCAACATTAGATTTGTGAGAGCCACCCACATTCTGTGTAATGGTACTTTGTTTTTTCATTGCTGTATAGTATTCCATTGCACATATACACCACAATTTATCTGTTCTACTGTTGCTAGGTATAGAGATTGTTTCAATCTGGGGTTGTGATGAATAACAGTGTTTTGAAGACCTAGTATACTGAGTCTAGTGGTCTTTCTCACTAATCTAGAGGTGCTAACACTCTGTCCAGAAACAATGCTTCCCCTACACACTACACACATACATACACACACACACACACACACACACACACACACACACTACCCCACCCTACCACTTTGTCTGCTGTCCAGCTTGGAAATGTTAAAACAGTGCAATACAAGCTGGGAACCACAAGCTATTGAAGAAATTGGAGGTCAAAGACTTCCCAGAGACCTCCCTTCCTTTCTGTCTCAGATTCGACTTCTGATAACAATAGCAATAACAACAGAAAAAAAATACTTAAAAGCGTAATGAGAATTCTTATTCATTTACTTCAGGTCTGGTGGGTGGGAAACGGGGGAGAAGGTGCTGAGCTTACTGATATTGCTGGTAAGGCTGAGCCTTGGCTCTTTTTGTTTGTTTGGTTTTCGGTTTTTGTTTTGATGCAGAGTCTCGCTGTGTTGCCAGGCTGGAGTGCAGTGGTGTGATCTTGGCTCATTGCAACCTCTGCCTCCTGGGTTCAAGCGATTCTCCTGCCTCAGCCTCCCAAGTAGCTGGTATTACAGGCACCCACCACCACACCCAGCTAATTTTTGCATTTTTAGTAAAGATGGGGTTTCACCATGTTGGCCAGGATGGTCTCGATCTCTTGACTTTGTGATCTGCCTATCTGGGCCTCCCAAAGTGCTGGGATTACAGGCGTGAGCCACAGCATCCGGCCGGGCCCAGGCTCTTAAAAGCCTTAAGCAGGGAAAGGGTCCCATTTCTGCAGAGGAGGGGACAAGAAAAGTGGCTGGCAGCAGCCCCTGCTAGGTACTTCTGGGCTTCTGCTTCTATGCAGGATCTGATCTATAGCCAGTTTTCAGATAACTTGGAGAGAAGGATGGTGAGGCCTGCAGCAAAGTGGCTTATTCTAGCCACAGCCCCCCAAGCTGGCTGGACTGGCTGGGCTATTAGCTTGCTTCATCGACCCGGCTCAGAGAAAGTGGGGCTGGGTAAGCTAAAGGTAGGGCCTCCTTTCCTGCTTAAGCCAAAAGATGCCTGAGTGAACTTTGTCCCAGCAGAGAGGCTGTATCTGACCTAATGGGCTTCTTACTAAGGAGCTAAACAGGGAGGGTGATAGAGTAAGACTTCCCTGCAGATCCAAGCCAGCCCATGAGGCTCTCTCCTCAACCCAGGGCTTCCCAGCTCATCTGACACAGAATCCAGCTGCTACGGTTTATCTTGAATTTCCATTGTTTCACTGTTCTGGACTTAAATTTTCTCAAAAATAGACTGTTGGCAGGAATACAACTAGTACCGTGTTTCTGGAGGGCACTTTGGTAATAAGAATCAGAAGCCTAGAAAATGTCCTTTCCCTTTAACCCAGCAATTCCACTTCTAAGAAGCCATCCTAAGGAAATAATCAGACAATAAACACGAGAATATGCACCACAGTATTGTTTATAATATGGAAAAACTAGAGATAAACCAGACGGCCACAATAAGGAACCAGTTAAGTCAATGTCTGTACTTCCTTATAGGAATGTTATTAAAGAATGCTTAATAGCATGGAATGATGTTTACTCTACAATAAAAAAGAAAAAAAATACAAAATGATATTTAATAATGTGTTTCCAAAGGAGCAAAGAGCCTGAAAGAATATATGTCTTCATAGAAATATCTATGAATTTATATATCTCTATAGATTCATATGTAGTTACAGAATTGGTATATACTATATGTAATTTTTTTTTTTTTTGGAGATAGAGTCTTGTTCTTCTACCCAGGCTGGAGGGCAGTGGCACCATCTCGCCTCACTGCAACATCTGCCTTCTGGGTTTCAGTAATTTTCCTATCTCATCCTCCCAAATAGCTGGGACTACGGGTGCATACCACCATGCCTGGCTAATTTTTGTATTTTTAGTAGAGATGGGGTTTTACCATGTTGGCCAGGCTGATCTTGAACTCCTGACATCAAGTGATCCGCCTGCCTAAGCCTCCCTAAATGCTGAGATTACAGGCGTGAGCCACTGCACTCAGCCTATATGTAACATTTTTAAAACTTTTATTTTTTTTTTTTGAGACAGAGTATCACTATGTCACCCAGGCTGGAGTGCAGAGGCACTATCCTGCCTTACTACAACCTCTACAACCTCCGCCTCCTGGGTTCAAGCGATTCTCCTGCCTCAGCCTCCCAAGTAGCTGGGATTACAGGCATGCACCACCACACTGGCTAATTTTGTATTTTTAGTAGAGACTGGGTTTCTCTGTGTTGGTCAGGCTAGTCTCAAGCTCCCAACATCAGGTGATCCATCTGCCTTCGCCTCCCAAAGTGCTGGGATTACAGACATGATAAAACTTTATTTTTTATTGCAAGAGTATTACATACTCACTGAAAACAAAGTAAAAGCACCACTCTGTCTTGATCAAAGACCACTCCATGGACATCACCACTATCCATCACTAAGTTTGGTGTATTTCCTTCCAGGCTTGTTTACATTTGCAAGTGCTTTACAATTTATAAAACAAACATCTCTTAATTTTTCACAGTAACCCCTGTGGCATAGTATTCTTATTTTCCTGACTCTTACAGCTGAAGAAACAGGTTCAAAATGGTTAAATCTATCACTATTTTCTGGAATGCAAAATGGATCCTCAGCATAAAGCATCACGTCCTTGACTGACACCCTAGATCACTTTGTATGGTCAGTTCGGGGTCCCCTGGGAGATTAGATTTGGAAGAAATTGTCAAGATGATGGCTTTCAGCTCCCTCACAGTGCAGGAGTTCCCTTCACTCCGTGCCCAGAGGTGGCCCTGCAGCTGTTTCTTGCCATGCCCAGAGACAGGGTCCCTGCTTCAGTTCATGGAGCTGAAATCTGCCCATCTGCAACTTGAATTCACTTGCCCCAGTTTCTCTTCTGTGTCCGAGTCTTATTGGTGGATGGTGGCAAACCCAGCAGGGTATATGCAGTCATGATGAAGGCAAAAGGAGTTAGTCCAGAGGTTGGATCAAGGATCAGGGTTGAAAAAAAAAGGAACAGGGTTGAAAACCAGCTTCCAGGGCCCAAACAGAAAATGAGTCAAGTGGGCCAGGTGTGGTGGCTCATGACTGTAATCCCAGCACTTTGGGAGGCTGAGGCGGGCGGATCATCTGAGGTCAGGAATTCAAACCAGCCTGGCCAATGTGGTGAAACCCCATCTCTACCAAAAATACAAAAATTAGCCAGGCATGATGGTGTGCACCTGTAGTCCCAGCTACTAGGGAGGCTGAGGCAGGAGAATCACTTGAACCCAGGAGACAGAGGTTGCAGTGAGGCAAGATCGTGCCTCTGCACTCCAGCCTGGGCGACAGAGCAAGACTCCATCTAAAAGAAAATGAGTCAGGTAAACTAGAGGCTGAATAAATTACACATACACACACACACAGAGCAGTCTCCAACTGGCCTGTGTTAGGGCAAGGATGCTGGTGTTGGACTCCATCTAACATGTAGCAACGTGAAGCCCTGCATAGATATTCTGGGTACGTGCTTGAATGGGACGTGCGGAAGCCTTCAGGGGTACTGGAAGTGCTCTGTAGATTGATCTGGGTGGCAGTAACGCAGGGATTTTCATATGCAAAAGTTCACCAAATAACATATTTTAGATTGGTGTTCTGCACTGAATTTACAGTAAATACATATTTTAAAAATCTAAAACAAAACAAAAATGATTTAGGAGAAAAAGGCACAGTTGCTGGAATGTGTGAGGGCTGAGAGGGGATGGGCTCCAGTGCCGAGGCTGGCTGAGTGGCTGCAGGAGCACGTAGTGTCTTTTTTTTTTTTTTTTTTTTTTT
>NW_016107345.1:3171381-3176090 GCF_001604975.1 Cebus imitator
CCACAGGTTGGAGAGACGTGAGTCCTCTGTGGTCGCCGGCATAATAAATGACCCTGCAATCTGGCATACTTTTGTCTTGTGGTAACTTTCTACGCTCCGGTCAAATACAACAATTATAGGTGTGAGTCACCATGCCCAGCCAAGATCAAGTATTTTTAATGAAAACTTCACATTTGAATTGTTAGGTTCTGTAAGTGTAAATTACACACTAGATTTCAAAGACTTAGTGTGAAAAAAGGAGATAAAAGTCTTCATTTATAATTTTTATATTGATAACATTTTGAAATGATATTTTTATATACTGGATTAAATAAAATGTACTATTAAAATTAATTTTCCCCTGTTTTTGTTCTGTTGGGTTTTGTTTTTTGTTTTTTGTTTTTTTTGAGACAAACTCTCACTCTGTTACCCATGCTGGAGTGCAGTGGTGCAATATCAGCTCACTGCAGTCTCTACCTCCCAGGTTCAAGTGACTCTCCTGTCTCTGCCTTCTGAGTAGTTGGACATGCACCACCACGCTTGGCTAATTTTTGTATTTTTAGTGGAGACAGGATTTCAACATGTTGGCCAGGCTGGTCTCAAACTCCTGATCTCAAATGATCCACCTGCCTCTGACTCCCAAAGTGCTGGGATTACAGGCGTGAACCACTGTGTCCAGCCACACCTGTTTCTTTTTGCATTTTTTAATGTAGCTACTTGAAAATTTAAAATCACACGTGTGGCTTGCCTTCCATTTCTGTTGCACAGCGCTGTTCTAGGACCTCAGAGCCCTCCAGTGCATCTTCTCCATATGGCTGGCAAATCATGAGAGAGCAAGCAAAGGATTCAAATCCCTTTGTCCGGAACTCAGTCATGAAGCCTTTCCTATAAAGGAGAAAGGCATATGCAGTCGGCCCAGAAAGGAGAGGAAACAGATTTGGTGAGCAATGAGCCGGCCTCTAGCAGAGGTCCAGGGGGCAAAGACTACATTGTTGGAGGTGAGGTGGTCAAGGCATTGGCAGACGTGACACTTGGAAAGACTGTGGAGTCACCATGAATCTGAAATGACAGGGAATGGAACTCTTCAAGGAATTCAGAGCAGTGACCCCAGAGCCTACGGCTGATTCAACAAAGCTGAATATTTAGTAAATATTCAGATGACAGCTTCAAAGCTGAATGCTTTTAAGGAGAGAGGGAGGGTGGTCTTGAAGCAGCAGTTGGGGGAAATGAGGATACCTCCCTCACCTTCAGGCCAGTGCTCCAAGATGTGCAGGGGAGAGAAAAAAGGCCCCATTTGAAAGGGTGTCTGGGGAAGAAGTGTCCTTATGCAGAATAGGTTTTAGCGTATGACCTTAAGTAAGTTATTTAACCATTCTATTTGAGGTTTCCTTGTTTACTCTTTTTTTTGTGAGAGGGAGTCTTGCTCTTGTTGCCCAGGCTAGAGTGCAATGGCACAATCTCAGCTCACCGCAACCTCCACCTCCCAGGTTCAAGCGATTCTCCTGCCTCAGCCTCCCAAGTAGCTAGGATTACAGGCATGTGCCACCACGCCCAGCTGAGTTTTTGTATTTTTAGTAGGGACGGGGTTTCTCCATGTTGGTCAGGCTGGTCTCAAACTCCTGACCTCAGGTGATCCACCTGCCGCAGCCTCCCAAAGTGCCGGGATTACAGGTGTGAGCCATCGTGCCCCGCTCCTTGGTTTAAAATAGGGATAAGAACAACACTTATCTCATAAGGCTGTTGTATTAAATATTGAAATACAGATGCTTCTCAACTTATGATAGGGTTATGTCCCCATAAACTCATGGTAAGTTGAAAATATCATAAATCGAAAATGCGGTTAATACACCTAACCTGCCAAGCATGGTAGCTTAGCCTAGCCTGCCTTAAATGCAATCAGCATTCTTATATTACCTGCAGCTGAGCAATACAGTTCGTGGCATGGCTAACAGGGTGTGGCCCAGCATGTCAAGAGAGCATCATATTGCTTTCTACTGAACATATATCACTTTCACGCCATCCTAAAGGCAAACCATTGTAAGTCAGGGACTGTCTCTACCTGCAAAATATTTAGGATGTCGAAATGGCTGTGTGAAATAATTTCCTAACATTGTATTAAAAACACACTGGTTTCTCCTCTGTTTTTTGTTTTGTTTTGTTTTTTGAGACAGAGTTTTACTCTGTCATCAGGCTGGAGTGCAGTGGTACAATCTCAGCTCATTGCAACCTCCACCTCCCAGGTACAAGCAATTCTCCTGCCTCAGCCTCCCAAGTAGCTGAGATTGTAGACACGCACCACCACACCTGCCTAATTTTTGTATTTTTAGTAGAGACAGTTTTACCATGTTGGCCAGGCTGGTCTCGAACTCCTGACCTCAAATGATCCACCCACCTCAGCCTCCTGAAGTGCTGGGATTACAGGCGTGAGCCACTGCACCCGGCTTCTCCTTTGTTTCTATCTTCTTTCCTCACCTATTAACTTTTTTGTGTGTGTGCCTCCAATCTGGCCTTACTCATGGATGAATGAAGGCAATTTATTAGTTTTCTCCTTGTTCCAGGACATGATTCACTAGCAAAATTCACTGGGTCCATGTAAATTTATATTGCTGCTCAGAAGAATGAGTCAGCTTGGATGTACTGTGAAATTGATTTAATCTTAGACAATAGTTTGAGAAAGAAGCACACATTTCTTCCTCTAAATAGCATACAAATTTCATTTTCAAAAGGAAAAAGCTTTGTGTGTGAAGAGGAAAGTTCTGGAATGAGGGTGTGGCTACTTTCCAGATTACAGTTGATAAAATTTCACAGACTTTTCTTATTGCCTAATAGAGACTTGTCTATGAATGGCAGAACGAGGAATGATCCATTCTTTTACATCATTTCCAGAGCAGTGCCCTGAGAACCGGCAGCTTTTGTTAATTCTGTCCATAGTAAGAAATCTACGAAGACCCTCCTAGGCACAACAATTAAGTCAGTGCTTTGTAGTATGATTTGCTTTCCAGAGGTGACGACCCACAAATCCCTCTCCAAACCTCATACCAGAAACTCAAGAGCTCACCAGGTCTTCCTCTGAAATATGACTGTGCCCTGGGCCTGACGCTGGGAAAGAATGGGCTGAGGAAGGAGGCAGGCGATTCTCCTGTTTCCTGTGGCTGGATAAAACCAGCACACCCCAGCCTCTCAGAAAGCTTCATCCTGTGCATAATTTGTAAAAATCGCTTAGTTATTTGGTCTTAGAGAGGGGAAATTTGATGCCTTGTGATGGAAATTTGGAGTTTCCATCCATGCCTGGCATGCCGAGGAACTCTGCTGAGCAGTGGCTGCACCTGCCAGGTCTGCCTGTTAATCTTACTGGCGCTTCATGTCCCCATTTAAAAATCGGAACTGAATCTACAGAGTTCAAGGCATTTCCAGAACATGACACCTTTTTGACTTAATCATTTTTTAAAAGTTTCTGCAGGGCACAGTGGCTTGCACCTACAATCCCAGCACTATGGGAGACTGAGGGGGAAGATCACTTGAGCCCAGGAGTTTGAGACCAGCCTGGGCAACAGTGAGACCATCTCTATTTTTTTGAAGAATTGTTTTCAAAGTTTTACTTACATGGTGCTTTTTAAAAATGGAGTTTTGTTCTTATTGCCCATGCTGGAGTGCAATGGTGTGATCTCGGTTTACTACAGCCTCCATCTCCCAGGTTCAAAAAATTCTCCTGCTTCGGCCTCCAGAGTAGCTGGGATTACAGGCACCTACCCAGCTAATTTTTGTATTTTTAGTAGAGATGGTTTCACCATGTTGGCCTTGCTGGTCTCGAGCTTCTGACCTCAAGTGATCCACCTGCCTCAGCCTCCCAAAGTGCTGGGATTACAGGTATGAGCCACCATGTCCAGCCTACATAGTGCTTTATATCATCTTCATGTAGGTTCTCATTAAACCCCTGTAAGGGACATTTTCTTGTCCTTGTTTTACAGATGAGGAAGTTGAGTCTTGGAGGGTTTGTGTCTCTCCTAAGGTTACGTAATCACATGTAGTCACAGAAAGACAGCAGAGGCTGGGTCATACAGACCCCTGACGTCACGTCCTGTGCTCTTGTACAATACCCATCCTCTCTTGTGATTAAAAAACAAACCAAAATGAAATTAAATGCTGCTTCCTCATCTAGCTAATTTTGTCACAGAATCACTGTAACTGGTGATTTGGAGTAAATGGCACCCAGTTTCTCTACTGGGAGGCAGCCACAGCCACCAGTGGCTCCTGCGTCCTTCCAGAGATATTCTGCATGTAGAATCTTAGGCACGCACATCTAATGCAAATCCAAACAAACTGCCCTAGAGGTGGCCTTTTTCACTTTATATTTTCTCAGTGATTCTTCTGTATTCATTATCAATAACTTAGAAGCAGGGAGTGGATTTCTGAACTTGATCCTTACAACTTAAATTCAAGAACCTGCCCACCATTCTCTCCCCCTTATTCTGAAAAAACCCATAGTAGTTCCCTATCACTTACAACATCCATCTAAATGTTTAGGCAGGAATTCAAAGGCATATATAACCTGGCCATAAAACACCAAAGTTTATATCACCATAATCCTGTATAAAACTTTCTGTCCTCTCCTGCTGGTACTCCCTGTCCCATGGGCTGGGTACCACCCTCCCAACCCCATCTTAATACAATAAACTACCACCCAGACTTTAGAGTCTCACTCCAACTCCATCTCTTTTTTTTTTTTTTTT
>NW_016107345.1:3176901-3188387 GCF_001604975.1 Cebus imitator
CTTTCTCTCTTTCTTTCAAATCTCACTCTGTCACCCAGGCCAGAGTACAATGGCAAAATCTCGGCTCACTGCAACCTCTGCCTCCCAGGTTCAAGCAATTCTCCTGCCTCAGCCTCTGGAGCAGCTGAGACTACACGCCACCACACCCAACTAATTTTTGTATTTTTAGTAGAGACAGGGTTTCACCATGTTGGCCAGTCTGATCTCAAACTCCTGACTCGGCCTCCTAAAGTGCTGGGATTACATACAGGCATGAGTCACTATGTCCGGCCTCGTCTCAAATTTCTGAGTTCAAGAGATCCACCTGTCTTGGCCTCTCAAAGTGCTGAAATTACAGGCATAAGCCATTGTCCCTAACCCTATTGTCCCATCATCTTAACGGTAAATATTTGTTAACTGAATGCCTATTCCCAAATGGATTGTTTATTTTTATTTTTTTTAGAGACAATATCTCATTGTGCTGCCAAGTCTGGTCTCCAACTCCTCTGAGCTGAAGTGATCCTCCTGCCTCACCCTCCTGAGTAGCTGGAACTACAGGTGTGTGCCGCCACAGTTTGGCACCAAATAGATCGCTAATCACTGAAGGTATGCAACTAGTTCTTTATCTCACCTACATAGTATGTTGGCTTGAAGGGCCATGAACTGGTGAAGGGGTTTGGCCGTTTAGGTGAACAATGATGATTTGGGGGTGATTCTAAGAGCTGACATCGTCTGTGGCCCTCTGTTTTTGGATTGCTACAAGAAGGGACAAATCAGATCTCTGTTGTAGTGATGCACCATGCCCCTCTCAGGCAGAGACCTGTGGCTGTCGTCCTGCCTGTCTTGTGTTTTCTCCTCTTTCTATCATTTGTAGGAACTGAGTCCAATGATTTTGGTTTCTGTGCTCTTATTTCCTCATGTGAAGAATTCAACTAGGATTAGTAATTTCATCGGGGGCTGGGTGCAGTGGCTCACATCTGTAATCCCAACACTTTGGGAGGCCAAGGTAGGCAGATCACCTGAGGTCAGGAGTTTGAGACCAGCCTAGCTAACATGATGAAACCTTGTTTCCATTTAAAAAATACAAAAATTAGCCAGGCATGGTGATGAGGGCCTGTAATCCCAGCTACTCAGGAGGCTGAGGTGGGAGAATCGCTTAAACCCTGGAGGCGGAGGTTGCAGTGAGCCAAGATCATGCCACTGTGCTCCAGCCTGGGCAACAGAGTGAGACTCTGTCTCAAAAAAAATAATAATTCTTGTAGTTGATTGAAACACATCAAATCTCTGAAAATCCAGAAGTCTATAACAATAAGAGAAAGCCAGGGAAAAAATTGTGTGTCACCATTTGAAACAACTGTTTACTTTGCAAGTGGATAAGTAGGCATTCATCCTGCCTTTCCATTAGCAACTCTACTGCAGAAACCGAAATGGCCTCAGATGAGAAGGGAAAGCTCTACATTTATACATTTATAGGTTACATTTACATTTATACCATTACTTTACATTGAAAGAATCATTTGTAGTACCTAAGGAAATTATCAATTCAGACAAGGATTATCAGTTGACCTTTAAACTCTATGAATGGGAAACCAGTTACTCACACTGTACCAAAGTTACAGCACTTGGGTTACCTTCTGGTCATAGGAGATAAAAAACATAACTATCGCCCCTCCTCTGTCTTCTCGGCATTGGGAGCAGCTCTCCTGCCGCAGCCCCTCAAAAAGAAAAAGAAAAAAAATAAAAACATGACTATAGGCTGGACTCGATGGCTCACACCTGTAATCCCAGCACTGTGGAAGGCTGAGGCAGGCTGATCACCTGAGGCTGGGAGTTTGAGACCAACCTGACCAATATGGAGAAACCCTACCTCTACTAAAAATACAAAATTAGCCTGGCATGGCGGCACGTGCCTGTAATCCCAGCTACTCTGGAGGCTGAGGCAGGAGAATTGCTTGAACCCGGGAGGCAGAAGTTGTGGTGAGCTGAGATCGCGCTATTGCACTCCAGCGTGGGCAACAAGAGTAAAACTCTGTCTCAAAAAAAAAAAAATATATATATATATATATATACGCACACACACACACATATATGTGTATATATGTACATATATATGTGTGTGTGTGTGCGTATATATATATATATATATATATATATATGAGGCCTGGGATCTTCAAAAAATCAGTATAATAAGAAAAGGGACTGTTCTAGTTTAAAAGACAGTTAAGGAACATAATTAAATAGAATATGTGGTTCTGGGTTAGTTCGTGATTTGTACAAACCAGCTATAAAGGGCATCTGGAAGCCAAATGAAGAAATTTGAGTGTGTATTAAGAATTAGAGGCCAGGTGCGGTGGCTCATGTCTGTAATGCCAGCACTTTGGGAGGCCAAGGCAGGCGCATCACCTGAGGTTGGGAGTTTTGAGACCAACCTGACCAACATGGAAAAACCCCATCTCTACTAAAAAATAGAAAAGCAGCCGGGCATGGTGGCACATGCCTGTAATCCCAACTACTCGGGAGGCTGAGGCAGGAGAATCCCTTGAACCCAGGAGGCGGAGGTTGTGGTGAGCCAAGATCACGCCATTGCACTCCAGCCTGGGCAATAAGAGCGAAACTCCATCTCAAAAAAAAAAATTAGATAATATTAAGAACTGGATGTTAATTTTGTTAGATGTGAAAGTGTTATTTTAGCTATATAGAAAGAGGTTTTTATTCTTCCTTTACTGGATAAATGCATGCTGGAGAATTGAAGGCTGTATCAGGCACTTATGAGACTGATTTCTCACTCGCTCCATCTCCATCCCAGGTCAGCTGTCAGTCTCCTTGTCACCTGCAGTCTGGTGTGCAGGCTGAAGAGACAGCCCTGTGTGGGACATTATCGGTCTTGTGGTAGAAAGAAAAGAAAGACGATGGAATCACACTGTGATTCAGATTGTGGGCTGCACTTCCACTCACGTTTTATGGGTTAAAGCGAGTCACATGGTGAAGCCTAGTATCAGTGAGGGTAATTTTCCCACAGCGTTGGGCAGTAGAATTATTTAGAAATCAGTGACAAGGAGGACAAAGCACCTCAAACTCTGAGAAATAACAAAATTGTTTATCAGGAAGAAAATTATGATGTTAAATCCAGATGTTAAAAAGCAAGAAAGGTTGAAAATAAGTGAACTTAGCTTTCAATTGTAGAAACTAGAAAATAACAAATAAACCAGAGAAGGTGGAAGGAAGGAATTAATAAAGATAAAATAGATAATATGAAATAGAAAACCAAAAACAATAGTTTGATGTTTTAACAAGCTCAAAACATAGAAAGCCTTTGGCAAGTATAAACCAGGAAAAAAAAAAGAGAAAGAAAAAAGACACAGTAACATCAGCGATGAAAACAGGATGCAGAGATTTAACATATTTTAAGTGCTATGTACAACTTCATTCCAATGAACTTGAAAATCCAGACCATGGAGAATCGCTTTCTAAAGAAATATAAATTACCAAAATTGACTCAAGAAACAGAAAGGCTGAACTTATCAATAATGATATAAGAAATAGTCAAAGATCTACCTTCAAAAAAGAAAACAAGTCCGAATGGTGCATAAGGTAAGGTTCTACCAAGAGTTCAAGGGGAGATGAACCCCATATAATGTGAAAGATGGAGAGTTTACCAAGAGCAGATTATCACTTTTCAGCCACAGATGCTGTATGACCAAGGTTGGGTCAATGAGATGACAGAAAAAGAGAGGGTATGCACTTCTGGGAAAAGTTTTCTTTTTTTTTTTTTTTTTTTGAGATGGAGTCTTGCTCTGTCACCCAGACTGGAGTGCAGTGGTGTAATCTCGGCTCACTGCAACCTCCGCCTCCTGGGTTCAAGCAATTTTCCTGCCTCAGCCTCCTGAGTAGCTGGGATTACAGGCCCACACACCATGCCCAGCTAATTTTTGTGTTTTTAGCAGAGATGGGGTTTCATCATGTTGGCCAGGCTGGTCTCGAACTCCTGACCTCAGGTGATCCATCCACCTCAGCCTCCCAAAGTGCTGGAATTACAGGTGTGAGCCACTGCACCCGGCCTCTTTTTATTGATAAGGAAACTTTTCCAGCTGGGCATGGTGGTGGGCACCTGTAATCCCAGCTATTCAGGAGGCAGGAGAATTACTTGACCACAGGAGGTGGAGATTGCAGTGAGCTGTGAGGACACCACTGCACTCCAGCCTGGGCAGCAGAGCAAGACTCCATCTCAAAAAAAAAAAAAAGAAAAAAGAGAGGGTCAGTGAGGAGCCCTGCTCCTCCCTCTTACCTCCATCCCTGCTTTGGGATGTTGCCCTATGGATCTGCTGCAGCCATTCTGTGACCCTTGGGTGCACATGGCCAATACACTGAGGATGAGATGTGTAGAATCTGGCTTCTCCATGGTGTTGCTGAGCACTAAACTGACTCCCGGACCTCCTACATGAGAAACATAGATTCTTGTTATATTAGCCACTTTTCTTTGGTTTTCTGTTACTGGCAGCCGAAAGCATCCTAAGTGGAAGATATGAGCTCTGCTAAACTTTTATGGCATAACTATGCCCCAGCTAATATCAATAGTTTACTGAGACCTGAAAAAGTTCACTTTCTAGCTTATTTCGCATGCGTTAGGTCTTTCATAATTTTGATATTATAACTAGACACTCTTATACACCATTTTAAAAGGGATTTTTTCTTTTAAATTTAATACATCACTGCAACCAATCTATTGAGTGGTTTGATTTCAAGGGCAAGACAGAGACAGAAGCCTCAGTCTTGAAGAAAAGATGCTCCAAATAAGTTCTTATTTATTAAAAAAAAAAATTCTGTAGAGTAGGGAGTCTCCTAATGTTGCCTAGGCTAGCCTCAAACCCTAAATTCCTGGCCTCAAGCAATCCTCCCGCCTTAGCCTCCCAAATTGCTGGGGTTAGAGGCATGAGCCACTGCCCCCAGCCCAAGCAAGTTCTTTTCGGAGAAGTTAAAGCACATTTCATTTTTCCTGTCAACGTAACTTAGAGACAAAATAGAATGTAGCAATGGTGTTTCTTCCTGTTCTTTTTTGGTTTTTCCACCGGGCATCGAATGCTGTATTTTCCTCCTGTTTTAAGCAGCAAGATGATTATGGCAATGGGGATCACTACGATTCTGAATTCTTAAACTTTCGGTCTCATGAAAACTAAAACAGGAGTCTTGACCAGAATGGTTGTTACAGCAGGTTCACATATTATTGAACGTTGACACTGGTTGTTGTTCATATCACATGGCTATTGTTTCCTTTTGCTTATGTTATGAGGTGTTAGGTGACAGTACAGTTTATTTAACCCATCTTTTTTGTGTTCCTGTCAGCTGATGCAATTCAGTGTTAACAGTTAACAAGTTATTTTCAGTGAGATTCAGGGCATTCAACAAATTAATAATTCAGGTGTGAATTTTTCTGCTAATTAAAAACTTTTAAAAATTAAAGTTAAATCTATGCCCAAGGTGAAAATCTGAACACTCTTATGCTCTGTTAGGTGAGTGGACAAATGATTCCACGCCAAGGAGATCTGAGATATATGGGAATGACTCAGGCATAGGCATTTAGGACTCCAGGTCAGGCGAATCCAGTTACTGGAGGGCTCAGAGAACAACCTCCTCGTTGAGAAACTGGGAGGGGACTGTAATTACCAGGGACTTAGGAACAGAGCAGGGGTCAGCCAGGAACAGGAAGGTAAGGCAGTCACCTGTTACTATAAACCTGGAAAGTAAGGTCAAGGCAGCGGCAGGATGGAGTGAAACCAATCCTATCCTAAGCATGGACACCCATGTTGAAGGAAGTGCTGAGCCTGGAGAGGAGGTAAGGATAGTTATGAGACAGGCAGAAGTTCCAAGTCACATTTGCTACACCAGACATATTAACTGCTTCCTCAGAATCTCAATTGCTATCAGAAAAGACTGATAGGCTACTGCTATGAAAAGAAGACCCCTTTATTTCCTGGGTCTAAGAGAGAATGTCCCTGGAAAAAAATTATGAAGACAACAAGCCTTTTGTTTGGTGTGTGCACCCGCCTTCCAACCCCAAAGTTAACCCCAGAAATCAAAACACTTTCACTTCAGAAGGCTGGCACATCTAAGAAGCCCAAAGTGCCTGCAGGGCATCATGTAACTAAGCCCCCTGTACAGAGACTTGGCAAGTCAATACTTTGTTCTAGCTTCCAAAGTAACAGTTTGAGGATCAGTTCTATGTGTAAATCTGAGAACCACAAAAGGAAGTTAATCTCTGCTCGTACTTGCCTGTTGGAGAGAGTCCATCCCCAAAGGCCACAGGCAGCAAGTGGCTGTATCAGCTCAGAAGCCAGGCTCTTGGAGGATGTCCCACCGAACACAACACGAGGCCAAGATGGAGACCAAAGCTAGGATTTGAGTTTCTTTGTGGCCAGCTTCATTTGTCGTAGAAATAAGATCCCACCTTCGTACTGGACTGCCATTTCCTCCCTCGACATTAGGAGACTCCCGTTAAAATGTTTCCTGTGGTTTCAAGTTGGGTCCCGGTGAGACTCAAAGGACATTTTACTTCCTATCATCTTCCCAAATGGAGTCCTCAGGCCTGCTGGTGTCGTTCTTGTGTTTTCCAGTTTAGCCTCCCTTTTTCAGTTCTTCTGTCACTTTCTACCTTTACTTTTGTCACGCCTGTCCTCAACCCGGGATGCTGGAACAAGCACCAAAGCTCACACGAAGAGGATCAGGACATCCCACTGAGCACCAAAACATTTCTTTCCCCAAGAAAAGGAAATACAAATGGATTTATTCTCAGGGTCTACAGATTGAGCACACACACACACACACACACACACATACACACACACACACACACAATCCAGGCCATGGTACAATCATAAGGACCTTTCTGGTTATAGAGCAACTTCATTTGGTTATTTCAGAATGCTGTGTGAACAGGGCAGACACGGACAAAGCATGGTTGAAGAATTTTAGTTGTACATGTCTCTCATTTTCTACCTGTGTTTTCCCAAAGGCTACTTTCCCAAAAGGAGCCTGGGGAGAGGCCTTAATCACCTGCTACCTCCCTTGCAGCTTCCTGCTTAGGCAGTGGCAACATCCAAAATATATATGAGCATTTCCTGTTCTTTCCCATTTAGTGTAACCCACATGCTAGAGAGATTGAGTTGTCTGATCTAGCTCCACACAGGACTTAGGTGGCCCCTAAGTCCAATCACTAAATGCTCTAACTATTCCTCTTCTTAACCTAGGTAAGGGATGATCTCTTTCAAGATGTAGAGTGTACTTATCTTTCCTTGGACATTAAAAAAAAAACAAAGAGTTTGTTTTTAAATGTCAATGTCAAATCACTATATCATTGTATATCTTGTATCCAGAAAGGAGCTTAGTGAATATATAGCCCAAGAGGCGTAAGGCGGGGCTGTGGATAGGTTGGGAAGAGTCTGTAGCCCTCTAAATTGTGAATGATAGTAATACAACAGGGAGGTTTGCTTGGATAGGGCAGGTGGGCAGGTGGATGGCTATTTCTCTTCCTTTCCTAGATACTTGAAAATGTAAGGAACCAGCCTAAAAATATGGAAGTTTTTGGGATTCCTGTTTGCCTAATTGCGCTCATAATTCTGTTTTCAGCCTGAGGACCAGTTCTTGCTGCTCTTAAAGAAGAGCCTGGAAATGGAGTCGAGACCTTGCACAGAGTGAGCCCTGAAAAGATGTTTGTTGAATGAGTTAACGAATGCATGAATGACTCTAGGTTGAGATGCTAGTTATTTAAGGCATTTAAATAGAAGGTTGTGGCCAGGCGCGGTGGCTCAGACCTATAATCCCAGCACTTTGGGAGGCTGAGGTATGTGGGTCAAGACCAGGAGTTCAAGACCAGCCTGGCCAACATGGTGAAACCCTGTCTCTGTTACAAATACAAAAAAATTACAGGCAGGCGCCTGTAATCCCAGCTAGTCGGTAGGCTGAGGCAGGAGAATCGCTTGAACTCGGGAGACAAAGGTAGCAGTGAGCCGAGATTGTGCCATTGCACTCCAGCCTGGGCAATGGGAGCAAAACTCCAACTCAAAAAATAAAAATAAATAAATAAAAATAATAAATAGAATGTTGTAGGATTTATCTTGCCTTCCCTCTTCCTAACACTATTCCAAATTTTTGCATGATGTGTTTGAGGGGCACTGACTCCACCCCCAAGGTCAAGATTAGGTCCTGTTGGGCTTGACTCAGTCAACACATTCACTCTCTCTGGTCTTTAATGATTAGTTTAGGATGAACACAGTACCCAAGTCGGGGAAGTGGGGGCCAACGAGACTACATTTGGATGTTTTGTTTAACCTACTGATGGCCAGTCATGGTGGCTTACACCTGTAATCCCAGCATTTTGGGATGCTGATGCAAGAGGATCACTTGAGGTCAGGAGTTCGATCCCATTGCTACAAAATGAAATTAAAATTAAAAATTAACCAGGTGTGGTGGTATCCACCCAGACTCAAGAGGCTGAAGTGGGAGGATCCCTTGAGCCCAGGAGTTTGAGGCTGCAGTGAGCCATGGTCACACCACTGCATTCCATCTTGGGTGATAAAGCAAGACGCTGCCTCAAAAAAATTTTTTTAAGCTACTGTTAATAATAAGTCTCTCTTTGCTGCTGGATTTGAACCTGAAAGCATGTAGGCTCTGAAGCCTTTGGAAATTAACGCTGACTCAATGGACCAATAAATGGGAAGCAGGGATTCAGGATTTGTTTCTGTCATTTGGGCGTTGGATCAAAACTTTCCTAAAGCCAGTAACCTCTAGGGTTTTCAGCAATATTCATCTCCTGTAAATTTCTTTCTTTTTTTGAGATGGAGTCTCACACAGGAGTGCAGTGGTATGATCTTGGCTCACTACAACCTCCATCGTCGGGCTCAAGCAATTTTCCTGCCTCAGCCTCTCAAGCAGCTGGGGTTACAGGTGACTGCCACCATGCCTGGCTAATTTTTTTTTTTATATTTTTAGTAGAGATTGGGTTTCACCATATTGGCGAGGCTGGTCTCAAATTCCTGAAACTCAAGTGATCCACCTGCCTCGACCTCCCTAAGTGCTGAGATTACAGGCGTGAGCCACCACGCCCAGCTGATTCCCCTATTATTTAAGTCAATTTAATTTTGTTTTCTGTTTTCTGCTATGGAAAAATCATTGACTAATACAAGCTCATGTGATTTGCAGGTAGTTGAAACATAATATGTGTTTATGGATATTTTCTAACCCCTAAACCAAAATTTAACCAAAAGAGAATTTTCTTCATAGTATTCCCCGTAAGGTAGAGTTATGTACTTGTATACAGTGCATTAAAGAAAGTCATTTGTGTAAAAGTAATTAAACTATGGTCTTACAAGGAGTCAGTTTCAACACAATAATTAGAGTCAAGGAACTTGAATTCCCATGGGCCTGGAAACATTATCAAATCTCTTAGGAAATATTGTTGTGATATTGCCTAGACATTTAAATTTTCTCTCATGTTCCTCTTAATAAGATTGTGAAAGGTAGTTCCTGCTTAAAAGAACATAGTCACTTCTCTGACTCAATTATTTTCCACTTAAAACAAAATGTCAAACTGAAAGGAAAAGGAATCAATTGTTAAATTGTTAGTCAGTTATTTCTCTTTTTTTTTTTCCCAGCCAGACTGTATCCAGCTTTATTAAAGATACTTTCCATAAACAATCATGGTATTTCAGGTGGGACATGGGCAGACAATCATTAACAGTATAAAGCAACTTTCACACTTTCTTCTTTAATAGATTACCAAAAATCAAAAAGCCACTGTAAAAGCCAATGAAGTCTTCATCTGATGCTCTGAACAGGAAGAGTACAGAGTGAGGGTTGACGTTTCACGCTTAGCATGTTGTTTAACAACTTTTCACAAGCCAGTCCTGACTTTCAGGAAGTGAAATGCAAATGGCAGAATCTATCTGAAGATCCACAATCTAGAAACGGAACCACTGCACTTTTGAGGGGTGCTGTTTCAGTGGCATCACCAGAAAGTCTAGATTGCCTGACACACGTGTAACCAATGATTGGGGGTCCAGCCCCAACGGGTGTCTGGGTTTAAGGGCGTTAAGCCTATGCTGAAAGGTGGAAAGGGAGAAGAGGACATAAAAATGAATTTGTTTTTCCATACCACAAGGCTTTGTGCCAAGGTGGCCACGCATGTCAAAGTCAGGGAATCCTTCCTCCTGGAAACAAGAGGAAGTCTCTCAAAACTAGGAGGGAAAGGTGTTTTCCCCACATCAATCCAGCTTCAGAGACATTCTATTAGGGACATATGTCCCTTCCCCCTAAAACAACAAATGAAATGTTTTGTGTCCTAACAACATAGCTTAAAAAAAAAAAAAAGGAAAACACAATTCTGCATTTTTATAAAAGTTGATTTAAAAAATAGTATTTCAAACGGTACTGTCACCAGAAGTACACAGTTATCAAAAATGCATGCTCTTTCACTTAGGCTGGAATGCAGTGGCACGATCTCGGCTCACTGCAACCTCCTCCTCCTGGGTTCAAGTGATTCACCTGTCTCAGCCTCCCAAGTAGCTAGGATTACAGGCGCCAGCCACCGTGCCCAGCTAATTTTTGTATGTTTAGTAGGGACGGGGTTTCACCATTTTGGCCAGGATGGTCTGGATCTCTTGACTCGTGATCTGCCTGCCTTGGCCTCCCAAAACGTTGGGATTACAGGCGTGAGCCATGGCGCCCGGCTGGCTCTATTTTCTGCAGGGTTATTCCCCTCCTTGCCAGCATCAGCTTTTCCCTTTTTCCTTTTAGGTACCTTCTCTCCCTTCTTTGCAGGGGCCTTTTTAGGCTTGAGCTCTGGCTTTGGAGGAGCAGGGTTAGCGGAAACCTCATAGACCTTCTCTGTGCTTCATCCTTCATCTTGACTTTTTCTCCTTTAGCATCCCCTTCAGACTTTCTCCTGGGCATTGTGGCAGGATGTAGGCGTGGGATGCAGCAGAGCGCGGGCTTTGGTCAGTCTGGGGGTCGTTCTTGCCTGTTCACACTGCTCCATCAGTTATTTCTTAATACAAGCAGATAACACAATCCTGGCAACTAGGAAATTGAATTCAAGTTTTGAATTGCTCCAACTTTCCCCTAAGCATTGTCTAGCAGACATACCAGAAGCCCATTGTTTGTTCAAATAGAAGGAATGAGTCCTGATCACTATGTGTGAGACATCTTTGTTCACGTAAAGATAGAACACGAAAAGATAGGAGTCCATAGCTACTGTAGTTTTGGCTTCATTTATACATTTTTTTTTTTAAGTGACAAGGTCTCACTATGTTGTCCAGGCTGGTCTTGAACTCCTGAGCTCAAGCAGTCCTCCTGCCTCAGCCTCTCAAAGTGCTAGGAGCCACTGTGCCTGGCACCATTTATACTTTTTAATGAGGAAAGCATATAGGTTGAATCATGTGAAATAGCTAGTATCTCAGTTTAGTTAAATGTTAGTTCTCATTCTGTTACTAAATAACTTAATTTTTTTTTTTTTTTTT
>NW_016107345.1:3190100-3191943 GCF_001604975.1 Cebus imitator
AGTAGAGACGGGGTTTCACCATGTTGACCAGGATGGTCTCGATCTCTTGACCTCGTGATCCACCCGCCTCGGCCTCCCAAAGTGCTGGGATTACAGGCTTGAGCCACCGCGCCTGGCCACGGCCCACCATCTTTAAACAGAATCTCTAAAATCCCTATTATGTATGAAAAAGAAATGAACATTTCCACATCTTTCTTCAACTCTCTCTTCTCCATAGACCTCCGGCCTTCTGTCAGCTTCACCATTACTTTTATATTGTCAGAGCTTGCAACATGGACAATTTGCTCCAGGACTGGTCATTCTGCTGATCCTAAGTATCGAAAGTCAATAAACTGCAATTATATTGTTTTCATTATGTAAATAGGATTCACGGCAGAACAAAATGCATCAGTTAGAAAAGGTAAATCTCTATCACTAATCTATGCCACTAGAAAGGGGTTGCACCAAACATCAGGGTTGAATATTACATCTTCACAAACTCAATTCGTGCGCTTTCTATTTGGAACACAGTTTTCTGCTGTTTTTAATTGCTTTTCATTTTGCTTCTTAACAAAAGAAGCACATGCCTTCACCATAGGACTAAATTTATCCAGGTTCTTAATCCCACACTCCGTGGCACGGGCTCCACTTTCTACTTGGAGGCATTCTTCTCTGTGGGAGACCAGTTGCTCGCTTGGCCTGCCAGACAGCTGTCATTCTAGGCCTGCCCAACATTGCACTCCTAGGTTAGGACTAGTTTTTCTTGGATCCCAAGTTTTTCTCATTCTTGGATTCCTTTGCCTTTGTTTTTTTTTTTTTTTGAGATGGAGTCTCACTCTGTCATCTAGGATGGAGTGCAGTGGCGCGATCTCGGCTCACTGTAACCCCTGCCTTCTGGGCTGAAGGAATTCTTCTGCCTCAGCCTCCAAGTAGGGACTACAGGCACACGCCACCGCACCTGGCATATTTTTGTATTTTTAGTAGAGATAGGGTTTCACCCTATTGGCCAGGCTGGTCTCAAACTCCTGACCTCTGATCCGCCCGCCTTGGCCTCCCAAAGTGCTGGGATTACAGGTGTGAGCCACCGTGCCCGGCCTCTTTTGCCTTTTTACTGGTCCACTCTTAATTGATTTTTTTTTTTGGAAAAACTTTATGAGACTTGGGCTTTCTGAGTTCTGACATGTCTGAATATGTGTGGCAGCTTGGCTGGGTATGGTATTCCGAGCCTTATCCACTGTCTTCTAGCCCTGAGTGTCACAGGAAAACTGGTGCTGATCAGATGTTTGTTCTGTCGTTGTTGGCCTGTTGTTTGTTCTCTGGAAGCTTTCAGAATCTTCTATTAGTATTTTCTGTACTATAAAATCAAAAAGTTATGGTTAAGTATAGGTCTATTTTTATTTCTTATGCCTGGCTGTATACTCTTTCAGTCTGAAGACTCCTGGCCTTTCCTTATCTCTAGGGAATTTTCTCCTATTATTTCTCTCATCATATTCTACCCTGAATTTTCTTGTCTTTCTTCCGAAAACACATGTCGTGTCAATCCAGGAACTATTAGCTGAATAGCATCCTTCCTGGATTAACACTGTATGTGTTTGGACTTCTAAAAATATTTTTATTTCCTTTTGTGTTTCTGCTTTATGTTTTGGGAGATTCCACTGACCTTTCCTTTCAGTTCTTACATTGATTTTTTAATTCTAGCAATTATATTTTTAATTTCCAATAACTTTCTTCATGTCACTGATTGATCCTAATATACATATATACACGAGTGTGTGTATAGATATATACATACACACATATATATGTTGATCACATAGATATAATCAACTTATCTTATGGATAAAATAGCTTCTTTTTTTTTTTT
>NW_016107345.1:3193626-3200006 GCF_001604975.1 Cebus imitator
TTTAACACACCCAGCTTCATTAATGCAACAATCTGCCATTCTTTTTTTTTTCTTTGAGACGAAGTCTTTCTCTGTCACCCAGGCTGGAGTGCAGTGGTACAATCTTGGCTCACTGCAAACTTTGCCTCCCGGGTTCAATCAATTCTGCCTCAGCCTCTGCTGGGATTACAGGCACCCATCACCACACCCCACTAATTTTCGTATTTTTAGTGGATATGGGGTTAGCACCATGTTGGCCAGGCTGGTCTTGAACTCCTGCCCTTGTGATCTGCCCACCTTGGCCTCCCAAAGTGCTGGGATTACAGGCATGAGCCACCATGCCTGGCCTACTGTGGAGGTATTAACAGTATTGGGTGGTGGAGGAGAGGTGGGTATCTGAATCCAGGTGCTGTCATTTGCTGGCTTCTTAACCATGGATGAGTTAATTTTTCTAATTTCAGTAATTGTAATTAGATGATTAATTACAAAATTAATTACAATTTTGTAAATGTAATTCCCTCATTTACGAAATTAAGGAAACAGTACCTCCCCATTAGGGTATTTGTGAAGACTGAGAAATAAATCACACTATGCAAGTAGTACAGGGCCCAGGACTTAGTTAATTATTTATAAGATATCATTATTATTACTGTGGAATTCCCAAGTATCCTCTACAAATAGGGCTTTCAGATTTAGCAAATAAAAACACAACATAGGCCAGGTGTAGTGGCTCACGCCTGTAATCCCAGCACTTTGGGAGGCTGAGGCAAGTGGATCACCTGAGGTCACGGGTTCGAGACCAGCCTGCACAACATGGTGAAACCCTGTCTCAACTAATAATACAAAAATTAGCTGAGTGTGGTGGCACACGCTTGTAATCCCAGCTCAGGAGGCTGAGGCAGGAGAATCGCTTGAACCCAGGATTCGGAGGTTGCAGTGAGCCGATATCGTGCCATTCCACACCAGCCTGGGCGACAAGATTGAAACTCTATCTCTAAACAATAACAACAAGATGTCTAGTTAAATTTGAATTTCAGACAGACAGGAATAATTTGGGCGGGGGGAGCTATGTCCCAGATACTGCATGAAATATATATCAACAAAATATCCATCATCTATCTGGACTTAAAGTGGGCATTCTGTATTTTATTTAGCAAAGTAACTTCTCCTTCAAAGGAGAAACAGAGTAAAATAAACTGACAGAATGTAACTGTGATTAAATTTTATATTTCATCTACTCATACTTGGTAAGCCGGTGGTTCCCAGTAAACACGGGATTTTCTCTTCCAGGTAATGCTCACTTACCACATGTCAGAGAAACAAATAGTTTCCATGTTTTGGAGTAGAATGTAAAAATTTCACCAAACTAAAATCTGTTGGATCTAGTTACAATACTGAACTAGTCATGGGTTTCAAAACTGCTTACTGAATTATATTTGTATTTAAATCCTTATTTGGAAAACCACAAAGCACTAGGTATGAAAGTCATTATTAATGACCATTAAACTTATACAAACTACAAATCCTTGACAGCAGCCAATCTCTTTGAAACACTACTTCATAATATTCTTGTTTACCACGTTTTGTGTGCCAGGTAATTAGTTATTAAAGCGTGCTTATCATTAGCACACACACACACATACACACATACACACACATACACGCATATACTTAATGTAAATGAAGCAGACAGGTTTTGTTTCATTCTAAATATCTTCCATCTTACCTAAATGAAAAAGCCTGTTATCAACTCTACCAGTATTTTATGTCTCCTCTACCTGTAGTTATATTTTTAATGAGATGAAAATAGTTAACTACTTCCATTCTTTAGTTCTTTCAATCTTGCCTACGATTTAAAGAATCATTCCAGTCTGCTTGCATGGTGCTTTGCTATTTCTAATACTGATTTCATGCCAAACTCTCCAAAATGCTAATACAAATCTTTTGGTGTCATTAGCTGAAAATGTAAATGGATTTTGATTCTTTTCAATGTCACAATGATAAGTTTAGCTTTTTTAATCGTGAAAAAAGCACTTTACAGGAATATATTTTACCACTTTTCCATTTGTGGAAAGTATAATTCATCATTGCTTACTTTGGTAAGAAAAGTGAGGACAAGGGAAAATTTATTCATTTGCAGGCTGTTTAAACTTCCAGACAGATTATAATTCATTATTCCAAATAATAAGATGGCTGTTACATTTCTTCATAATTTTTATTTGCTAATAAAACGGAGGCAGCGCTTTTCTTTTTTCTAAAAACAAAACAAAACAATATAAAGAAAACAACAACAACAAAAACCAGCACCTTCTGTGCAAACTCCTATTAAGTCTTTTATCCTGTCGCTGGAGTCTGAGGGCCCCGTACTCGTCAGCTCCATCTCGCGGAGAAAAGCGCTACCCGCACCCTCAGCTCCGCCCAAGGGCCGCGATCTCTACACAGGAGAGGATGAAAAGCCGGCGACACTACACAGGCGTGGACCCTCCACGAGTGTCCATTTCTTGTGGGTTAAGAACAGGAGCGTCTGGGCAAAAGCTGGGAGTTTTCGGTTGCCGGGAGCCTTGGGAAAGCACGTATATAGATTTCATTGACAAAGTCAACTGAATCCGGAGAAAAATACTCCATTCACTGGCTTATTTAGAATGGAATTCCCATTGATCCGAGGCTCCGGGTTGAATCCTTAAAACAGGCCAAGCGAAGATGTTCTCGGAACAGCAGTGCACGGTGTACACTGTGGGAGCCCCGCGCGATCCCCCGCAGAGCGTCCTGTAGGAACGGCACAGAGCCCAGAGAGCGCCTGGGGACACCGGGGAGGCAGGTCCGGGAGGGGACGGTTAAGTTCCCCCAAAGAGGACGCCGCGGGCAGACTGGAGTCATTTCCGTGCTCTCCGCGCCTGCCCGCCGCGGGTAGCATCTCCTCAGCGCCCCGGCGCCCGGGAACGCTCGGGAAACCCAGTCCTCCTCCTGAGCAACCTGCGGCGCGGGGACGCCCGCCTTTTGCTATTATTACAAATTTGCGTGCGACTAAACCTTCAGATTTTTAGACGCACTTCTCGCTTCCTCTAACCCGGGCTGAGGGAGCCCCCGAGGCTACTGCGGGGCGGGGCCGGGCCGGGGCTGGGCGGTGCAACCTCGCCGCCTCAGGCAGCGCCCCGACCGCGAGCGGGAGGCGGTGGCGGCGCTGGCAGAGCAGCGCGGGGATTGGTTGCGACCGGCTGAGACGTCAGGCTGCCGCGGCCCAAACGGCCGCCCGGCGCGGCGCGGCGCAGTCGGCTTGAGTACTCCCTGTAACGAGGAGGTGTTCTCGGCTGTCCCACCCTCCCCTGCCGTCGCCGGGCTGCGCCGCCGGAGCAGGGACGCGCCTCCGCTGCCCTCGCCGCCTCCATCCTCGCGGCCGCCGCTCCCCCAGCCGTCCGCGCGCACACCATGACGAAGAACGAGAAGAAGTCCCTCAACCAGTTCCTGGCCGAGTGGAAGCTCTTCATCTACAACCCGACCACCGGAGAGTTCCTGGGGCGCACCGCCAAGAGCTGGGGTGAGCGGGCGGCAGCTGGGCGTCCGGGGCCGGCCATGGTCCGGGGGGTGCCGGGCGGGGTCGGGTGGGAACGGAAAGGCGGGAGGCGGCCCCCCGCGCCGGGGCCCCAGACCGTCCAACCCTAACCCGGGCAGCAGCGGTGCAGCGCGGCCCCATTCATTGCTCGCCGGGCCAGCGGGACTGGCCACCGCTCGCTCCCGAGGCAGCGCGGCCCGCCGCGCCGGTTCCTCCCTCCTAGCCCGGAGTGGGGCGCACGTGCTGCCCGGGCCTCCCGCCCGGCGCGGCGCCGGAAGCCGGGGACCCCTGCCTGGGGCCCGGCCCTGAACGTTCGGTAGCCAAGCTCCCCGGCCTCCTTTGTACGGAGCGCTCCGGCCGGAGAGGCCCTGGCGAAGGCGCCCGGCCCGCTGACTGGTTCGTAGAAGCCAGACCCTGCCCCACTGCAGGGGAGAGGAAATTTCCACTCCCGCCGCTATCTTGTGACTCGTCCACGCTGCCACCCCGACCGGTCGGAAGAGTGAGGCTGAGTGTTAAGTGTGGGTGTGGGTTGCTTAAATGTGTAGCGGTGAGTTAATCACAGAAGTACATTGTACAAGAAAATGCACTTGAATTTGGACTGTGAAAAGGCCCTTAGAAACGCTGGTTCCTCCCGGATTCCTTTTTAATTAGAGAGGTTTTCTTCCTTACAAATTTGCTTCTTTGGCGAAAGTAAATCCTGTCTGAAAAACACAGTTTTTTTTTCCTGTGCCTTCAAAACAGGAGAGTGATGGTTGTATGTTAGCAGCTTTTTTTTTTTTTTTTTCTATGCGTGAGCTCTTTGTTTTAAAATATTTAAACCATCTACCAGGTAGAGTTGCTTTAGGATGCCTTTTTTTTTTTCTTTCCTAAAATTGTATGTCAATCTCTGAATACAGGCTAGAGCTTCCTCCCCCCCTCCTTATACTAAAGTAAACTAATTTTACCTTTTTAAATCCTTTTGAAACATACTTTGTTAGTGGGTCTTGAAAGACCATTTCTTTCTGACTGGGAGTCAATCTCGAGAGCTTAGAACTATTTGGGCACAACATTTTTAGGAGAAGCATGGAGAAATTAGCTAGGGCTCGGAAAATACACTGTTGCTGCGGACTGGAATGGACTCCTTCAGGGTGAAAAGGCGACTTGAAGTCTTATCACAAGCCGAAAGGGGCCTTGGAGGATTTTTAGCCCAGCCCCCACCTTAGGGATGAGAAAAATGAGACCCAGAGAGGTTATGATTTTTGCCTTGTGTAAAATTACATATTCCACAAAGCCAGGAAAAGAACCCAGTTCTCCTTTAATCCTAGTCCAGCGGTTGTATTATTTTACAGATGCCTTGCCTAACTGCATGGTAATCACTCATGATTTTTATTTAAATTGCTGTCTTCTTTTGGGAATCCACTAGTGTGATGAAGAAATAAATCTTGCATCCAGACTTACATGAGAATAAAAGATAAACAATTAAAAAGCTTAATTGCTTGTTTCTAGAGTGTACTGAGTTTTTGCTGAAGACATTTTTGAGTGGTGGAGAGGGATTAATTTTGATAGGCTACCTTCCTCCTTTTCTCCCTTCTCCATTTCCAGAACGGAATAATTCCACTTTGTGTTAAAATGACATTGCTCGCTGCAGATAGTGCTCTTCAACCTTTGTATTATATGACCTAGGACAGAGATTTGATTTTATTGGGTTTATGCATTTAAATAGATAACGTGCACAAATAAGTATAGGGCAATGTATCAGGGCTGTAAAAGTAGTAGGAGTGAAGTTGGAATTCATTTTGGAAGGATTAAGCCAATCCTCTTAAAATCAATAAGTACTACTCTTATCAGTGAATAGTAAATTTCTTGTTTATCGTGATAATAGTAAGACAATGAAGAATGGCATAAATAGGTGAAAATTAACCATAATCCTGTCCCAGCGTAAGGGTATCCCTCTAAGGATAGGTGAGGGAGTTGTGAGAGGAGGCGGAAAGCCATATTCAGCTTGCCAGGCTGTGTACCCTAGAGCATGGTTGGGTCTGCCTGGAGCACCTTCTAGTTCTTGCAAAGGCAAGATCAGTTTGGAGAGCTCTGTGCCTCTGGGGCACAGAGAGGTCTGCCAGGAGAGGTGCCTTTTTCTAATTCTCTTGAAGGAACTGTATGGGCTAGCTGCTGGATCTCATCATACCTCAGAGATACTATTCACATTCTGGTATATATCTTACTGAATTGTGTAAGATTTGCTTTTTTTAAAACAAAAAGATTATAGTGTTGTTTTACAATCTGAGTATGTTGTGGGCATCTTTCCATGTTAATAAAGATCTTTTTTTTTTAGAGACAGGTCTCTATATAGTCACCCTTTTCACATACATTTTCACAAATTTATTTCTTTGGTAGATAGTTGTACTGATGGGATTTCCAGGCCATTCATATGTACTTTTTACATTTTGAAAATGTGTTTTTGTATGCCTTCCAGGAAGTTTCTAACAGTTTCTACTCCCAACAGTGTATAGTGGTGTCTCATACCTTCATCAGCACTGAGGCTATTTTTACCTGTGATATCCCTTTTAAAATCTTACATTTGGGCTGGGCACGGTGGCTCATGCCTGTAATCCCAGCACTTTCAGAGGCCGAGGCGGGCGGATCATGAGGTCAGGAGATCGAGACCATCCTGGGCAACATGGTGAAACCCCGTCTCTACTAAAAATACAAAAATTAGCTGGGCGTGGTGGCACATGCCTGAATCTCAGCTACTTGGGGGACTGAGGCTGAGGCAGGAGAATCACCTGAGCCAGGGAGTTGGAGGTTGCAGTGAGGTGAGATCACGCCATTGTACTCCAGCCTGGCAACAGAGTGAGACTCTATCTTAAAAAAA
>NW_016107345.1:3201282-3204359 GCF_001604975.1 Cebus imitator
CCAGCTAATTTTTGTATTTTTAGTAGAGACGGGGTTTCACCATGTTGACCAGGATGGTCTCGATCTCTTGACCTCGTGATCTACCCGCCTCGGCCTCCCAAAGTGCTGGGATTACAGGCGTGAGCCACCGCGCCTGGCCAACATTTTTTTAATGATGAAATCAAGTAGTAAAAATATGTTTATTTTAACCTACCTAATAGGTTTTTCAATCTAAAAAAAAAAAAAAGTGTTGTTTCATGAAATTTTTGTGTGTTTTGCATATACAGATAACCCAATGTAAACTGTATTTGTTACTTTGGCTCATAGTCCAAAAACTCTTGAAAGCCAGTAATCTAGCCCAGTGCCCTCATTTCATAGGTGGCAAAATTAAACCTATGGGTCATCTGATTTGCCAGAATTCACTCAGTGAGTTAGTGATAGAATCCTTGGGCCTTCGGACTCCAAGGCCAGAGCTTTTAAAACAAAAATGAAAAACAAGGCCAGACACAGTGGCCCACGCCTGTAATCCCAGCACTTTGGGAGGCTGAAGCAGACGGATCACCTGAGGTCAGGAGTTTAAGACCAGCCTGGCCAACGTGGTGAAACTCCATCTCTAATAAAAGTACAAAAATTAGCTGTGTATGGTAGTGGGTACCTGTAATCCCAGCTACTCAGGAAGGTGAGGCAGGAGAATCGTGTGAACCCAGGAGGTGGAGGTTGCAGTGAGCTGACATTGCACTACTGCACTCCAGCCTGGGCAGCAAGAGTGAGACTCTGCCTCAAAAAAAATAACAAAAAATAAAACAAAAATAAATAAAGAAAAACTAACTATGTCATGATGTGTTGTCATTTAATGACATCTACTTGTGGGCTTCTTTGGGGTTCATTATCTTTATTGAGGTGGTCTGTCAGTAAATTTATTAACATTAACTTTAACTTAAAGTCACGGATTTCCAAGCCTAGTCAGAATTCTCAACCAAAACTTGGCACCTATATTTTGTTTGTGTGCCTTTTCTTTTACTGTAGGTCCATGAAGTGCCATTTTTTCTTTTCTCAGTCACTCCTGGGTCATGGCTCAATAATTGCTCTGCTTTGGAGATCAGACTTCATCCCATCTGGGGCGTCTGACAGTAGGGGAGAGGGCAGATGTGTTTATTTTCCAGTGTCACGTAGTTGTTGTGAGATGATGTTCTTTGTCCTGTGGAGTGTGCCATTAACCCATTTATGCTGGAGGTTGAAATTTTTTGAATTTTTGCAATCAGACCTTGGCAATGATCTTGAGCAGTAGGATGTAACTCCCACATGCTTAGCGTTCCAATAATGGAACACTAGGCATAAATAGAAGTTTTACAAACTTTACAAAAATACACCTCACTGGGAAAGTAACAGGACTTGCCTTACCCTATGTGCAGGCTGTAAATGTAGGCCAGTGGTACATGTGGTGACAGCAGCAGAAGAGCAAGGCAGGTACTGAGCCATCATCTAGCAGGAGAAAGTACTTCCTGGATTGTCCAGGAAGTAGTCCTGTGGTGGGAGGGAGAGAAAGGGAAAGTTTATGTGTTGTGTTACAATACCATTGTAATTATGGTAGTATGTGTGCTTTAAGATTACTAAAGAGCAACATCTCCCCACCCCTGAAGTAATTTTATTTCTTTGAAATTTACTTTTAGATTTATATCTATACAATTAAACTAGTTGTATTGAAAGAAATCTTAAAAGCCCTCCTATCTATAGTAACAACTTTTCCATGATTTTATCATCATTTGATTAAGGACCAATCATTTAACACTGATTGTGAAATAGGAGGAAACACTCATTTAACCTTGAAAGATAAATTTACTATTTTCCAATTTTACATTCATTCATCTTTACAGGTGAAGTAAAGTCACCTGTAATCTTTAACCACTTAATATAACCACTGTTAACATTTTATGACTTTTTCCTATGTATAAATAAGTTTTAAACATACCTAAATAAAATTTTAAAATGCTTAGTTACATACTTGATCTTATCATTTAACATTTAAGGAGAATGGTCTTTATTCCTCTGCCTTTTTCCTAAATGCTGATGTGCTGGAGGTGTCCTTGGCTCTGTTTGTCACCTTTGTGGTGACGACCATGCATACTTCCTGTTGAATTTATCTAGTCTGATGGCTTAGTTACTATGTCTGTTGGGACTCCCAAATCTGCATATCTAATCATATGCCTTTCTTAAGAGTTTTGCCTCTTGTTGCCCAAGTGCTTTTGGGCCAAGTGGAGTACAGTGGTGCGATCTCTGCACACCACAACCTCCACCTCCCCAGTTGAAGCAATTCTCCTGCCTCTGCCTCCCAAATAACAGGAATTACAGGCATGTACCACCACACTGGGCTAATTTTGTATTTTTAGTAGAGACAGTGTTTCTCCATGTTGGTCAGGCTGGTCTCAAATTCCCAACCTCAGGTGATCCATCTGCCTCAGCCTCCCAAAGTGCTGGGATCACAGGCATGAGCCATGCGCCTGGCCTGACTTCTTAATGTTATTGTAACCACCTGCCTATCAGAAATCTACAGTTAGATGTTTCATAGGTATCTCTTCATGTAAATCTGTGTTCTCAAGGGCTCCTTAGCATGACATACAAACTCTTTAAAATCTCAGTGGCTTACTTCTCTTCTGTCATCTGTCTCTACCATTCTACCTAGTTATTTCCTATCCCTTCTGGCCCATTTCCCAGCTTCTGGGCCTCTCATCCCTATGTTCAGTGTTGGCCTGGCTACTCAGATGTCGGCTTTGATAGTCTTATCTCTGGAAAACATCTTTGAACTCCTCTTTGCATTAAGCCCAGGTGCAGTGGCTCTTGCCTATAATCCCAGCACTTTGGAAAGCTGAGATGGGCAGATCGCTTGTGGCCAGGAGTTTGAAATCAGCCTGGGCAACATGGTGAAACCCTATTACTACTAAAAATACAAAAAATTAGCCAATTAGGCCGGGCGCGGTGGCTCACGCTTGTAATCCCAGCACTTTGGGAGGCCGAGGTGGGTGGATCACGAGGTCAAGAGATCGAGACCATCCTGGTCAACATGGTGAAACCCCGTCTCTACTAAAAATACAAAAATTAGC
>NW_016107345.1:3206002-3216928 GCF_001604975.1 Cebus imitator
TACTCTGTCCTTTTAGGTCCTAATACAATGTGTATTTCTCAGGTGCTGTCTTTGGCCTTGTTTTCCTATTTCCTGGCAATGTCATATAACAACTGCAAAGATCATTCACAGATTTTTCTTACTGGTTGAAATCTCTCAGGTTCCAGGCCCCCATTTGATCTCAGTTGCTTTCTGCATATCCCACAAACCTAAGATTGTGAGGCTTAGATGTCTTAACTAACTCTCTAACTCTGATACCATAACATTCATCTGGTAAATAGCTCATTTCCCTTCCTCCACTGAAGTTTTGTATTGCTCCTGTTTTTGCAGTTTTAAAAAACAGCTTCACTATCCTTTCTGTCATCTAGGCTCCAGACTTACCCAAATTGTGCCAGTCCTATTCGATAACATCTCTCAAATCTCTTGAATCTTTGTGGCCCGTACCCCCATTACTAGTACTACAATTATTTCAGGAATTAATTTTCTTTCACCTATTTACCATTTTCTCTTTACCTCCATCAAGTGAAAGCACACACTCAGAGAACACCCGGGAAGCTCATTTTTCCTAGCTTTGTAACCCTAGCCACCTGTTCTAAATTTCGTTAACACTCCCACCAACCTTGTCCTCATTTGATCAAGATCAGGTAGTGCCTTTTCTTTTTTCTTTTTCTTTTCTTTTCCTTTTTTTGAGGCTGAGTTTCACTCTTGTTGCCCAGACTGGAGTGCAATGGTGCAATCTCAGCTCACTACAGCCTCTTCCTCCTGGGTTCAAGCGAGACTCTTGTCTTGGCCTCCAGAGTAACTGGGATTACAGGCACATGCCACCACACTCAGCTGATTTTTGTATTTTTGGTAGAGATGGGGTTTCATCATACTGGTCAGGCTGGTCTCGAACTTCTAACCTCAGGTGATCCACCCGCCTTGGCCTCCCTAAGTGCTGGGATTATAGGCATGAGTCACCAGGCCCAGCCAGGTAGTGCCTTTTCTTGTAAACTCTGATTAAAAACCTAAAGCACCAGATGAAGATCTTTGTAATTTTTTCACAGCTGTTCCAGCTTCAAATAGACCATTGGCTTTCCAACTTTTATCTGTTGCTTTAAATACACACACACACACACCACCCACCCACCCACCCCTGTAGTGTTGCTGACCCTGGGGAAATTGGGCTCTTAACTACTGATGCATCATCAATAAGACCCAAAGAGTCAGTGAGAATCATTGTGACTTAAGCAATGTAACCTACTATCAGGTTATTTCTAAGGCTGCAGCTTTGATCATATTACTCTCTATACCCCAAAACTGTGTTTGGATTCCCACTGCTTCCAGAAAGTTTAGGTAAGCTCCAGACAGCCTGGTATTCCAGGTTTATTGTATGTGGGCTTGGAGCTGTTTCCAACCCTAAATAACCTCATTTCCCACCTTGCTCACACCCCATTACACACCGTATGTCATAGCCACATGGATGTATCTGAGACCCTTGATCTGGAACCCCTGTCTGTTTCTTCCCCCGTCTCTTCATTCTCTGCACATGAATTCTTCCCTATTTCACAGACCTAGCTTCAGTGCTGGCTCTGCCGTAAGCCTTCTCTGATACGTTCAGGTGGAAATAATACCACTTATTTCCTATAGCATCTAGAATTTTGTATCTGTACATAAAGGCATAATTCTCTTAACTAGCTCACAATGACTCTGCTCTACTAAATTTCTAGTTGATTTTTTAAGTTTTCAGATAGGGCATCATAATAAAAAGTGAAGTGGTAGGCTTATATATTTTTACTTGATACATCTTAGAAGTATACCATTATACTGAAAAGATGACCAGATAGGCCTTGTAGACCTAAATTCTAGTTCCACATCTCTGTCAAAGCTTAGATAACTCAAAATCTCTTAGCTTTGTTTCCTCTATAAAAGAAAAAAGTTTAGCCAGGCATGATGGCTCATGCCTTTAAGCCCAGCACTTTGGGAGGGCTTTAGGCCAGGAATTCAAGACCAGCCTGGATGACATAGGGAGACCCCATCTCTACAGAAAATAATTTTTAAAAAATTAGTTGGCTGTGGTACTGCACACCTGTGGTCCTAGCTACTCAGGAGGTTGAGGCTGGACAATCACTTGAGCCTGGGAGGTCGAGGCTGCAGTGAGCCATGATTGTGCCACTGCATTCCAGCCTGGGTGACCCGAGTGAGACCCTACTTCAAAAAAAAAAAAAAGAAAAAAAGTTATATGAGATAGCTTCAAATGTGACTTTGAAATTGCAGACTAAGCCTACCTATATAAATGTTTTAGAATAGGAGGCAGCAGGCTTCAAAGGACCACATGTTATTTTAGGCTTTGCTGGCCGCATGGTGTCTGGTGCAACTACTTAACTCCACTACTGTAGCTTGAAATTGGCCATAGACAATATGTAAACTGATGGGCCTGGCTAGCATTTTATTTACAAAAACAGCAGCAGTCATGGTTTGCTTTAGAAGTTAAGAGTTGGTGAGTGGTCAGTGTAGTCTGGCTCAAGAAATATAAACTGGTCTTAAATGGAATGTGGACCCTTGGCTTTGTTCTTTTCACATAATAAAAGTAAAAACTTTTTGTTGTTTTTTTTTTTTTTTTTTTACAGTACAGATGTGAATAATCAGTAAGTCTAACATCATCCTCAGCTTCTTCCCTAGGTTTAAAAAAAAAAAAAAAAAACCCTGTTAAGTGTGCAAATGCTTTTCATAAGGTAATATGTGGCATGTCCATAAAGGTCTGGCAGTTTCTTATAAACGTAAATATATACCAACCCCTTAACCAGCAGTTCTACTATTAGGTGTGTTTATCCAAGAGAAATGAAAACATACGTTCATAAAATACACTTGTACAAAAATATTCACAGTAGCCCTATTCATAATAGTTCCAAACTGGGAACAGTTCAGGTTTCTCGGCTGGGCAGTAGGTAAACTTGCATGTCTATACAATGGAGTATTACTCAGTGGTAAAAAGGAATGAACTATAGATGTACAAAACATGATGAATCTCACAGGCTGGGAAATAAAGAGAGGACATACTATATGGTTTTGTTTATGTGAAATTCTAAAATAAGCAAATCTTACCTATGCTGGAAAGAAAAACCCAGAACGGTGGTTGCATTTAGGGCAGTGGGCAGGGAAAATGACTAAGAAGGGACATGAGGGAACTTTCAGGGTGATGATAAATGTTCCATGTCTTGAATAGGGCTTTGGATTATAAGTGAATACATTTGCCGAAACTCATTAAGTGCTATATTGGAGATTTGTGTATTTCACTGAATATGCTTTTTTTTTTTCAATTCTAGTTAACACGCATGCCGAATTGTTTTTTGATGTTTGCAACTTGAAACGATCTTAAAAATGAGATAAGTACAGTAAAATGTTAACTGCAGAATCTTGTTGGGTTTTTTGAGTGTTCACTTTTAGGTTTCATTCAACTTTGCTGTGCATGTGTAAATATTCCTGGAGTGCTGTAGAACATGAATATATTCAGCCGTTTTTCTCTACCTCCTTCACTAGTCTCAGAGTGTTTCCTACAAATGATTATCAGTTTTCCTGTTCATTTTTCAGCACCACTTTTATATATGTTTATAAACATGTTCATCTGTATATGTGGAGTATGTAGAAATAAGTAGGTTCTAGTCTACCTCTACATGAGTAATAGGAAGCTCTTATGTTTTGAAACTTGATTTTTTGTCACTTAATATGTCTTGGCTGTATATATAGGTTTGTCTCATTCTTTTTCATAGCATAATGTATTAGTCCATATTCACACTGCTACATAAAGAACTACCTGAGACTGGGTAATTTATAAAGAGGTATAATTGACTCACATGATATGGCTTGGCTGTGTCCCCACCCAAATCTCATCATGAATTGTAGCTCCCATAATCCCCAAATGTCATGGGAGGAGCTCAGTGGGAGGTAATTGAATCATGGGGGCAGGTCTTTCCTGTGCTGTTCTCGTGATAGTAAGTCTCATGAGATCTGATGGTTTTTATAAATGGGAGTTCCCCTGCACATGCTCTCTTGCCTGCCGACATGTAATATGTGACTTTGCTCCTCATTCACCTTCTGCCATGATTGTGAGGACTCCCCAGCCATGTGGAACTGTGAGTCAGTTAAATCTCTTTCCTTTATAAATTATCCAGTCTCCGGTATATCTTTATTACCAGTGTGAGAACGAACTAATACACTCACAGTTCCGTGTGACTGGGAAGGCCTCAGGAAACTTACAGTCATGGCAGAAGGGGAAGCAAGGCACTTCTTACATGGTGGCAGGAGAGAGAGAGCCAAGAGGGAAGTGCCACACACTTTGCAACAACCAGACTCGTGATAACTCTCTGTCACGAGAACAGCAGGGGGGACGTCTGCCCTTTATGATTCAGTCACCAGGCCCCTCCTCCAACATGTGGGGATTGCAATTTGAGATGAGATTTGGGTGGGGCACAAAAACAAATCATATCACATAATGTTCCATAGTGTAGAGATTCTACTTTAGAATATATATATTTCTTTTTGATGAACATTTAAATTGTTTCCAATTTTTATCTTAAAGATTGCTACAGTGCAACTTTTTTTGAGACAGTCTGCCTGTGTTGCCCAGGCTGGAGTGGAGTGGCATGATCTCGGCTCAGTGCAACCTCTGCCTCCCAGGTTCAAGCTGTTCTCCTGCTTCTGGGACTACAGGCGCCTGCCTCCACTCCCAGCCAATTTTTTTTGTACTTTTAGTAGAGATAGGGCTTCACTAGTTGGCCAGGCTAGTCTTGAACTCCTGACTTCATGATCCGCCTGCCTCAGCCTCCCAAAGTGCTGGGATTACAGGCATGAGCTACTATGCCTGGCCTACAGCGTAACTTTTTATCTAGAGTAGATAAACTGAGAAATGGAATTGCCAGTTTACAATATATATTTATTTTTATTATTAATACATCATTCTGTCTGGGTGCTATGGCTCATGCCTGTAATCCCACCACTTTGGGAGGCCGAGGCCGGTGGATCACCTGAGGTCAGGAGTTCAACACCAGTCTGGCCAACATGGTGAAATCCCCATCTCTACTAAAAACACAAAACTTAAACTTAGCAGGGCATGGTGGGGGCCTGTAATCCCAGCTACTTGAGAGACTGAGGCAAGAGAATCACTTGCACTTGGGAGGTGGAGGTTGCAGTGAGCCAAGACTGTGCCACTACATTCCAGCTGGGGCAAGAAGAGCAAGACTGTCTTAAAAAATATTTATATATATCTCCAAAGAAGCTGTACCAGTTTATACTCCCACCAGCAGTGGATAAAAGTACCTGTTTCTCTTCAAGCAGTAGATATAACAATATTGTACAATTATATAAAAATGTTACACAGTTTTTTTCTATTTTTATAGGATGCTGGTATCTATCTGGTTGGTTTAATTTGTAATTTCTTCAATATTTTTATATTTGCTCAATTTTATTTTATTTATTTATTTTTATTTTATTTTGAGACGGAGTGTTGCCCTGTTGCCTAGGCTGGAGTGCAGTGGTGCAATCTCAGCTTACTACAACCTCCGCCTCCTGGGTTCAAGCAATTCTGCCTCAGCCTCCTGAGGAGCTGGGACTACAGGCATGTGCTACTACGCCTGGCCAAGTTTTTTCTGTATTTTTAGTAGAGACGGGGTTTCACCATGTTAGCCAGGATGGTCTCGATCTCCTGACCTTGTGATCCACCCACCTCGGCCTCCCAAATTGCTGGGATTACAGGCATGAGCCATCGAGCCTGGCCTCAATTTTAATTTTTAAAAAATGCCTGTTACTAAATTTTTTATTTACTTTTTTGAGACAGGATGTGGCTCAGTCACCCTGGCTGGAGTACAGTGGCGTGATCTTGGCTCACTGCAGCCTCTACCTCCTGGGCTCAGCTGATTCTCTTGCTTCAGCCTCCCAAGTAGCTGGGACTACCTCTGTATGCCACCACACCTGGCTAATTTTTATATTTTTGTTTTGTTTGGGGTTTTTTTCTTTTTCTTTTTTTCTTTTCGAGATGGAGTCTCACTGTGTTGCCCTGGACTATAGTGGCACGATTTTGGCTCACTGCAACCTTCACCTCCTAGATTCAAGCCATTCTTCTGCCTCAGCCTCCCAAGTAGCTGGGATTACAGGCACTCACCACTATGTCTAGCTAATTTTTGTATTTTTAGTAAAGATGGGATTTCATCATGTTGGCCAGGCTGGTCTTGAACTCTTGACCTCAAGTGATCTGCCTGCCCCAGCCTCCTCAAGTGCTAGGATTACATGGGTGAGCCACCACACTGGCCCAATTTTTGTATATTTAATAGAGACTGGATTTCACCATGTTGCCCAGGCTGGTCTCAAACTCCTGAGCTGAAGTCTGCTTCGCCTACCAAAGTGCTGGGATTACAGGCTTGAGTCACAGACCCCAGCCAGTGTTATGTTCTTACTGGTTAAAAGAAATTTTGATATACTTTGAGTGTTAAGCCTTTATTATACTTATAAATATTCTTCATGGACTCTTTTTCATCTTTTTGCTGTCTTGTCTCTTACTCTTATTTTGATTTCTTTTTTAAATTGTAATGGTTTTAAGTGAACATTATCACAGACTTAACAGTCTTCTGTAGGCTTTTCTTAATCACTTATCCCCATATGTTGTATAATCTATTTCCTCACTGATTTGAATTGGCAACTTTGTTACATGAAAAATTTCATTTTATATGGATTCCTTTATTGTTGATTTGTTGATCCTTATCTTGATTCCTGTATCATCACACTGTATAGTATTTAGGCTTTATATACATGATTGTAAAGTAAAATAAATGTATACATTTTGTGTCAATACTGTCTGTTCAGTTTTAGTATCCAAATAGTGCAAGCCTTATAAAAACCATTAAGGTCACCTGTAGAGCATACAAAAAGAATAGTTCATATATAGAAAGTAGTCTGTTCTTTGCATTTTGAGAGAACCAGCTAAAGTAAAGCCATTTGGACTTGGTGCCTCTTTTAGGGGTAAAGCTCTATTTTTTGTAAAAACGTACAGTTTGAACATTTTAATTTTTCTAAAATTTTGTATTTCATCTCTTTTCACATTTACTACTTGAAAACATTTATTGATCAAATTGATTTATCATTTAAATTTATTGAATGGTTTTGTCATGATTTTTTATTACATTTTGTGTCCATTAACTTGTGTTTTTATCTTAAATCTGTCCTACTTTCTTTAAATTTATTTTAGTCTTGAGCTAAATATCTGGCTTTTTTGTTAGTCATATATTTTAATGAATGCATTTAAGGCTATGGATTCAACTTTTGAGTTCTGCTCTGATTACATTATTGTTTTGAATATTTCAATGTGTTTTTATTGACTTTTTAATTCAAGGATTAAGATACAATTTTTAAATTTTGCATTGTTAATTTCTAATGTGTTTATTTTGAAATGTTAGAGAATATGGCCCCTTTTTTTTTTATATATATATTTTTTAGTTTTGAATTGTGTTTTGTTTTTGTAATGTAAACTGACTTCATGGTCAGTTTTGGGGTAGTGTTCCAGGTTTGTAGAGAGTATATTTTTTGGTGACTACAAATTTCTACTAACTGCTGCATTTTAAAAATACATATTGCCCTTTCTGTTGTTCTTTACTCAATCTGTGGGTTTCTAGAGAGATATGTTAACATCTCTGGTCAGGAATGTGGTGAATTTTTGCTTTAATCATTTGAAGCCACTTGGCATCACAAAGGTTCATGGCTATTATACTGTATCTTCTCGATGTGTTTTTGCTTTTATTAAATACATAGTGTCTTCACCCTTGCAAATGCGTTTTGACTTGAATTCTAGTTTACATAGAGTAATAATGCCATATTTGCATTTCCTTTTGTTAGCCAAGAACTTGAAAGAAACATTTTCCTGTTTCTTTGAACCATTGGTGTTTTAATTTTAGGTTGTCTTCTATAACAGCATTAAGTGGATTTTTTAACTGATTCTGATAATGTCCACTTTTAAATTATTCCTGCCATATTATTGGCATTTTAATTTTAGATTGTTACTGAATATAGGCCAGGTACAGTGACACAAACCTGTAATCCCAGCTACCCGGGAGGCTGAGGCGCAAGTATCGCTTGAACCAGGAGGCAGAGATTGCAGCAAGCGAAGTTGGAGCCACTGCACTCCAGCCTGGGTGACAGTGAGACTCTAAACAACAAAAAAAAGTTATTGAATATAAACAAATTTAAAACTTTAGCCTTATGTAATATACAAACACAGTGACAAGATCATTGGCTGCCTGGTAAAGGATGTAGATTGCAAAGGGGCACAAGGAGCCTTTTGGACGTGATGGTAATGTTCTGTATCTTTAATGGAGTGGTAACTTCACAGATTATACAGCTGTCAAAACTTACTGGAATCGTACACCTGAAATGGGTGAAATACACTATATGCAAATTATTCTTCCAAATTGTTAAGAAAAAGCAATTAAAACATCTTATTTAGATGTTACTTAGCAGATTTTGCTCACCATTGCCTTTCATAGTTTTCCTCTTTGCCTTAGTGTATGTCTGTATGTCGAATCATGCACTATGTTTTTATCCAGGGAAGGATCTGTCATAGGAGATGACAGTTCCCCTGTGTGTTATTGTGTCTTTTTTCTTTTCTCTTTTTAAGACAGAGTCTCGTACTGTTGCCCGGGCTGGTGTGCAATGGCACAATCTTGGCCTACTGCCACCTCCGCCTCCTGTGTTCAAGCAATTCTCCTGCCTCAGTCTCTCTAGTAGCTGGGATTACAGGTGCCTGCCACCACACCCAGCTGATTTTTTTGTATTTTTGTATTTTTAGTAGAGACAGGGTTTTACCATGTTGCTCAAGCTGGTCTCGAACTACTGACCTCATGATCCACCCACCTCAGCCTTCCAAAGTTCTGGGATTACAGGTGTGACTCACCATGCCAGCCATTTCTTATTTATTTATGTATTTATTTATTAACATTCCCACCAGCAGGATGTGAGAATTTCAGTTGCTCTACTTCTGGGTCATTACGTGGTGTGGTCAGTCTTGAAAATTTCTAGCATTCTGTTGGGTATGTAGTGGTAACTCATTATAGTTTTGATTTGTCCTTCCCTGGTGACTAATGATTTGGAACACCTTTTTTATGGGCTTACTTTTACCATCCTTATATCTTATTGAAGTCTCTGTTCAGATCTTTTGCATGTTTCAAAAAATGTATCTTGGTCTGGGCGTGGTGGCTCACATCTGTAATCCCAGCACTTCGGGAGGCCAAAGTGGGAGGATCACTTGAGCCCAGGAGTTTGAGAGCAGAGTGGATGCCAGAGCAAGACTCTCGGCTGGGCATGGGGGCTCACGCCTGTAATCCTAGCACTTAGGGAGGCCAAGACAGGAGGATCACTTAAAATCAGGACTTCAAGACCAGCCTGGCCAACATGGTGAAACCCTGTCTACTAAAAATTTTTTTATTTTATTTTATTTATTTTTATTTATTTTATTGCATTTTAGGTTTGGGGGTACATGTGAAGAACATGCAAGATTGTTGCATAGGTACACACGTGGCAGTGTGATTTGCTGCCTTCCTCCCCATCACCTATATGTGGCATTTCTCCCCATGCTATCTCTCCCCAACTCCCCACCCCCCACTGACCCTCCCCTATTTCCCCCAAACTGACCCCAGTGTGTAGTGCTCCCCTCCCTGTGTCCATGTGTTCTCATTGTTCAACACCCGCCTGTAAGTGAGAACATGCGGTGTTTGATCTTCTGCTCTTGTGTCAGTTTGCTGAGAATGATGGTTTCCAGGTTTATCCATGTCCCAACAAAGGACACAAACTCATTGTTTTTGATGGCTGCATAATATTCCATGGTGTATATGAAAAAAAATTTAAAGATCCCCTTCTCTACCTAAAAAAAAATTTTTTTTGAGATGGAGTTTCACTCTGTCTCCCAGGCTAGAGTAAGTGTGGTGACGCGATCTTGGCTCGCTGCAACCTCTGCCTGCTGGGTTCAAGCACTTCTGTCTCAGCTTCCCAAGTAGCTGGGACTACAGGTGCCCACTGCCACGCCGAGTAATTTTTGTATTTTTAGTAGAGACAGGGTTTCACAATATTGCCAAGGCTGGACTCAATCTCCTGATCTTGTGATCCGCCTGCCTCAGCCTCCCATGGTGCTAGGATTACAGTCATGAGCCACCATGCCCGACCCCAATTTTTTTTTTTTTTTTTTTTAATTAACTGGGCATGGTGGTGTGTGCCTATAGTCCTGGCTACCAGAGAGGTTGGGACAGGAGGATTGCTTGAGCCCAGGAGTTTGAGGCTGCAGTGAGCTATGATTGTGCCACCGCACTCCAGCTTGGGCAACGGAATGAGACCTGTCTCTAAATTAAGTACCTGTAGTATGTCTTCTTGTGAAAGCTCTTCGTATATTCTAGATGCGAGTGAGTCATTTGTTTTATGTTTTGCAAATATTTTCTCCCCGTCTTTGGTTTGCTTTTTCATTTTCCTAACTGTCTGGGTTTTTCTTTAGTTTGATTCTTCCACTGTTAAGCTTTTCTACTGAGATTTTTATTTCAGTAATCAGAATATGATATCTAATTTTTAAAAATTATCCTTCACCTTCTACTCTCTTTTAATTATGCTTATTTTTCTTTATTCTATTTGCTGTTACAGCCCAGTGTTTTCAGGTAGTGCTGTCTTTGTTGAGTTTGGTACTTTTCTTTATGGATTAGTTTTATCTTGAATGTGTAATAGTCACTGGTTTTGTTCTCCTCTTTGGTATGTTTAGACTTTCCTATTACAACATTTAGAGATGGGGGTAGCCTGAATAGCCAAGAGCAGCCTGGGATGTGGAAGCTCTCTGCTCCTTTAAAACTTTCACCATCCCGGCCGGGCGCGGTGGCTGAAGCCTGTAATCCCAGCACTTTGGGAGGCCGAGGCGGGTGGATCACGAGGTCAAGAGATCGAGACCATCCT
>NW_016107345.1:3217070-3220170 GCF_001604975.1 Cebus imitator
CGCCATTGCACTCCAGCCTGGGTAACAAGAGCGAAACTCCGTTCTCAAAAAAAAAAAAAAAAACTTTCACCATCCCATTCAGAACACTGCCCACTTTTTCAGCTGAAGCACCCACTTCAAACAGATGCTGCTGCTATTGTTGCTAGTTGCATGGCACCAGGGGCTCATGCGTACTGAGAGAAGTAAAGCTGTGCTCACCTGACTGCTCCTGCTGGGGTACTCCATCTAGTCACCTAGTCGTTGACCCAGCGTGCCCTCTTCCTCTCTATCTTTGGTGAACCAGCTGCCTTATTTCTGGATGGCCTTCTGTGATGTCCCTTTTCTTCCTCTCCCTGCTAGAGAGGATTCTTTTTCTGTTTTTTTTCCTAGCACCCAGTATCTGTAATTCATTGTTTACATGTCTATCATTTGTAATAACTGAACTCTTTGTAGAGAATGAGCAGATACTATTTACATGTAAGGTTCTGTCACCCTGAGTAACAGAATACTTGAATGAGACATTTTTATTTAGAGATGGGAGTTTTAGTTAGAAAAGACAACAGAGCTTGAAACTCCCTGGGAGAGCAGGCCAGGTAACGTACCACATGGAGAGTTACTGGTCTGTTTCTTTTACTAGTAGGTTAGTCTTAGGCGGATTATTTAATCTTGTTTAATCTTTCTATATTACAGTAATTTTATTATACAAAATGTGAGCATGTGTGTATACATACATACACCTGCATACATTTTATTAAAAATAGTACATGTTCACTGGATTTTGCTGTTTTTGTTTTTGTTTGTTTGTTTTGGCAATTCTAGACAAAATATTAATATCTTTAATCATAAATTAACTCTTCAGAAATCAGTACAAAGACACTAACATTACAAGGGAAGTGAAAATAAAAGGAACAGAGGAAAATGGAATAGCACAAATGAGTTATAGCCTATATGAAGATGATACAGTTAACATTAATAGCTGAGAAAGTAATTTCATTATAAATTACATTATTAATCCTTACAAGTATTGCTTATCTGATGTTTGTACAGCTTTAGGAAATGAAGAAATCTCAAATACTGGGGAAACTTACTCTAGTCATGGGAAGTTTACTCAAAATTGTAGATTTTTGTATAAACTTGGCCCTAGCAATTCTAAACCATAGGAATCACTCCAACAAAGTAGTTAGATACATACCCACATACATATACATACATGTTTACTACGTAGAAAATGTGTTAAGTAATATATCATCCCCCAAGAAACTACTTATGTATCAACTGGTTTATAAAATAATAGACTGACAAAAGAAACAGACAAAAGGCACTTAAGTAAAAATACTACATTTCACAAAACTCTGTGACCTTTGAATTCTTATAAAAATTTTTAATGAATCAGTTTTATATTTACCCTGTGATTAGTGAAAATTATGTACTTCATACTTATGAAAGCACTGAGATCAAGCCTTTTTAATTCCACTATCCTGCTTTCTTTGTTCAGTAATGTCTGTCATTCCAGCTCCTGTGATACGGTCCAACAGCAACCATGAAAAAAATCATCATGCCTGTTTAAAATTCACATCAATGACACTCTTTAGGTCATTTTCCAAAAATGAGTTTTCTCAGTTTTTTAGATCTGCAAAGGAGTGTCCACTGAAACACACATGAAGAGTGTCTCCATGCATCATAAAAGGCATTTTTGATTTTGGTGGTGGTATAAATAGTGGCACAGGTTTCCTTTTTCAGTCATCACAATCATATTGCTGAGATGGAGTCTCATTCTGTCACCAGGCTAGAGTGCAATGGCACAATCTTGTCTTATTGCAACCTCTGCCTCCTGGGCTCAAGTGATTCTCCTGCCTCAGCCTCCTGAATAGGATTACAGGTGCAGGCCACTTGGCTCATTTTTGTATTTTTAGTAGAGATGGGGTTAAACCATGTTGGCTAGGCTGATCTCGAAGTCCTGACCTCAGGTGATTGGCCTCCCGTGGCCTCTCAAAAGTGCTGGGATTACAGGTATGAGCCACTGCACCTACCCAGCAAATGGTTTTTTAAACAGTACTGGAACAACTGGATATTTACATTCAGAACAATGAAAGTGGACCCCTAACTCAAACCATATACAAAAATTAACTCAAAGTAGATCAAAGACCCAAACTTAAGAGCTAAATTATCTTAAAAGTAAACATAGTTGCAGATCTTTATGACCTTGGATTAGTCAGTGTTATTTTAGATATGCCATCAAAAGCTCAAACAGCCAAAGCAAAAATAGGTAAGTGGGGCTTCATCAAAATGAATAACTTTTTTGCTTAAATAACATTGTTATGAAAGTGAAAGGATAACTCGTGGAATGGGAGAAAATAATTGCACATTATATATTTGATAAGGGGCTTGTATCTATATATAAAGACCTTTTAGGACTTAATAAAAAAGGCAAATAACCAAATTTAAAAATGGGGAAATGATCTGAATAGACAGTTCTCCATAGAAGATATACAGATAACCGATGACTTTATGAAATATGCCCAGCATCATTAGCCATTAGGGAAAATGCAAATCAAACCTACAAAGAGATGCTACATCATAACCACTAGGGTGGCTGTGTGAAAACACAGAGAAGTGTTAAATGAGTATGAGGAGGAATTGGATTCCTGCTGTAGGAGTATAAAATGGTGAAACTGCTTTGGAAAACAGTCTGGCAATTACCCAAAAAGCTAGAGTTACCATATAAACCCAAGAGAAATGAAAGCATTTGTTTACACAAAAAACTTGTGCATGAATGTTCATAGTGTTATTCACAGTGGCCAAAAGGTATCAACAACTCACATGCACATCATCTGATTAATGAATTGATAAAATACTGTATATCCAGACATAGTGGGATAGTACTCAGCCATAAAAAGGGATGGAGAGCTGACATATGTATGCTGCAGCATAAATGAACCTTGAAAATATGCTACATGAAAGAAGCCAGTGACAAAGGCCACGTATTACATGATTCCATTTCTAAGAAATGTCTAGCCGGGCGCGGTGGCTCACGCCTGTAATCCCAACACTTTGGGAGGCCGAGGCGGGTGGATCACGAGGTCAAGAGATCGAGACCATCCTGGTCAACATGGTGAAACCC
>NW_016107345.1:3221371-3222515 GCF_001604975.1 Cebus imitator
GTCTCTACTAAAAATACAAAATTACCTGGACATGGTGGCACATGCCTGTAATCCCAGCTGCTCAGGAGGCCGAGGCAGGAGAATTGCTTGAACCTGGGAGGCAGAGGTTGTGGTGTGCAGAGATTGTACCATTGCACTTCAGTGTGGACAACAAGAGAGAAACTCCTGTCTCAAGAAAGATAAATAATTTGCCAGTTGAGTGTGGTGGCACATACCTATAGTCGTCCCAACTTCTCAGGAGGCTGAGACAGGAGAATCACTTGAGCCTAGGATTTTTGAGGATGCAGTGAGCTTTGATTGCACCCATGCACTCCAGCCTGGGTGACAGAGAAAGACCCTGTCTCAAAAAAAAATAATTGTTTGATCCTTTTTCCAGGTTCCTGGCACAGAGCTTCTAAAGACCCTGGAATTTGAGTAGTAGGCATGTCTTTATTATGCCAATGAAGTGAATAGCAGTGGGTCCCTAGATAGCTTCAAGATGGGAGCTGGTAGCCCAGAGAGACCAAACCAAGTCCCAACACAGTTGGGACTTTGAGCTAGCCAGACCTCCAAAGGGCAGGAGAGAGCTGTGGAAATTGAGCTCTGTTGTGTGGCCTATGATTTAGTCAGTCATACCTACATAATGAAACCCCAGTAAAATCTCTGGACACTGAAGCTCAGTGGAGCTGCCAGGTTGAGAAACAGATGTGCTGGGAAGGAGATTACCCTGATTCCTCAAGGAGAGGACACAAGCTGCATTCCCTCCCAGACCTCACTCTGTGTATCCTTTATAATAAAACTGGAATCCTAAGGAGAACACTTACTTTCCTGAGTTCTGTGAGTCATTCTAGTGAACAAACCTGAGGGTGCAGTGGAAACCTCCTGTTTTAGTAACTAGTTGGTCAGAAGTGTGGGTGGTGGGGAGACCTCTGCAGCGGCATTCCTGTGGAAGACTGAGCCCGTAGAACAGGGTTGTTGGTGCCAGAATTGAATTGTACGCCCGGTGTGGTTGAGGCAGGATAACTAGACAGGGCTTATTTTTCTCCTTCCCTTGGGTGACATGGTAAGCCTTGCCACATTTCTTGCCTGCCTGTTTTTTTTGTTTCTTTTTTTGTGTGTTTTTTTTTTTTTTTTTTTTTTTTTTTTTTTTTTTTTTTTTTTTTTT
>NW_016107345.1:3224805-3233466 GCF_001604975.1 Cebus imitator
AGGATGGTCTCGATCTCTTGACCTCGTGATCCACCCGCCTCGGCCTCCCAAAGTGCTGGGATTACAGGCTTGAGCCACCGCGCCCGGCAAGAATATCTTAAGATGACTTAAAAACACTGCTAAATAATTAAACTCTTTCTTAGCACTTTTTTCAGACATCTCCAGTTTAATGTCAACTGCATGGGTCAACAAACTACTATGGCCCCAATTTGCCTACTTTTGTAAGCAAAACTTTATTGGAGTACAGCCACACTCATTGCATTTATGTTTCTGTCAGCCCTGGTGTAGAGGATTTTATCCCTTCGTTCCTGCAAACACCTAGATCTCAAAGAATCATTTCTCTTCTGTATCTTATTAAACTGGCCTGTGAGCTTTCTGTGTGTTTCATTTCCCTCTATAGCAAACTGATTACCTCTTTGAAATTGGTCTTCCTTTTCTTTTTCTGCAACAGGATCGCAGTATGTGGTAGGGAAGTCTGAATGAAGGTGGCTGTCTGAAGGTGACATCCTGTTCTCTCTTCTGTCCTCTCGATCCTTATTTTGGCCACCTGGTAATTGGGGGGAGGGGTGGAATGCTAGTGTAAATTATGAAATGAAGTTGCATTAACTGTTTCCCCTTTACTTGAGAAAGGGGGCTGGGGGTGATTCCTGCCTTGCAATTGAGAAATAAAAGTTACCCAGCTTTCAGCACAATCTGTTTTGGGGTCATCAGAAAAAAGTTGTGGAGCCACTCCCCAGGGAGGAAAAAAAGAATATATTCAGAAATATATTATTACAGAAAGGAATCTTTGATCAGTTTTTAAACATTTAAATATAAGTAAGTGACTTTACCAATGTATTCTAATACACTTGTCGGCAGCCACTTCTGATGTTAGAACTTTGAATATAAACAGTAGTGTTCCCAAATTGTAAAAGGAAAGAGATTAAGTCCTTAATGTTGAAATGCGTGTCTGCCAAATCTTGCTTTGTGCTCAGCAGTAGAGCTATGAAATTCCATTGATCAGAGTGCTTGTTTCTGGCCTTTTCCTTTTTCACTTTTGCACGAGCCCTTCCACTTGAGCAGTGTGTCCTAAACTTTATTCATTAAGTGCTATCTTCATGAGTTTGCCTTCTCTGCACATTTCCTAATATTCTTTAACTCAGTTTTTAAAAAATACATATTTTTAATTTTTAAAATATGGAGTGACGTACAGATTTGCATGTCATCCTTGCACAAGGGCTGTGCTAATCTCTGTATCGTTCCACTGTTAGTAGATGTGCTGCCGAAATGAGCACTTCATCTTTTGTAAAGACGTGTTACTGTACCCAGGCTGGTCCAAACTCCTGGGCTCAGGTAATCTTCCCATCTCAGCCTCTCAAAGTGCTGGGATAACAGGTGGGAGCCATCAACTCACTTTTTAAAACTTAAATTTAAGCAAATTACTGTCTGTGAAATACAGGTTTCATGTATTAATTCTTTTATATTTGCCACTTAAAGGAACATGTAAATATTGGGTGTTTTGTTTACCTGAAACCATCTTTTATCTTTTTAGAGGGCACCAAGTTCATTTGGGGAAACATTCCCCTATGTGCTGGAATTTTAAAGCTTTGGTTTTGAACCAGAGTTGAATGGTAGATGGTGGAAGCTGCTTTAACTTGGAAGTGCTAGAGAAAGGAGGAGTCATGGGATGGGTGGATACTGGCTGCTAAAATACCCCTTGCTTGGACAAATTTATGTGTCCTGAAAATGAGGATATTTGGCTATGTGCATGGCAAAGCTTGGGATCATAGCCTTGCAAGAACAGTTGGTTGTTTTTCAACCCGGCCAAACATGCATGCACACACACGGGTACGCATTTCATATGTTTCATTTTCTTTTACAGGTTTGATCTTGCTCTTCTACCTAGTTTTTTATGGGTTCCTGGCTGCACTCTTCTCATTCACGATGTGGGTTATGCTTCAGACTCTCAACGATGAGGTTCCAAAATACCGTGACCAGATTCCTAGCCCAGGTAATTATCTTGCAGTTACGACTTTATTTTTTTTAGGTGGAGTTTCACTCTTGTTGCTCAGGCTGGAGTGCAATGGTGTGATCTCAGCTCACTGCAACCTCTGCTTCCCGTGTTCAAGTGATTCTCTGCCTCAGCCTCCCAAATAGCCAGGATTATAGGCATGCACCACCACGCTTGGCTAATTTTGTGTTTTTAGTAGAGACAGGGGTTCTCCATGTTAGTTGGGCTGGTCTCAAACTCCCCTCGACCTCAGGTGATCTGCCTGCCTCTGCTTCCCAAAGTGTTGGGATTACAGGCATGAGCCATCGCACCCAGCAGCAGTTACGACTTTTAACAAAATTGAGTTATAGTTTATCGTCACCATAAATCTGTTCTGTATAGCAGATAGAAGACAGCTAAACCTTGGAGTTGAGTAATATGAAGGTTTAAATTTTTTTGTTGTTTGATATTTGCATAGTGATTTAAAGACCTTTACATTCATATACTGATAAATTTTGAGAGTTTGAGTAGCTTGTTTTGGTTCAGTGTTTGTTTGTTTTGGTTTTTTCTCAGAAGTAAGCAGAAATGAATATTGCAAATTCTAGTAAAAGCCAAGTTTGAAGACTTTTATGAGTATCGTAGAGCAGTTTTACTTTGCTTTGAGTAATTAAGGTATGTATTTTGGCACTAGCTTGGGTTAGAGCTTTAGGCTTATAAAATACATACTTTGTGGTTCTAATTGGTTAGTAATGAAACTGGTAAGATGTTTAATAACAATACCTCATAGAGAACAAAATGCATATATTCTTCATATGTTTAACTCCTCTTGATATTCTTCTGGAAACGAAATTCATTATAGAGGAGAATATATGCAGTAAAAAACCGAAGCCTTTAAACCACATTTTCTACCTCCTGGTTTTTATTTTTTTTAAACTGTCCTTTATTTATTTATTTATTTATTTATTTAAGACAGAGCTTTGCTCTTGTTGCCTAGGCAATGATGCAATCTTGGCTCACTGCAACCTCCGCTCCCGGGTTAAGTGATTCTCCTGCCTCAGCCTCCCAAGTAGCTGGGATTTCAAGCATGTGCCACCATGCCCAGCTAATTTTTTGTATTTTTAGTAGAGACAGAGTTTCACCATGTTGGTTGGGCTGGTCTCAAACTCCCCACAACCTCAGGTGATCTGCCCGCCTCTGCCTCCCAAAGTGCTGGGATTACAGGCGTGAGCCACTGCACCAATAATAACCCAAGGTTATTATTCTTTACCTGCTATTTAAGTGATATGACTTACCATTGAACATGGTCTGATCTATTTCAAAAACACTGAACGCTATTAATATTGCATGAAATATATAAGCAGTAATGTGTTAAATATTTTTAAGTACACAGTTTTAAACTGAGCTTGTTAAAATTATTTGTCGCTTATTTTAGTATTTAAATTGTCATTAGTTTAAGTATATATACACACATACACATGTATATACGTTACATGTCATATATTAAATATGGGAGTGTTTAATATATCCCATATCTACATGTAACACATATCTAATATGTATAGTATATGTGTTGTATATGCTTGAGGATTAGCAAAAATTTTAGAATTGTTTTAAAGCCTTTGTGCAAGGTTGAATTAATAATCTAGATCTAATGCTTTTTTTAGGGGNCTGAGCTTGTTAAAATTATTTGTCGCTTATTTTAGTATTTAAATTGTCATTAGTTTAAGTATATATACACACATACACATGTATATACGTTACATATAACATGTATTATATGTACATGTGTGATATATTAAATATGGGAATGTTTAACATATCCCTTATATACTGTATTAAATATAGGAATGCTTGAGGATTAGCAAAAATTTTAGAATTGTTTTAAAGCCTTTGTGCAAGGTTGAATTAATAATCTAGATCTAATGCTTTTTTTAGGGGGTTTTTTTGTTTTTTGTTTTGTTTTGTTTTTTGAGACAGAGTCTCGCTCTTGTCGCCCAGGCTGGAGTGCAATGGCACAATCTCGACACACTGCAACCTCTGCCTCCCGGGTTCAAGCCATTCTCCTGCCTCAGCCTCTCAAGTAGCTGGGACTACAGGCATGTGCCACCATGCCCACCTAATTTTTGTATTTTTAGTAGAGACGGAGTTTCACCATATTGGCCAGGCTGCTCTCAAACTCCTGACCTCAAGTGATCCGCCTGCCTCTACCTCCCAAAATGCTGGAATTACAGGCATGAGAGCCACTGCGCCCAGCCAATCTCATGCTTTTTAAACAAGGAAAAGTTAAAGTTGGAAGCCTGATTGTTTCTTACAGATAAATCTGCTTGCCTTTTCTTCATTAGTAAGCTTAAGGAACATGTTTTGTATTACGTGGGTGTCAACTTCTGACAGGAAATTGTTGATGGTTGTACTCCACATCCAGTATGTGAAAACCACATTTTAACTACAGAGCAATATCTGCTATTGAAGGAAGAATATTTGTCCTAAAGTTTAAAATGCATAGACCTTTGTCACTGAAAAGGAGTTAGCTGTCTTAGGAATGTTTCCATACAGTTGCGATTTAAATGACAAAAGTACTTAGGCTTTGATTTGCTAAAGTTTTTATCCTTGTATTAATGGTACATTAGCAAAACCTAAAAGTGTTATTTGATTTTTAAAAAATGAATATAGAGAGTTCAAAGTAAAATTGCATCTTTTAAAAAGGAACAGATTATAATTAACTGTAGATAATCAAATTTAGGGAAGATTTCTAATCCATAATGTCTGAGATAGTTTTGAAGGTTTGAATTCTTTTTAATTTAGATGTCTATGCCTTCATAATTAGAATTGAGAAGCTATTGATAGTTTCAGTATACTGTGAACACAATTTTCCATGTAATTTGCTGAGATTTGCTTTTTAGAGATAAGAGTAAGGAAAAGGAGAGAAGGAAATTTGATAATCTCCCTCCTTTATCTCTTTATAGGACTTATGGTTTTTCCAAAACCAGTGACTGCATTGGAATATACATTCCATATGTCTGACCCAACTTCCTATGCAGGGTACATTGCAGACCTTAAGAAGTTTCTAAAACGTGAGTATGTTATTTTAGAGTAATGTCAAAGATTTTAGTTATTGAAATTAGTACCAAATTGTGATTACATTTAGAGACATCATTGTTAGAATTTGTATTACCTTTTATTTCCTTTTGTTAAACAGACAACTGAGCAAGTACATTTTATATACTTGTGAGACTATTCTAACTTATGGAAGGATGCAGGGACCTACTAATGGGCAGTAGATTTGATTTTTCTGTCTTCTATAAGTACACTAAGTTCTTTGAGATGTAATATATATTCTGCATTAAAACTAAATATTTTAGTTAACAGAGCAAATCTATATTGTGTGAAATAACTCCTCTGAGAACTTGGATCTTTTACATTCAATGTAGTGTTTTGTTGGGAATGGGAAATTGTGTTTATTATTTTAAAGTTATGTCTGTGTCTCATTTTTAATACATCAGTTGTTTTTCAAAGTTACCAGTTTGTACTGCTCTTTGAGAGCCACCTAGACCAGTTTTTCCTCCTGTTTTGCTTGGCCCAACCATTTACATGAATGGTGTTAACAGTCATATGAGTAATCATCAAATGCCCGAGCCTGTGGTTCATGATCAGCTCATCTCTTCCTCAGCCACACACACCTGCAGCTGCTCCCTAGAACATTACTTCATCTCATCTCCCATTCCGCTTTCCCTTTTATGTAGCTTAATTCCATGGTTTTTATTTCACTTTGACTTATACTGGTGCTCTAAAATCCTAGCCCTCTCAGTCTTTGTGTCACACACTGTGGCAGAACCCCACTCCTGGATAAAGCCATGTAATTACTAGATGTAGCTCATCCTTCTGTGCCCCTGCGCCTGAGCAGCCAGGTGCTGCTCTAGACAGATACTTAGCGGGACTAATAGCACTGTGAGCACTTGAGCACTTCCCTCAACTGGGCTTGCTTAACTGCCTGGTAATCCTATGGAATTTCTCTGGATAATTGTCTGAAGGGATTATTTCCAACTTTCACTCACTCCTTACCTTTTTCCTTGTAACTCACTCTCTTCATATAACCTGATTTCTTATTTTAAGAGATAATAGAAGAACTCAAATGGGAGCTCCTCCAGTTTCCCCATTGCCAGTAAAACAAATCTACAGTGGCAGCCATTTTTTCTGTCACATTTGTCCTCTGATGGGGGTCTGCCCTTCCTCGCCTGCTTTGGATCTCATCCTCTCTCACTGTCTCAGAAATAGACTGTGTACTCTCTCTTCTGGGATGTATTTAGCCTTTTTGTCTTTACCGGATCCTTCCCGTCAACTTGCAGAAATCTTCAACTCCCTCCTATCTTAAACCAAAAGTTGCTTTTAATCTCACATTATCTACTAGCTGTCTTCCTAAGTCTCTTTTCCTTGACAGTTAAATATGTAGTTATTATTTAAATAAAGACTTTTGTGAAAGTATCATCCATGGTTTAATACCTAAAAAAGGTCTGCAATGAAGTGTTCCCTGCCCTGCTCTCTTCCAGCGGAAGTCCTATTAATTTATTCACATATTTTTTGAGGGCCTACTTTGTGGCAAGCACTCATTTGGGTTCCAACAATGAACAGAAGAGAAATTCCTGTCTTTCTGGAGCTTAGTCTAGTGGTGAATTAGAAGATAGTACGCACTGAGGGGGAAAATAAAGCAGAAAAAGGAGATACAGGGTAAGTTGGGAAGGGTTGTGGTTTTACATGCAGAGTGGTCTAGGAAAGCCGTATTGAAAGGGAACCTTTGAGGGAAGATGTGAAGGAGGGAAAAGAACTAGCCATGGAAATGTCCAGCAGAGGAAGCAGTAGGTACAAAGGCCCTGAGGCTTATGGTGCTGATATGTTGAAGATTCATCAAGGAAATGAGAGGGGCTAAATGGAGTGAGCCCTGGGGAGAGGTGTAGGAGACTGAAGTTAGGAAAATTCAAGGAGGTCCAGACTGTGTAGGTCCTTAGAAGCCATTGTTAAGTTCTTTGGCTTTTACAGTGACCATGATGGGGGATTTTAAGCCGTGAATAATAACATGATCTAACTTGGATTTTTTTAAAGGATCCTACAGGCTGCTTTTTGAAACTAGACTAGAAGTAGGGAATGGGGAAGCTAGTTAGAAGGCTGTCACAGTAATCTAGGTGAGTGGAGACAGTGGCTTGGCAAGGGAGGGAGCAATGGAGGTTGTGAAAAATAGTCTGATTCTGGACACATTTTATTTCTTTTCTCTTTGTTTCCTTTGTCTGTTTGTCTGAGGTGGTGTCTCACTCTGTCACCCAGTGGCACAGTCACGGCTCACTGTAGCCTCAAACTCTTCGGTTCAAGTGATCGTCCTGCCTCAGCCTCTGGAGTAGTTAGGACTACAGGCTCACATCATCACACCTAGCTAATTTTTAAAATTTTTGTAGAGATGAGATCTCGCCATGTTGCACAGGCCAACTTCTGGCCTCAAGTGAACTAACAACTGGCCTCAAGTGATCCACACATCTTGGCCTCCCAAAGTGCTGGGATTACAGGCATTCTGTATCTATAAATATTACACTTTTTTTCGCTGGTTCTTGATTTTTTACTTTTATACATTATCACTTTTCTTTATTAGGTTATCATTTATCACTTTTATACATTTTCTTTACTTAGCTGACATGTCTCAGACCTTCCCCCTTTCTCAATTCAATAATAATTGTTTGCTATTAGTTTTATTTTTGGTTGCCTTTTTATACTTGGTTTTTATATCTTCTTCAATCATCTGTAGATACTCTCTTCTGACTTCCTTATTTGTAAACTATCATTTGAGGTATTTTCTTGAGTCTTTTTTTTCTGGAAAACTCTTTCCTAGAGCCCTTCCCCTCCTACTGCAGTTAGTACTATTTCTACATCAGCCTTTTACTCCCAGCTGTCCTTTGGGGAACTTCCTTTTACTACTTTCTTTAGTTGGATCCACTGTTTCTTGGCCCCTGCCCTTTTTTTCTCTCTTAATTTACTCCTTAGTTTTGATGGAGTACATTCTCAGGTAATTTTATAACAAAAGACACATGAAATGTAAATTTGAGCCCTTTCATTTCTGAAAACAAATTATTTCTGCCTTTATATTTGATTGTTTACCTCCGTACAGAATTCAGTTCTTTGTATTTGCCTTTTTTCTTTGAAAGTTTTTCATGTTCTTTTTCAATATTCTTTATCTCTTTTGAGTTCTAAAATTTCTATCTAGATTTCTGTCCCCAAAGTATTTTGCTGAGACTTGATTGCAGGTCTTTCAGGATGAAGACTTAAGTTCTTCAGTTCAGGGGAAGTATCCTCCGTTACTACTTTGGTAATTTCCTCAACTCAATTTTCTGGCTTTCTCTTTCTAGAACTATTCTGTTCGTTGGGTCTTGGACCTCTGGATTTTCTCTTATTTTGTTTTTACTTAATTTGACTTTCTGGGGATTTACTTTAATTTTCGACTGTTTTTTTGTTTTTTAAGACATTCATCTGTTGTTGATCCTTAGGCGCTCCTTTTTCATGTTTGACAGATATAATGCATCTGGTTAAAAAACAATGTCTTCTCTATTTTTCCTGCGGATACTAATTGGACTTAAATTTTTATCTTGTTCTAATTATCTCTTTCCTTTAGGGTCATTCATTCCTCCTATTATCTTGGTCTTTTTTTTTTTTTTTTT
>NW_016107345.1:3233505-3234886 GCF_001604975.1 Cebus imitator
TGATGTCAGCTCACTGCAACCTCTGCCTCCTGGGTTCAAGCGACCCTCATGCTTCACAGGCAGCTAAGATTATAGGCCTGCGCCACCACACCTAGCTAATTTTTGTATTTTCAATAGAGACAGGGTTTCACCATCTTGGCCAGGCTGGCCTCGAATTCCTGGCCTCGAGTATTATCTGCCCATCTCTGCCTCCCAGAGGGCTAGGATTTCAGGCATGAGCCACTACACTCGCTCGGCCTTTGGTAATCTTATTTTAGGCTTTTCTCAGATATATAGGGCTCTTTGGTTACTCTGGGGTCAGTGACCTTTCTGTGTTCCTATCATGCCTTCTGCATAATCTGAACAGTCATCATACAGTTCCGTACACTTAACGGTGTGGAAGTGGAAGTCAGCATAAAAAAAAAAAAAGTCACTGATGAACTGAGCTATTCCAGCAGAGCGTATGCAGTTTCAGAAGCCTTTGGGGAAATTGGTGAAGGACTTATTTTCTTGCAAAGCGATGGGCGTCATGATGCTGTTTTGTTACAAAGTTTTTCCTACCCCCATAAAATACCTGAATCATTCTTTGCTTTTAAATGAGTACATAGTTCCCACGGTAACCTACTTTCTGATAAGTATAAGATGAAACCGAACATTTTGACAATTATTTTTTTTCCCCAAGTTGAAGACTTTACACTTCCTTTTTGAAGCATACACTTTGAAATTTGCTTCTTATTTTGGTTGAATTCAGTACCCTTTTTCTGGTACCAATTGTTACCCACACACCAGTAGTTGTTACGGAGGTACTGTTACACCATATCTTAATTATTTATTAGTAAGTATTGTTCACTAGATTAAGCACATTGAGGGCAGGGGTCACATCAGGCTTGTTCACTGTGTGCCTCTTGGGCTAAACACTGCCGATTATGGAGCAGACATTGTATTGTCTATTGCATATTTTTCCTCCCTCTTCCGTCCCATTGCCAAGTTCTAACCATTTTACTCCTTTATCACCTTTGCCTTCATCTAGTTACCTCCATCTCTGCTAAAAACACCCTTCTGTGAGCTAGTCTTCTCTCACCTGGGCTGCTTTAATAGTCTCCTAACTCATTTTCCGGGTCCTTTCTTTTTCCTTTCTGGACTGTCCCCCACAGAAAAGTCAGAGTTAATTTCGTAACATAAGTATATTCATACTATCCACTTTCCCTGGTTTAAAACGTTTTAGTGGATTGTTAATTGCTGTTTGGCAAAACACACACCTACACCCCTCAAAATTCTTTAACATAGCTTACAAGACTATATGGTCTGGCTTCTACCTTCCGTCATTGGAAGTGCTTCTCCCAACTTCATTAACTTCCACATACCCTTTTGCATTCATCTCAGTTGCTTTTTTTTTTTTTTT
>NW_016107345.1:3235490-3244614 GCF_001604975.1 Cebus imitator
TGGTAATTGACATTGCTGTTTTTGTCTTTGAAGATGATTTTCCAAAGGTTGATATATTCCTGGTTGTTTTTAATACCTTTTTTTGGCTGATCTAGCACACATATATGTTTCCTTTTTAGCATATACTTTAGAAGAACAGAAGAACCTCACAGCCTGTCCTGATGGAGCACTTTTTGAACAGAAGGGTCCAGTTTATGTTGCATGTCAGTTTCCTCTTTTGTTACTTCAAGCATGCAGTGGTATGAGTGATCCTGATTTTGGCTATTCTAAAGGAAAACCTTGTATTCTTGTGAAAATGAACAGAGTACGTACATATTTTACCTCTGCTGCTGCTTTTTTTCTAATATTCTCTGTTAAGGAGGCAACTACTTTTAGATTGTTTTGGTTGGGTTAATGCCTTCCTTATTAAAAGTTATCTCATTTGGGGGGTAGCTTGCTTTAAAGGCTAGCAGTAATGTTTATTGATCGCTGGAGAAAAGTTTGTACGGCAAAAAAGAGAGGTTCATAGGTTAATCACGGATTAAGGAGTTAAAGTAACTTAAACTTTTCTTCTTTGGGAATACTTGCATGCATTTCACTACAGATTAATGCTTTAAGGGGCAAGTGCTCTCCTTGTCGTACCCAAAGCAGGGTTTTGTTAGGGTACAATGCTCATCTTTGAATCCTATGTTGTAAAATAATTTAAAATTCCATAGACTCCATAAAGTTTACACTTATTTAACTTTTTCAAAATACTCAGTACCAAAGCATAGTTTTATAGTATCAGTATATGTATATGTAATTAAATAATGGAAATACAAATAAAATCCCATTCCAGTGGGATGTTGCAGTTGTAGCCAAGTAGCAGCATTTTGCTGTTTTACAGAAGGCATGCTTAAATTGTATAGTAATGAGCAAAGTAAGAAGTTAACATTCTCTCTCTGACGGGAATAATGAATTAGGGTCATTGTGCAAAGGAAAATGCCTTTCTTGAGTCATGAAGTGATCCCTAGCCCCCATGCCTTGCTGCTCTGTACATGTGTTCAGAGCTGTGTTCTGATGCTCTTACTGTTTTGAGATCTGCAAGGTCTCCTTTGAAGAGTGAAGTCATTCCTGGTCATTTATTCAGGAAATGGCACTTTCTTAAACAGGTATAGACTTCTCAAAATCATGAATTTATAAATCACTGAAGTCATCATTGGTGAGCACATTGCTACCATCATTAATAAAACTAAAACTTGGGTCTTTTGAAGTTGATACTGCTAAATAAGGAGCTTCCCTATAGGGAGAACCAGCTAGACTGTGAAGTGTCCAGACTGACACCCCTCCAATCTCACCTTCATCTTTTGGGAGGCCTTGGACAACTGACAGTTTCCAGATTGTCCCATAACATTCTAGGTACTCAGTAAATGATTAGTGGGATGTTTCAACCAGACTTTATTCAGAATTAAGAATTGGAGTTAACAAAGTAAGCTGAAAGTAATGTGAAACTAGATCATCTAGTTTATAAAATGAATTAAGTTTGTTTTAACAGAGGTGGCCTTTTGTAATCCCAGTCTGCTAGAAATATCCTCACAACATCTAGCTTGCTGATAGAATGCCAGAAGAGGATCAACCTTCTGGGTTTGTTTTCTTTCTCAAGATGGCCTTCTTGAATGATAATGGTCTGAGATACTTGTTGATGACTCAGGGCATGGCTTTGGCAGGAGGACAGCATCAGACACACAGGAATCAGTGATGAGATGAGCTTATGTAACGTAGCAGGGGGTTTCATACCAGTACAGTTCCCAGTTAGCGCTGTTGACATTATTTATTAGGTTACAACATTTCTTGTCTTTTGAGGGGAATATTTAGATTTTACATGCATTTACATGGAAACTGCGTATAAATTCATAATGCGAAAACAGATATCTCACAAAATGTACAAATATGTTATGATTCGGTTCTGCCAGCTACATACATGAAAGGAATCTTAAGATAGGGCTCTCCCAGTGCATGCCTTTTGGGGAGCAGATGAGGGTAAGATATGGTGAGACTCAGTGGGGCCCTCATGGAAACACGGAGAGTGTGACATAATATATTTTTGTGAAGAACAGTGAATTATTATGCCTCTGCAGTTCTTATTCTTTACATCAAATTGTTTATATAAATATTAATAATAATAATTAATTTCTATCTGTTTCTTATTTTAAGGGTAGCAAAGGGTACTTTTGTTTTGGTCAGTTCTTTGGTAGTTGATTTGTTTTCTCAGTTGACCTAGTACAGTAATAAGATAACTGATTGCTGAAGTTATTTTATTTAAAAGTTCATTCTATACAAAAATTAGCTGGGTGTGGTGGTGTATGCCTGTAGTCCCAGCTACTTGGGAGGCTGAGGCAGGAGAATGGCTTGAACCCAGGAGGCAGAGGCTGCAGTGAGCCAAGATTACGCCACTGCACTCCAGGCTGGCGACAGAGCGAGACTCTGTCTCTTAAAAAAAAAAAAAGTTCATTTTAATCCCCTCAAATACAATTAAAAGGCAGATGTAACTCACTGGGTTAATACACAGAGTAGGTGTTTATCTTAAACACCTCTTGTCCCCAGCAACAGAGGGAGGAAATTCCATTGCATGCTTATATGATGTATTAATCACTGTTTCTTAACCCTAGATAATTGGATTAAAGCCTGAAGGAGTGCCAAGGATAGATTGTGTTTTGAAGGTTAGTATTCAAAACTTCTCTTAAATCTTTGGTGTTTCTTAAAATACTGTAAAAGTCTAATGATGTAGTCATCTAGTCTTTCTCTTCCTTAATGATAATTCAGAAAAACATTTTCCATGTGTATTTGATTTTGCACACATTGCCCTTATTTTCATATATACCATATTTCATCAGTTCTAAGATTCACTTTTTTTCTGCAAACTCTAGTAACACTGAAATTGGGATTACCCTTATAACTGATGGTGTCTTAATACTGTACCATGACTTTTTTATTTTCTTAAGTTTGTTAGTTGTCGTGCTACCCATCAATGCTATCTGAGATTTAATGAAATATGGTACATTTTCCTTCAGGTAGAAGCATTATTTATCACCCCTATGCCTACTTTATTTTTTTTCCAGAATACTGTGCAGTTTTCATCTCATAACTTTCTTTTGTTTTCTCTCCATGCTGCAAATGCAACTAAGACAAATAATGTAAAAGATGGGTAAGAGTTCTGAGGAGAAATTAAGTTCTAAATTTATAATTGTGCTAAATATTAACATTTCAACTCCGACTATGGCAGAAATATTTTACTTAAAATGTTACATCGAAATCACTTTTAAAGTTGTGGAAATAAATTCGTTTTACTGTTAATGGACTAATTTGGGCATAAACTTCTTGCTCAGTGGTTCTCAAACTTGGTCATTCATCAGAATCATGTTGGCTTCTTGGTTCTGTTCCCATAGTTTCTGACTCAGGTCTGAGATAGGGTACAAAATTTGCATTTCTAACTGAAGTTTCCAGGTGATGCTGATGCTGCTGGTCTGAGGCCCACATTTTGAGAACTCCTGATCTGGAGTGTTCTTATTAATTTTCAAAGAGTATTTACTATTTAGAGTAGTCTAGAAAGTCAGGAAGTTTATGGTTTCTCATCTGTGTTGAAATTATATGTGTGTGACCACTGGCAATTCACTTTACCTCCTTGTGCCACAGACAGCTCAATGGGAAACTTGTGTGAAATCCAGAATCAGCCAGGGTTGGTGGCTCACACCTGTAATCCCAGCACTTTGGGAGCCCAGAGTGGGAAGATCACAAAGTTAGGAGGTCGAGACCATCCTGGCCAACATGGTGAAACCCCGTCTCTACTAAAATACAAAAAAACTAGCTTGCCGTGGTGGCACACGCCTGTATTCCCAGCTACTCAAGAGGCTGAGGCAGAGGGATCGCTTGAACCCAGGAGGCAGAGATGCCAGTGAGCTGAGATTATGCCACTGTACTCCAGCCTGCCTACAGAGCAAGACTGTGTCTCAGAAAAAGGAAAGGAGGAAGGGAGGGAGGGGAAGGGGGAACCCACTTAAAACCAGACACACATCTAAGCTGAGCTTTTCTTGATAAATTCTTCTAAAAATCTAGTGGGAAGCATATACTGTCAGCTCTCAAGTCAAAACATTATAGCTACAAAATACATTTAGAAAAAATGTTGAGTAACCCTTTATGATCAGGGCTTGCTCACAATGCTTTTTGGTAGAAAGCTCCTGGGGCTTGGATGCTAGGCTGGGTAGAAGTGCTAATTTCATGACCGTGAACCTGTATACAGGAGCTTTTGCCATTGCACGTGAGCAGGCTGCATAGATAAGCTTGGAATGCTGGGTCTACAAAGCCAATACCACCTAAAAGGAAAACGCATTCAAGCCAGAAGTACAAACACTTTTAATTCTTTTCTAAGCTTTAAATTGTATAAACCTTTGGCCAGTATAAAAAATTCCATATAACTCTTCCCTTAAGGGCTTTTCTTTTCTTTTTTTCTTTTTTTTTTGACGCAGTCTGGAGTGCGGAGGCGCAATCTCAGCTTACTGCAACTTCCACTTCCCGGGTTCCAGTGATGTCCCTGCCTCAGCCTCCTGAGTGGCTGGGATTACAGGCACGTACCAGCAGGCTCAGCTGATTTTTTATATTTTAGTAGAGATGGTGTTTCACCATGTTGTCCAGGATGGTCTCGATTTCCTGACGTTGTGATTTGCTTGCCTCGGCCTCCCAAAAAGTACTGGGTTTACAGGCGTGAGCCACCATGCCCAGCCCCCTCAAGGTTTTAAATGCATTTTTCTTCTTGTTTTTTCTATTATGTATCCTTCGCTTCTAGAATAGTTGCAGGAAATGTTAATGAAAAATCCAGATTTAGGCAGGGGGCAGTGGCTCACGCCTGTAATACCAACACTTTGGGAGGCCAAGGCAGGCAAATCACCTGAGGTCAGGAGTTTGAGAACAGCTTGTCCAACCTGGCAAAACCCTGTCTCTACTAAAAATATAAAAATTAGCTGGGCATGGTGGCAGGCGCCTGTAATCCCAGGTACTTGAGAGGCTGAGACAGGAGAATCACTTGAACCGGGGAGGCAGAGATTGCAGTGAGCTGAGACCTCGCCCCTGTGCTCTAGTCTGGGCAACAGAGCTGTCTTAAAAAAAAAAACCAGATTTTAATGATTTAGATTTCAGTTAGCTTTCCTTTTGCTTTGGAGAGATGTGTGTAAGGCACATAAAAAAAACAGGAGGGTTTTTTATTTTGTTTATTTAGTTGTAGAATTTTTTTTTGTTTTTAGAAAAACACAAAATTGGAAGAAATGTTTATAAAATTTGGCATTTTATCCCTAGGCTAGTCACAAGTAGTAAACCAGTTAGAACCATAAAGATGTGGCTCTCCAGAACAGAGGGAAGCATTTACTACGTATCATAATTGCAATTTTCTATTAGATTTGCCTGTCTATATCAAGTGTTCTTTAAATTTTTTAGTTGTTTTATGTAATATAGATGTATTTTATTTTGTCTTGCATTGAGTTTGTTCTGCTTTAATTGCTTTAAGAGTCCTAAAAATACAAATACTTTCGAAGTGGCTTTTTTCCCTCTCTCTTTCTCTCTCTCCCTCTATAGAGATGGGTGTTGCCATGTTGCCCAGGCTGGTCTTGAACTCCTGGACTCAAGCAATCCCCTGCCTCAGCCTTTGAAAGTACTGGGATTATAGGCCTGAACCACTGCAGGTGGCCAAGGTGGCCTTTTAATATATCCCAACTTAAAAGATTCCTACAAAAGATGTAATTTTTCTCATTTTTATAAGAAAACCAAATACTGAAGAAACTTAAGTCATTTCATCAGTATTTGGTTTTCTTATGAAAATGAATCATATTAAGAAAATCAAAAGTGGGAAGAGACAAAATGTATTAATTTTTAGACTCCATTTTGTTTTCAGTGGAACTCAGTGAACATCAGTAAGTTCTTAGTTGCTCATCATTTAATATGATGCTATTGCCAGATGTGGCGGCTCACATCTGTAATCCCAGCACTTTGGGAGGCCGAAGTGGGCAGATCACCTGAGGGCAAGAATTTGAGACCAGCCTGGCCAACATGGCAAAACCTCATCTCTACCAAAAATACAAAAATTAGCTTGGCATGGGGGCGTATGCCTGTAATTCCAGCACCTTGGAGGCTGAGGTAGTAGAATCGCTTGAACCCAGGAGGAGGAGGTTGAGGTGAACCAAGATTATTCCATTGCACTCCAGCTTAGGCAACAGACTGAAACTCTGACTCAAAAAGAAAGAAAAACACACTCTGAGGGACTCGGTGAACTGTTTCTCAAAGAAAACCTCTTTTTCATTTTGGGGAAATGTGTTCTGTGAATGAAGGTCATATATTAAGGGGATAAAATAGGTTCAACAAACGCAGTTAATGCAGAAAAGCACTGATACCAAAGAGACTAGGTTTTCTCTAATATAAAATGTTACCTTTGATTTTTAAGCTTATTTTTTTATATTAAGGAGTACAGATGGCCGGGCGCGGTGGCTCACGCCTGTAATCCCAGCACTTTGGGAGGCCGAGGCGGGTGGATCACGAGGTCAAGAGATCGAGACCATCCTGGTCAACATGGTGAAACCCCGTCTCTACTAAAAATACAAAAAATTAGCTGGGCATGGTGGCACGTGCCTGTAATCCCAGCTACTCGGGAGGCTGAGGTAGGAGAATTGCCTGAACCCAGGAGACGGAGGTTGCGGTGAGCCGAGATCGCGCCATTGCACTCCAGCCTGGGTAATAAGAGCGAAACTCCATCTCAAAAAAAAAAAAAAGGAGTACAGATGTACAGTGGAGTTTGATTGAAAGTGACTTTTGCAGTTTCTCCTGGTGTTGTTACTTCCTGCCCTTTCCACATATTCTTCATCTGGATCATTAGAACTTGTCTGGTTGGGTGGTGCGCATCATTCTGTGCTTTATGCTGTCTGGCCGATGCCTTTCATCTGTTTCTCACGCCACCCAGCACCCATATGCTGCTTCAGAATGAAACAAAATGAACCTACAACTCCTTAGGGTGGATTCTTAGTTTTGCTTTATGCTGTTTCATGTATGTGTGGTTTCAATGTCTCAAAAAAAATTTAATATATATATATATTAAATTTCAGTATTTAATAACATTTATTTTAACTTGTGGTCTGTTTGCTACTAGTCAGTCTGTTAAAATTATACTCATTAGAATTAGGCCCATTTGGGGCAGGCGTGATGGCTCATGCCTGTAATCCCTACCCTTTGAGAGGCCAAGGTGAGCGGATCAGGAGGTCAAGGATCAAGACCATCCTGGCCAATATGGGAAACCCCGTCTCTACTAGAAATACACAAATAAGCCTGGTGGCATGCACCTGTAGTCCCAGCTACTCAGGAAGCTGAGGCAGCAGAATCACTTGAACCCAGGAGGCGGAGGTTGCAGTGAGCCAAGATCACACTACTGCACTCCAGCCTGGCGACAGAGTGAGACTCTGTCTGGAAAAAAAAGTATTAGTCCCATTTGGAAAGTATTGCATGAGAATTTTCATAAATTGCTTATTTATCATGAATAATACTAGAAATAACTAATAGCATGAGTTATTTAGATTATAGGTGATGCTTAATTTGTATGTTGATAAACATGGAATATGTTTTCACGTTTATCAACATAGAATTCCATGCATGTTTATCAACTTGCATGGAATTCCAGTAGACAAGTAATACTTAATGATTTATATATGCTCATAGATTTATTCCTGAGAAATACAGTATTTAAATTTGTCGAGGAGAGTTTTGCTTGGAGTACCTTAAATTTTCCCTTGTGATTCCCGTCAGGTGCATTGTGGCTTCCCCTCTGGTTGCAGTTGTGGTTATTAATCACATGAAACTCTCACACCTGCTGTCTCCCACGCCTGAGTGCTGCATTCTAGGTTGGCACCTTGTGGTGGCCTTTCTTTCCAGTCTGGAAGCACAGTATTTTATTCATTTCATGAAAACAAAGGTCCCAAACCTGCTGGTGCCTTCCTGCTGTTAGTAGGTAGAAAGGCTGGCATTTGGTATTTGGAGGGCAGGTAAGATTTTACAGGAGTACATGAGTGGAACTGGCTATAAATAAGGGACTCTAATGAAAAAGAGTATACAATATATCTGGAAGTGTAAGAATCAGGATAGTTCGTGTGGAATTACGTAATATTAATAAGATGAGCGAGCCTCTTCTCAGAAATACACTAGTAATGATAATATAGTTGGAGCAGCATTGTAATTTCTCCAAACTGTTCGTGATTGCTACTGCTTTAATTATAAACATAGTTTTTACAAATTCTTTTTGTGACCTAAAGAGAATTTCTTTTGTTTCCAACTTTAGAATGAAGATCAAACAAATATAACAACTTATCCTTATAATGGAATTATAGACTTAAAATATTTCCCATATTATGGGAAAAAACTGCATGTAAGTATTTAGAAGTTATGTTATAACTGCTCTTTTGGGAAGCTAGAGCATCTGTTGAAGTCCCACTTGTCTGGGGTAGGTAGACACAAGCCCTGTTTAATTTGTGCATCATCTGTTCAGGTTTTGTTTTATTTTAATGTTGATGGTAAATGGAGTTCTGACATCCCCAATTCAGAACACATAACCCAAGCAGATAAAGTTGGATGATGTTTTTTTATATATTATTTTCTTTTTTATTATAAAAGTAGTAGTATGTGCTTATGTAGAGAAAGTAGAAAAGTACTTAAAAAGAAAATCAAGGCCGGGTGTGGTGGCTCACTCCTGTAATCCCAGCATTTTGGGAAGTCGGGGCAGGTGGATCACGTGAGGTAAGGAGTTTGAGACCTGGCTGGCCAACTTGGTGAAAACCCCTTTCTACTAAAAATACAAAAATTAGCCGGGCATGATGGCGTGTGCCTATAGTCCCAGCTACTCAAGAGGCTGAGGCAGGAGAATCGCTTGAACCCAGGAGGCAGAGGTTGCAGTGAGCCGAGATCATGCCCACCGCACTCCAGGCTGGGCAACAGAGTAGGATTCTGTCTCTTCCATCCCCCACCACCCCACAAAAAAAAAATCAGAAAGCTTGTTACAGCTGCACAGTGGCGAGGCATAGTGGTGAGGCAGGCAGATCACCTGAGGTCAGGAGTTCAAGACCAGCCTGACACTAACATGGTGAAA
>NW_016107345.1:3245674-3252633 GCF_001604975.1 Cebus imitator
AGAGGCCGGGCACGGTGGCTCACGCCTGTAATCCCAGCACTTTGGGAGGCTGAGGCAGGTGGATCACCTGAGGTCAGGAGTTCAAGACCAGCCTGACCACCACCCCCATCTCTACTAAAAATTCAAAAATTAGCTGGGCATGGTGGCATGTGCCTGTAATCCCAGCTACTTGGGAGGCTGAGGCAGGAGAATCACTTAAACCCAGGAGGCAGAGGTAGTGGTGAGCCCAGATTGTGCCATTGCACTCCAGTCTGAGCAACAAGGGTGAAACTCCATTTCAAAAAAATAAAAGTAATGTTACATAGACCGGGTGTGGTAGCTCACACCTGTAATCCTAGCACTTTGGGAGGACGAGGCGGGAGGATCACTTGAGCTCAGGATCGTGAGCTATCACACCCAACCAACACTTTTATCAGTTAAAAAAAAGTGTGAACTTACAGCTTCAAAAAATTAAAAATAATGCAGAGAACAGAAAATAACAGGCCCAGTTTTTTTTCTTTAATTTACAAGCCAAGTGTGGTGGCTCACACCTGTAATCCCAGCCTTTGGGAGGCCGAAGTGGGAGGACCACTTGAAGCCAGGCATTTGAGGCCAACCTGGACAGGGAGACCCTGTCTCTACAAAAATAAAAATAAAAATTAGTGGGCTGTGGTGGCATGCACCTGTAGTCCCAGCTATTTAGGAAACCGAGGTGGGAGGATTGGTTGAGGCTTCAGTGAGCCATGATTGCACCACTGCACTCCAGCCTGGGTAATAGAGTCTCAAAAAAAATTTGCGGAATAAGCCAGCTCCTGGTAGAGAAAAGTAAAATGTTTCCATAGAGTTTGAATTGATGTCTTTTCCTTTTTTTTGCCAGGTGGGGTATCTACAGCCATTAGTTGCTGTTCAGGTCACCTTGGCTCCCAACAGTGCTGAGAAAGAAGTAACAGTTGAGTGCAAGATTGATGGATCACCTAACCTAAAAAGCCAGGATGATCGTGACAAGTTTTTGGGACGAGTTGTGTTCAAAATCACAGCACATGCATAGTATGAGTAGGATATCTCCACAGAGCAAATGTTGTGTTGTCTGTCTTCACTTTGTATCAGCTGGACCTGCCATTCTAGAGTTGAGACCACCTTGGAGAACGGTGTGTGGTACATGACACTGGGTAACATCATAACGTGCTTCCAGATCATAGTGTTCCGTGTCCTCTGAAGTAACTGCCTGTTGCCTCTGCTGCCCTTTGAACCAGTGTACAGTTGCCAGATAGGGACCGGTGAATACCTGATTCCAAACATGTAAGATGGGGGTCTTGTCCTCTTTTTATGTGATCTAGTTGCCAAATGTCTAAAGCCTAATACGCTGTGCTATGTAAATATTTTATGGATGTAACACTGGTCAACTATCATACTTTGATGTCTACAAAATTTTAGGGATAAAATGGTACCCGGCCAACATCAAGTGACTTCGTAGCTGCACGAAGTGCAGTGTGTGGAGGAGTTCTGTATGTGAGGAAGGAAAACAGAAAATAAAAGTGTATTTGAAAAATATTATCTTGGATTCTTTGTAAAATTTATTTTTTACATGCTGAGTTAGTCTGGATCTTTTTGATTAAGAGCACAAACTTTTTGTTGTAAAACATGTAAAAAAAATTGGGATTATTTTTTAGTGCTGGAACTGTCTCCTAAAGTATTTTAGACTGTAGATAAAAGCATTTTTAGGTTAGCCAGTATGACTGTGCACCTAATTTTTTTATAAGATTAAATTCTTAAGATTTAATTTGTACAGTAGTTTGTGAAATATCTTGTTACTGCTTTTATTTAGCAGACTGTGGACTCTAATAAAGTATATATAAATTGTGAAATATAAAAACTTGGAACTTATTCAAAGCTTCAAACCAAATAACAGTTTCGTGTAAGCATTCTTTTCCCCTCAAGCATTAGGTGTGTTCTTGGTAGGATTCTTTGTCATAATTTGGGCTACTTTGTTGAGAAAGTTGTGCTTCCCCTATGATCTATGTTATTTCTTGTGTTTTTCTTAAGGCTACTGTTACTTTTCTCCAAGCAGATATTCTTGAGGTTTTCTCTGTGGTGGTGCAAGCCAGAAGGGGTGGGACCCAACCCAGCTGGCTCAAAAATGACCTCCTGGAGTAAACATGAGGGCTCTGGGTGGCCTTGCCTGGCCAGACGGGCTTTGGTAGTGGGCACTCAGCCCCACGTGAGAGCTCTGCTTGTTCCTCTATCACTAAAATCATAATGATAACAGATTTTCACTGAAGGAAATGATTCTTGGAGTAGTGACAGCAAATCTTTCTGGGTTTTGATTTTCTTCCTTATCTCTTAAGAGTGTAAAACAAAGATAATGCTACGATGTGAGAGAGGTGGCATCACTTTAGTTAGCCCAGCGTGACCATGTCCTCAACAGTTGTTACCTTCAGTGCCTGTGAAATTCACATTAAGTATTCTATTGAATTTGTATTTTTGAATCTTTTGAAGTAAATATGGATGGAATTTTTGTTTTAATGAGCTTAGATAAAAGCAGACTCATTCTCAGACTATAAGAGAAGAATTGAGATGGCATCCAACATGGGGTGGGTTTTGGAGAGAAATAAAAATGACACATACACATAAGTCACTAAAGCATCTTGTATGCCTCCCTGGCTCAGAAGTTTGGACTTGATCAGCCCCTGACTGCCTAGTGGTTTTAGCTGATCTCCCAACTTTCATGGTTCTGCCTGCTTCATCTATCAGAATTGAGGCAGCTTAACAACAACTTAGCAGACCTGCTGTATACCAGGACTGGATCAGCCAGACTTTGAGGATACGGGGATGAAAAGACATGGTTTCTCAAAGATCTTAAACTAGGAGGGAACAGGCTCTGAGACACACAGCACGTGGCATGATGATGATGATGGCATTTACGTGTAAGGGGCCACAAAGTGGTGTAAGACTAGGTTATTCCAAAGGCCCCACCCCTCTCTAAAGTTTATTTTTGTAAAAGATCTCAAGAGACAGGTGGTGCTTGATGGAGGAGGAAGAGTGGCTGGAAGCTGGGTCTGTATGGGCCAGGTAAGGACTGATCTAGCAATGAAGGGTGCCTTGTCACAGCCGGAGTCCACCCTTCTGCTGGTTGTGGGTTTTCCTCAGGATTTCAGGATGTGAATACAGATCACCTGGGTATCATTAATATGCAGATTGCAGTTTGCTAGGAGGGATTCTACAGATGTAGCAACTCCAAGGTAATACCTACCTTAGAGCTCATTCACCACAGATTGGAAAGGACCAAAGACAACTACCTGTGCCTCCTTGGCCATTGAGCCTAGCATCAGCTTGATTCAGTAGATGGAGAAGATTGAGCCATCATTTGACTTTAGCTGCTATCTGGAGGTGCGTGACTCCTAGCCGGCCACCTGTCTAGGCAAGAGAACCCTGAGAATACCCAAAGACTACACCACTGCCCTTGGGAGAACTGGGGTGGTGTTGCTTCAGGTCTTCCTGCCCAGCAGGACACATTCCCAGGCTGAGCTGAGGGAGTGTGGGGTGAAATGAGATGTGTCCCCATGTTTTTCAATATTAACGTTTCTTATGATCCCTTTCTCTGGGTGGCTGAGAACAGCTGGGGATGGTGTGGAAAGACGGAGTTTCCTGCAGAATGATGTGCCTTCTCAAGAGCTCTCCAGGGGCAGGAGGGAAATGGGATGTCCTGAGAGGCTGTATGGCAGCAAGGAGGGTGGGCGACGGCTAGCTGGGATGAGATAGCCAGAGCCTAGGAGGAGGAACCCAGTGGGGTGTGGCCGGCGGAGATGGCCGAAACCAGCTGGAGGACTTCAGAGGCAATTCATCCCCAACTGGACCTGTTGCTAATGAAGTCACTGTGGTAGGCAGAATTTCGGCCCCCATGACCTTTCACCTTCTGGGGCCATGCCCGTGGCTATGCTCTATCACGTGGCAAGAGGGGCTTTGCAGAAGAAGTTAAGGTCTGGTGGGTCGACCTTAAAATAGGGAGATTATCCGAATGCCCAGCGAGATCATGGGAGCTGTAAGCAGAAGTGAGACCTGAAGCCTCTGGGTTTGGACACTTCCTTGCTGTTTTCAATGTGGCTGTGTGGGAAGTGGAAGGAAGTGCATTCTGTCAACAGCCGGTGAGCTTGGAAGCCAGGTCTACCTCAGAACCTTCAGAGCCCAGCCCTGACACCCTGCACAGAGGACCCAGATGGGCTACATTGTACCCAGACCACCCACCTAAGGAAACGGGAGATTATAAGTATTATTTTAAGCTACCACTTTAGTGAGAGTTTGTTATGGAGGCAAATAGAATGCTGATGTGGTCTTCTCGGTGATGATTACTACTACAGCCAGGTGCTTCTCAAATGGATGCACATGCAACCCATCAAGGGCTCCCGTTTATAATGCAGATTCTGATTGGTCAGTGTGTTTGGGGTGGGGCCCGAGATTCTGCTTCCTAACAGGCTTCCAGGTGCTGCTGTTGCTGTGAGGGCTGCTTCTGAGCACAAGGCGTTTTTGAGTACGATCCTGGTCGGTGTAGTGCCTGGAATTCAGAGCCCGGGTAAGGAGGGAGGAAGAGGGATCTGAGAGAAGGCCTAGCATAGAATTTGTTCAGCTATGAAGTAACACGGAGGCTGCGGAGAGGAGCTCTGTGTTGGGCCTCTGGCTTTCAGACCCTCAGCTTTGTCGGTGTGGTCTTAGAGCCTGGGTAATGGTTGGGACACTTTCACTTCCTTTGCTATTTTCTGTGGTCCCGTGGGAGGACAGTGGCCTGCAACCATGAGTCCAGCTTCCTGAGGATGGCATGGTACGGGCCTATTAATGGGGTTCTTGTCAGCACCCCCTTGCTCCTAACTAAATGGGGTGAGCTTCTGGGGGCCACTGGCTTGGAGATGAGGAACTCACCTCATCTGTGCAAAGTTGCTGTCACGTCACTTAGGGCTGGGTGTGGTGGGGCACACCTATAGTCCCAGCTACTTGGGTGGCTGAAGTGGGAGGATTGCTTGAGCCCAGGAGTTTGAGATCAGCCTGTGAGACCTCGTCTCTCTCTCTCTCTCACTCTCTCACTCTCTCTCTCTCAATCTCTCTCTTCTTTCTTTTTCTTTCTTTCTTTCTTCTCTTTCTTTCTTTCTTTTATGAGACAGAGTTTAGAGACAGGGCTTCTCTGTGTTGGTCAGGCTGGTCTGGAACTCCCAGCCACAGATGATCCACCCGCCTCGGCCTCCCAAAGTGCTGGGATTGCCATGAGCCACCGCGCCTGGCTGGGATCTAGTTCTTAGTCATCTGTTTTCTACTGTATACTCCAGATTTCTGGGACCTAAGAGGTTAAAAGCTCATTCCCTGCCCTGCCCATTGGCTTCTCTGGGCAAGTGTTCTCTTGTTAGCAGCTGCCCACACTCTACGGAAAAATCTAGCGGCTGCTGGTTAGAACTCGCTTGTTAATAACAGCAGGCAGCCACCTGGCTGGTGCCTGCCTGGGTGGGGTGGCGGAGGAAGCAGCTGTTTTGGTCTTTGAACCACAGCTTGGGTCTTACCAAAGATAAGTAGCTCACATATCTCCATGGTCTTTTTCTGGCTTATAGAAAACAGTTTGCCTTGCTGGTGGGGAGAGACAGGGTGTAGTGTGCGGGGACCTGGGCTGGTGGGAAAAGCGGTTGGGTTATTGTGCATGTGCCACAAAGGACGAGGAATCTGGTCCCCAAGATCCACGGCGGGAGCTGGCTGAGGCCCCCGGGGCCTGCCTTCTTCCCAAGAGTCCATTTTCCCCTTGGAGTAGCTGGTTTTGTTGCTACCGTCTGATGACTTCTGAGGTAAGGCAAGGCTGCAACTTTGAGCTCTTCATCTTGTCTCTTGACAGAGGCTCCTAAGAGGCCAATTTTTCAAACTTCCCTGGGTCATCTGCGCTAAATGTTTGAGCACTATTTGGTTATTTGAAACTAACCAAAAGGTTGATACACTTTGAAAAACTTTGCTCTTCACTCATTCATTCAGCACTGACAGCTTACATATCAGGTGCCAGGCCCTGAATTTTACACAGATGAAAGTCCGTAAGAAACAAGATCCTGACTATGTTATTTTCAGAGAATTTCTTGTTTGTTTTATTGTTGTTTTTGAAATGGTGTTTCATTCTTGTCACCCCAGCTGGAGTATATTGGTGCCATCTCTGCTCACTGCAACCTCCAAATCCTGGGTTCAAGTGATTTTTCTGCCTCAGCTTCCGGAGTAGCTGGGATTACAGATGCTGCCACCAGGCCCAGCTAATTATTTTTTTATTTTTTTTTGTACCTTCAGTAGAGATGGGGTTTCACCACGTTGGCCAGAAAACAGTTAAGCTGGAGGAGAATTCCCGAGTGGGGGGGATGGACGCCGGCTTGTTATGCCTGCAGCTTGCAAGCAGTGATGACCTCTTCTCCCTCCTCTTCCAAGCAAGTGTTCTGGCCACAGAGGTCTAGAACCATTCAGAAAACCCAATACATAAGGTATGGAGGGAGGTACACACACACACACACACACACACACACACACACACACACACAGCCTCAGCCTCGTAGGAGGGAGCAAGACAGGGTGTGCCAAGTGCACCCCTTACCTTCACCTACTGACAGTGTTGTCTCACTTCATTAAAAGATTTGTGTGACTAGGTAGGTGTGGCAGCTCATGCCTGTAATCCCTATACTTTGGGAGGCTAAGGCAAACTGATCACTTGAGCCCAAGAGTTGCCTGGGCAACATGGCTAAACCCTGTTTCTACCAAAATACAAAAAATTAGCCAGGTGTGGTGGTGTACGTTTGTGGTCCCAGCTACTTGGGAAGCTGAGGCACGAGGATCACTTGAGCTCAATGAGGTGGAGGTTGCAGTGAGCTGAGATCGCACCACTGAACTCCAGCACGGGCAACAGAGCAAGACTCCGTCTCAACACCAACAACAAAACAGCAAAACACAACAAATAGTTCTTTTTTTTTTTTTTTTTTTTT
>NW_016107345.1:3252768-3254919 GCF_001604975.1 Cebus imitator
GAGACGGGGTTTCACCATGTTGACCAGGATGGTCTCGATCTCTTGACCTCGTGATCCACCTGCCTCGGCCTCCCAAAGTGCTGGGATTACAGGCGTGAGCCACCGCGCCCGGCCACAACAAATAGTTCTTGAAAAAAAATTTAAAAATCTGTGGTTAACAGACTATAAACTGCACAGCATATTCTAAACCTGTTTATTAAACATGACAAAATCATAGAAAAATTAAAATTTTGCTATGCTATGGGATTATGCATGGGAGGTATTTTATGGGACCTGGAATATATGATATATATCATGTAAAGAGATGTCAATTAAAATTGCTCAAATGACAGCTCATCTAAGCTTATCAGATGAGGAGACTTGCTTGTTAGTCCATTGGCTGATACCCAGTAGTATTTTTCTTTCTTCCCTTCTTTTTTTTTTGAGATGGAGTTTCGCTCTTGTATGTAGCCCAGGTGGGAATGCAATGGCAGGATCTCAGCTCACTTTAACTTCCACCTCCCAGGTTCCAGGGATTCTCCTGCCTCAGCCTCCCGAGTAGCTGGGATTACAGGCACCACCACCATGCCCAGCTCATTTTGTATTTTTAGTAGAGAAGGGGTTTCACATGTTGGCCAGGCTGGTCTCGAACTCCTGACCTCAGGTGATCCACCTGCCTCGGCCTCCCAAAGTACTGGGATTACAGACAGGAGCCACTGCGCCTGGCCTGGCCAGTACGTTATTTTCAATCAGGGACTCTTAGAGCAGCAATTGGTTTTTGTTGAGTCTTACAAACAAAAACCTAAATAAAACACAATGACAAAGAGGCTGTGCCCCTGTTTTACCAACTGCTGCAGCTGCTGTGGGGTTCTCATCCCCTCAGCAGAACCACCAGCCCCTCCGTCAGCACCTGGAAGGAGAAGCCGTGCTGGCGTCTTGCTGGCGGGCTACCGCCCTGCAGCGTCTCCATGGCCCGCAGGCTGATAGCATAGGGGTGTGGTCAACTTACATTGCTGTGGTTTTCTGCCCATGTGGTTTCTTCCCAGACTTTTCTCCCATCTGCTTCTGTGTCATCTTTTGTTACAATGACTGGGAGTGGTCGCAGCCTGCCCCGGCAGGTACCTGCCTCCCTGGCCAAGCCCCAGACCAGCAAGTGGCTCATGCGGTGCCCTCCAGGCTCTGAGAAACCTTTCAGAGATAGGGGTGGGGAAAGAAATAGGGGAAACCCTCTCTCCTCTGCAAGCTTATTTCTTTGGCTGGGCCTGTCTTTAACCTGCACAGTTTATGTATAGACAAGTCTCCTAGTGCAGGTTTGGCAGGCAGGTGACAGTGGCCCTTGTGGGGTCATCCTTAACCAAGCAGTTTCAGAAATGTTTCTTGAGAAACTGTGGAAGCCCGGAGCCTGTGTTGTTCACTGACGAGCCTTGTGGCTCTCTGAAGACAGTCTGGGGGTCTACATCCAGAAATGGCTGAGGACTGAAGCCAGCGCCCCGGCGCTTCCAAGCAGCTGCCTTCTCCAGCCTATACTAGGGTCCAAGTCAATTGCCATGGTGAAGGGAGCAGCCCCCGCCCCCAACCGCGCCGTGGTGCTGTCCTCTCCCCATCATTCCACGCATGTCCATCTGTTCTAGGAGGGAGAGAGGAGGGGGAAATAACCACCCCAAGAGAAATGCAGTTCATCCTATGCATCTTTGCACAACTTTTTGTTGTCTTTTTGTTTTGTTTTTGAGATGAAGTCTCACACTTTTGCCCAGGCTGGAGTGCAATGGCATGATCTTGGCTCACTGCAAACTCTGCCTCATGGATTGAAGCAATTCTCCCTCCTGCTTCAGCCTCCCAAGTAGCTGGGATTACAGGCGCATGCCACCATGCCCGGCTAATTTTTGTATTTTTAGTAGAGACGGGGTTTCATCATATTGATCAGGCTGGTCTCAAACTCCTGACCTCAGGTGATCCGCCTGTAATCCCAGTACTTTGGGAGGACCTCTACTAAAAATACAAAAATTAGGCCGGGCGTAGTGGCTCACGCCTGTAATCCAAAGATTTTGGAGGCCAAGGCGGGCAGATCACCTGAGGTCGGGAGTTCAAGACCAGCCTGACCAACATGGTGAAACCCCGTCTTTATTTAAAAATATATATATATATATAGGCCGGGCGCGGTGGCTCACGCCT
>NW_016107345.1:3254976-3271947 GCF_001604975.1 Cebus imitator
CAGGAGAATTGCCTGAACCCAGGAGGTGGAGGTTGCAGTGAGCCGAGATCGCGCCATTGCACTCCAGCCTGGGTAACAACAGCGAAACTCTGTCTAAAAAAAAAAATACACACACACACACCCACACACATTAGCCAGGCATGGTAGCACATGCCTGTAGTCCTAGGTACTTGAGAGGCTCAGGCAGGAGAATTGCTTGAACCCGGAAGGCAGAGGCTGCAGTGAGCTGAGACTGAGCCACTGAACTCCAGCCTAGGTGACAGAACAGATGAAACCTAGATGTTTAAAAATTTTTAAAATACATCCTGTATAGCCAGGCATGGTAATGGGCGCCTGTAATCCCCAGGAGGCTGAGGCAGGAGAATCACTTGAACCTGAGAGGTAGAGGTCACAGTGAGCCAAGATTATGCCACTGCACTCCAGCCTGGGTGACAGATCAAGACTCCATCTCAAAAACAAAACAAAAAAAACATCCTGTATATAGGGCAGGGTGGCTCATGCCTTAAATCCCAGCACTCTGGGAGGCTGCAGCGGGAGGATCTCTTGAGACCAGCATGGGCAATGTAGTGAGGCCCTGTCTCTACAAAAATAAACCAGCCAGGTGTGGCGGTGCACACCTGTAGTCCGCAGCTACAGTGGAGGCTGAGGTGGGAGGCTCACTTGAGCCCAGGAATTTGAGGTTACAGTGACCTGTGAGGGTGTCACTGCATTCCAGCCTGGGTGACAGAGCAAGACCTTATCTCTGCGAGAGGAGGAAAAAAAAACACCTCATCCTGTAAATGTACTTTCTGTTGTATTCAGATTCAGGAAAACTTTGCTGGAGGTTTGAAAGCAAATGTGTGTATCAGCAGAACCAGAAAGTCCTTCCTGTAGAGATGGGACCTTTCAGGACTGTCATTTTTGGACTTTAGCACACAAACTTCTCATGATTGAGTTTCGGCTTTTGAGAGCCATGATCAAGTGGCAGATAGGGCATGAAAGAAGAAAACAAATCTCCCGACCCTCGTGTAGTGTGTCACAGTACTTCGGACACCTTAGGCGACGCAGGAGATAAGGCAAGAAGGAAGTGGCTGGGTGATAGTCACAGTGCCCCAGTGGCAACAATGTCCTGAAGTGATTTGCGTGAAAGTGACTAATATGACAAATGCTGCTCTGCATTAATGGGATTGGTTGTGCCACCTGCTCCCCACAGACAGGAGTTCCTTCACCACTGTGCATTTTCTCCTGAGATGCAAGTTTTGGCAAGAAGCTGGAAAGGCCTCTCAGAGAAAAGGCTGAGCTGGCAGCAATTCAGGGAGCCCCCGGGCATTTGGCAGCTGTCCCCAGTACGACCGGCAGATGGAGCCTTTATCTGGCAAGAAACTGGGGGAGCTGGCAGGGTCTTCAGGTGCAAGCTTCAGTGGGAAGAGCCAGCACTCTGAGAAGGCGCAGAAATGCAAGCAGCACAGAACCACAGAAGCAACTCCCCGAGGAGAAGGAATAGAGGCTGCTTGCGGTGGCTCATGCCTGTAATCCCAGCACTTTGGGAGGCTGAGGCGGGTGGATCAGGAGATCGAAATGAGCCTGGCCAACGTGGCAAAATTCCATCTCTACTAAAAATACAAAAATTAGCTGGGCATGGTGGCACCTGTAGTCCCAGCTACTTGAGAGGCTGAGGCAAGAGAATTGCTTGAACCCCGGAGCTGGAGGTTGCAGTGAGCCCAGGTCACGCCATCGCATTCCTGCCTGGGCGATAGAGCATGACTGTCTCAAAAAAGAAAAGAAGGCCGGGCGCGGTGGCTCAAGCCTGCAATCCCAGCACTTTGGGAGGCCGAGGCGGGTGGATCACGAGGTCAAGAGATCGAGACCATCCTGGTCAACATGGTGAAACCCCGTCTCTACTAAAAATACAAAAAATTAGCTGGGCATGGTGGCACGTGCCTGTAATCCCAGCTACCCAGGAGGCTGAGGCAGGAGAATTGCCTGAACCCAGGAGGCGGAGGTTGCAGTGAGCCGAGATCGTGCCATTGCACTCCAGCCTGGGTAACAAGAGCGAAACTCCGTCTCAAAAAAGAAAAGAAAAAAAATGGAGAAAACATAGCAACATAGCAACACAGCCATAGCTCTGGGAGTAGGAACAGAAAAAAGCAAGCTATCAATTGGGTTCTGTTTTTGTTTGTTTGCTTGTTTTTTGAGACGGAGTCTCGCTCTGTCACCCAGGCTAGCGTGCAATGATGTGATCTCGGTTCACTGCAACTTCCGCTTTTCAAGTTCAAGCAATTCTCCTGCCTCAGCCTCCTGAGTAGCTGGGAGTCCAGGCACATGCTACCACGCCCAGCTAATTTTTTTGTATTTTTAGTAGAGATGGGGTTTCACCGTGTCAGCCAGGATGGTCTCGATCTCCTGACCTTGTGATCCGCCCACCTCAGTCTCCCAAAGTGCTGGGATTACAGGTGTGAGCCATTGTGCCCGCTTTTTATGGGTTCTTTCTTCTGGAGAAGGCTCTGGGTTGAAGCTGTCTTCTCTCTGAGGCTCGAGAAGCTGGGCAAGGAATTAAACCCCCTAACCATCTGAATGGACTTTCTCCTTGGCCAGGGTGCTCTTAAAATGTAACCTGAGGGACTAGTTCTGGCCATGAACGGGAAGTGCCTCATCTTACCCTTCTGGCACTAACTCAACACAGACCTCACTAAAGGATCATTTATCATCCAAAGCCTGGATCTTTGGTTTCCACAATCCCTTATCTTAAACCAGACATTTCCTTTCTATGGATTCCAGTCTTTAGATAAACTCAACCATTTGTCAACCAGGAGAATTTTACATCTACCTATAAACCGGAAGCGCCCCCCTTTTTCGAGTTGTCCCACCTTTCTGGACCAAACCAATGTAGTTTTTATTTTATTTTTGAGACAGAGTCTCGCTCCGTCGCCAGGCACCAGGCTGGAGTGCAGTGGCACGATCTCGGCTCACTGCAACCTCTGCCTCCCGGGTTCAAGCAATTCTCCTGCCTCAGTCTCCTGAGTAGCTGGGACTATAGGCACACGCCACCATGCCCAGCTAATTTTTGTATTTTTAGTAGAGATGGGGTTTCACAATGTTGGCCAGGATGGACCAATGTATTTTTTAAATGTACTTGATTGAAGTCTCATGTCTCCCTAAAATGTATAAAACCAAGCTGCTTGCATTGGGTTAGAACATGATCTTTTAGCTAAAAAAACAAAAAACCAAGCTGCACCCTGATCACCTTGGACATGCGCTCTCGGACCTCCTGAGTGCTGTGTCATGGTCACTCATATTTGGCTCAGAATATTTCTTCAAAATTTTTCTTCAAATATTTTTATTTTTTGAGACGAAGCCTCACTCTGTCACCCAGGCTAGAGTGCAATGGTGCTAATCTCGGCTCACTGTAACCTCCGCCTCCCAAGTTCAAGTGATTCTCCTGCCTCAGCCTCCGGAGTAGCTGGGATTATAGGTGTCCGCCACCATGCCTGGCTAATTTTTGTATTTTTAGTAGAGACAGGGCTTCACATGTTGACCAGGCTGGTCTCCAACTCCTGATCTCAGGTGATCCACCCGTCTCTGCCTCCCAAAGTGCTGGGATTACAGGTGTGAGCCACCATGCCTGGCCAATCTCTTGAAATACTTTTGAAAATAGTTTGGCTCTTTTTGTAGACACCTCTGTGGGCTTGCAGACATCCCCCTGGTCAGCAGTGTATTCAGTCCCTGTGTTGATGGCTGCCAGCATCCCCCATGTGGCCACAAGAACAAAAGCACCTATGCTCAAGTGATCCAGTGGTTGCTCCCATGGGTCAGTCCTTAGACACCTTCACCAAATGGCACTATTAAGTGGCTCCTCAAGGCTGGGAGGAACAGAGGAGCCACTATACCAGCTTAGCTTGCCACTCCAGGACACCCCCGGAGTAAGGGGCATGAGCATAGGCTCGCCCCTTCTCCACCACCACCACCCTTACCTGGTCTGTGAAACTCCAGGAGAGTCTTTATGGGAAGATGCCTTCCTTCCAATAAAGACTTAGTCATCAAGTGCTTACTTAGCCATCTCCTTTTCAAGACCTGGGCATATTTGCTGGTCCTTGAATTGCTCCATACCCTTTTGTGCCTTCTGATTGTCCACGTGCTCAACTTGTTGGAACATAGGAGATAGACTATCTAGGATCCGGCCTCTCACTGAGACAGGTAGAGACTACATGATCAGGTGCTGAGGGGCTGCTATGTTCCAGAGGCCAGGTGACATTCTGCCTGAGGCCTGGGGACACGGCATTCTGTATGCACTGCTGTCGCTGTTCTCTCTGATGTTGGTTTGGTGTAAGGCACAGTAAGAAAGCATCTTCCCTACAAACTATAGGGAAGCCATCCTGGGCTTAGCCTCCTAAAGTGCTAGGATTACAGGCATGAGCCACGGCACCTGGCCACCCTTCTGAGGGTGGCATCTGCCCCCCTTGTCCTCCCAAAGTGCTGGGATTACAGGCATAAGCCACTGTGCCTGGCCCATTGTTCTTTTTCATTAAAAAAAAAAAAAATTCCATCAGGCACGGTGGCTCATGCCTATAATCCCAGCACTTTGGGAGGCTGAGGTGGGCCCATCACTTGAGGACAGGAGTTGGAGACCAGCCTGGCCAACATGGTGAGACCCCATTTCTACTAAAAATACAAAAATTAGCTGGGCGTGGTGGTGCGTGCTTCTAATCCCAGCTACTCAGGAGGCTGGGGCAGGAGAATCCCTTCAATCCAGGAGGTGGGGGTTGCAGTGAGCCGAGATGGCACCACTGCACTCTAGCCTGGGTGACAGAGACTCCATCTCGAAAAAAGCAAAAACAAAAAACTTTTTTTTTTTTTTTTTTGAGACAGTCTCACTCTGTTGCCCAGGCTAGAGTGCAATGGCCTGATCTTGGCTTTCTGCAACCTCCCCCTTCTTGGTTCAAGCGATTCTCCTGCCTCAGCCTCCCAAAGTGCTGGGATTAAGGCATGAGCCACTGCACCTGGCCTAAAACCTTTTTTTAACTAAAAACTTTCTGGCCCACAAGTAATGACACCAACATTATTTTAAAGTATTTATTTTTTCTACATTTCATACAAATCATAAAAGTCTGATACATTTTTTTCTCAAGAACAACTTACGCTCATTTCAGATGCGTTTTGTTTCTTTTAATGTTATAGGATGGACAAAGATACACTTTAATGAACAAAAAAAAATCAGTTCACTACAGGTACTGCTTCCCAGGCCCCACCTCCAGAGCTTCTGACTGAGCATGTGGGACACATCCTAGGATCACAAACTAAACCTCCCCGAGTCAGCTCCACGGCAGGCAGGCCTGGAATCACCCTTTCTGGAATACTGCTTAGGACTTGTCTGTTATCTACCAGAAGCAATTTCAAAAAATCCAGGAATAATTAGGTATACAGAAATAGCTCTTCTATAAAATTTCCATATAAAAATAATGGTATTTATTTACAAAGTCTCAGATACTACAAAATAACATATCAGGTTACGTACTTCAGTCTAATCAAGGAAGTTTACACTGGGCAAGTCAGAAGTGTCTGCATTTTCCTCTTACCTCTCGTTTAAACTGCTTAAAGCATGTGGCACCACAATGGATCCTTCATGTAAAAAAAAAAAAAAGGAAAACTATTTTCTGGAAATACAACCCAATAGTACATAGAGTAAAGCATCTTCAGATGAAAAGGTGAACCTAGTGATTTGGGCTCATAACACTTTACCCACCTCTTCTGTCCAAAACTCAAGGGTGATGGTGGCAAACCAAAAGGAACTAGGTATTGAAATGTGAGCCCTGGAGCGCAGGCCGCTTGGGCAGCCAGTGCCTATGGTTAACGGGTGGTTCCATTTTTCAGGACACTGAGAAGTTGAACCTGTCATGGTACTACTGGGAAAAACAGAACTGCAACGTGCCCAGAGGAGATATTCGGCAGAGAAGTGGCCCAGTCGTCTGTGATGTTTTAGTATGAAGACCCTGGCCCCAGCGCGAACAAGCACAATTATCAGGCCATTTGACATGAAGCTCAGCCACAGTGAAGTATGGTAAGTGACAAATGGCATGCAGTGAGGCACGATAAAGGGATGAGATGCGTCTTTAAATCCAAACGTGATCTGGGGAAGCTCCTGTTATGATGTGACAGATATGGGCAGTACCTGCTGGTGAGGTATGGAAGACCCAGGTGGTAACTGAACCCCTCCAGCCCCTCCCCGTGGCCAGTGTGGGGAGCCTTTGCCTGTGAGTCTCAGCTGGGGGTTTTCTGCCTTGAAAGAAACCTAAAGCTGACACCACAGCCTCATGCTAGGGCTCAGGAGAGGAGTCCCACTTTTGGCCCCCAGCCATGTGGTACTTGGTGACACAGGACTGCTGCTAATCCAAAACCTGTCTGGCAGGATTGTGGTGACAGCGTGGCCCTCGCAGAGGGAAGCAGCTCTGGTTTTGGTGCAGGCTCTGCCACAGACAGGCTTGGGAAGGGAGGCAGTCAACCTCTTGCTTGTTTCCCCATTTCTAAATGAGCAGGGTGGGAACGATGTTCTCTCCCATCCTGAGACCTGAGGCGCAGTGGCGAGGCCTGACCCTGATTGTCAGCTCATTGACCTCCAATGCAGCTATAAGCAGGGAAGGCCTCATCTGCAGACATAGCAAGGGGTGAGACAGCATTGACTTCAACAGGCTTTTTTTGTAAAGCAAAAGCTAAAGGCCGGGTGCAGTGGCTCACGCCTGTAATCCCAGCACTTTGAGAGGCCAGGGCGGGCAGATCATGAGGTCAGGAGATCAAGACCATCCTGGCCAACATGGTGAAACCCCGTCTCTAATAAAAATACAAAACTTAGCTGGATGTGGTGGTGTGGGCACCTGTAAGCCCAGCTACTCAGGAGGCTGAGGCAGGAGGATCAATAGAATCCAGGAGGAAGAGGTTGCAGTGAGCCAGGATTGTGTCACTGCAGTGCAGCCTGATGACGGAGAGCAAGACTCTGTCTCAAAAAAAAAAAAAAAAAAGCAAAAGCTAAGATGACAGATCCGGCCTTGTTTGAAAACAGGTGCACAGAATACACATTATAAATGCATACTTTTTCCTATCTCAGCTCCCTGGTGAATGGGTGTCAGACAAGTTTCTGGACCTGTCAGGGACTCCCAGGGCTTAGCCAGAGTGTCAAAGTGTTGTGCTCACCCACTATTTCTTCCTTAATATACTGTGGAGATAGATGTGGGAAAATTGGATCCCAGCGATTATCTAAGCAAAACTTCTCAGAGACATTTTGGTTAAGGGACTGTTTCCTACGAAATGCTATAATTTATGTGGGTATTGAGCTTGAATTTTTTATCGTACAATCTTAGGCTGGACGAGGTGGCTCATTACTATAATCCCAGCACTCTGGGAGGCCAAAGGGGGCAGATCATGAGGTCAGAAGTTCAAGACCAGCCTGGCCAACATGGTGAAACCTTGTCTCTACTAAAAATACAAAAATTAGCCAGGCGTGGTAGCTCATGTTTGTAATCCCAGCCACTGGGGAGGCTGAGTCAGGAGAATGGCTTGAATCCGGGACGCAGAGCCGAGATCGTGCCATTGCACTCTAGTCTGGGCAACAGAGCAAGACTCCTTGAGGAAAACAAAAATCTTATGCAAACATCAGGCTTTTCTCTTCTTAGTAACAATGTTTGGTTTGAGTGGAAGTTTGGCCAAACACTGTTATCAACTGGGAATTTGACAGCAGGGAGGCACATTTCTGAGTATCACTGGAATGGCATGGTGCGGGCTCCTGACATAGTGTGGGTGTTTGGGAAGTGCAGATTATTTTTCATCAGTGCTTGGGGACCACTGCTTTGGGTGCATGAATATGGGAATCCATTTGGGAAAATGGTTCATATAAATCCAGTCCTCAGCTTCACCAAAACAAGCCCATATGCAGGATAGAGATGATCTATTCTGCAGCCAACAACTTAGAAAAAGTACATAAAATAGTTCTCCATTTTTAATTTTTTCTTTTCTTTTTTTTTTTTGAGACGGAGTCCCACACTCTGTCACTCAGGCTGGAGTGCAGTGGCGTGATCTCGGTTCACTGCAACCTCTACCTCCTGGGTTCAAGCGATTCTCCTGCCTCAGTCTCATGAGTCGCTGGGACTACAGGCGTGTGCCACCACATCCGGCAAATTTTTGTATTTTCTAATCATGTTTCTACGCATAGATTTAGTTGGAAAATAGTGAACCTTTGTTAGAATCCTTTCTTGGTTTACGGAAACTGCTGGTAGCTAACTTTGCTTTTAAGTCTTTTTTTTTTTTTTTTTTTTTTTTTTTTTTTTTTTTTTTTTTTTTTTTTTTTTTTTTTTTTTTGAGATGGAGTTTCGCTCTTGTTACCCAGGCTGGAGTGCAATGGCGCGATCTCGGCTCACCACAACCTCCGCCTCCTGGGTTCAGGCAATTCTCCTGCCTCAGCCTCCCGAGTAGCCGGGACTACAGGCACGCGCCACCATGCCCAGCTAATTTTTTGTATTTTTAGTAGAGACGAGGTTTCACCATGTTGACCAGGATGGTCTCGATCTCTTGACCTCGTGATCCACCCGCCTCGGCCTCCCAAAGTGCTGGGATTACAGGCGTGAGCCACCGCGCCCGGCCTGCTTTTAAGTCTTAATAGTTCCTTAACAGACTCCAAAATGAAGGCCTGAAACCACAACAGTGGGGCCTTTGGAACTTAGGAGATTCCAAATGCATGTCATGGGGCAGAGTGGCTTGATAAGAAAGTATAGAGACATCTGTCTTTCCACCATCTGATTCAGGAGAACTCTCTTTCCTAGCGGGGCCTTCCCTGGCCACCCCCAGCCAAAGCAGCCTTTCCCCAATGGTCCCACTCCACTGCTGTATGCCCACAGCACTCCTCAATCTGCACGTGATCCCTCTGTGATCATGCTTCCCCAGCAGGGTGAGAGCCTAACCTGGCAGGGCTGTCGCTGCTCCGCCCCAGTGCCTGCTCACAGTAGGTACTCAGATGCTGACTGAATGAAGGATGAAATCTAAGATTCACTGGCCAACCCCTACCCCCTGCTTACCACTAAGGGAGCAGCACAGTTGTAAGGTCTACTTGGAAGGCTTGGCCAGGGACAGCCCATTTTGTTAGGGGAGGGAGCTTGATAGGCATTAAAGGACCCTTGAAATGAAATCACTTAAAAAGCTAAATAGGCTCCCCCACATCATCTCTGTGTGTGCGCGCGTGCTTACTGAAGAGCTGAGGCAGTTCTCATCCTCTGCTAATCCGCATGCCCAACACACACACGGTGCTGGAGGGAGCCTAAGTCACAACTGCACTTGGAGCAGCTTTACTGTCTCTATGACCCAAATAGCCAGAAAGAGTTGTGGCTTAGCAAACAGTCAAGTTATAGATGTCTGCAGGGCTAAACTGAGCCACTCCGTGAAATACTTCCATTTGAACGGATAGGAGCTACCTTGTTTTCCAGGACTGACCCTGGCATGATTTTTCAAGTATGGCAAAGTACCATTACAACTGTAAAATTGGCTAATGAAGGGAGTTATCCTCTTTATCCTGCTAAAATGGCAGAAACCACAGCGTTTTCTCCCCATCACTTCTTTAAAGAATTAAATTTAAGGATACCAAACATGCGGGCATCATCTAGTTTCTGGGGCAGTGGGCATCACTGAGGGGTACAGGATTGCCATGTCAGCCCCTCCTTTCCCACCCTCCTCCGAGGCCCACCTTGATCCTAAGGCACAATGTATACAAACTGTTCTCACCACAGGAAATAAGCACGTGGAAGAGACAGACTGACAGCAGGGAAGGGGAAGGAGACAGGCTGACAGCAGGGAATGTCTGCCTACCTCAGATGGTAGGCACCTGAGGCCCGTAAGTGCTGCTGTGTGCCTAGGTGGTACCGTCCTTCCCACTGAGGGTGAGACAGACAGGTCCTAGTGCCACTGTGCATGTGCTAGAGAAAGCACTTCCTCACTGAATGATGCCACACACTTGATTGGGTGACAGCCACACTTGTCCTCAAGGGGAAAAGGCCTCTTGAATTCCCCCACAATCAGCGTGTGCCCAGCACCCCTGGGGAGGAGTGGTCTGTGTATGTGCAAGGGACCCGGCATGCCACTGTAACGAAGCCTGGGCACTGTGACCACAATTTCCTTTTTTTTTTTTTTTTTTTTTTAGACAGGGTCTTGTTCTGTCACCCAGGCTGGAGTGCAGTGGTGTAATCTTGGCTTTCTGCAACCTCTGCCTCCTGGGCCCAAGTGATCCTCCCACCTCAGCCTCCTGAGTAGCTGGGACTGCAGGTGTGTCCCACCATGTCCGGCTAAGTTTTGTATTTTTGTAGAGACAGGGTTTCACCATTTGGTCTTGAACTCCTGAGCCCAAACAATGAGCCCGCCTTGGCCTCTCAAAGTGCTGGTATTACAGGCCAGAGCCGCCGTACCTAGCCCACGATTTCCTAACATTGCTTCATTTTGATTCTGTGTGACGTTGTGGCTCAGTGCTGAGCTTTAGACCAAGATAAATGTTTAGGGGGAAGACAGAAGAACAAGTGAATTGGCATTTCTAAACAGCCAAACCTAGTTTCTAAAGGCAAGGTTTTATTCCAGCAACGTGTACTGGTGACCATGATGCCACTCTGTGAACCGGCCTCAACAGTAACTCAAACACAACGCTGAGGAACGGAGGCCATCTCCCACCAACACCACGCACCTATGGACTGGGGAGGCCAATGACGGGGCACCAATAAGGTAAGAGTCTGGTGGCTTTTTTTAAGCCTGTATTTTATCGTTTTAAAGCATGAGAGCAGCAGAGGTGGAGAGCAGAGAAGAAAACAGGTTTCCCAAGAACTCTGGCAAGAATTTTGGTATCTAGTGAAGGAATGGTTACCATTAGTGTACCTGTCTTAAATCCTGAAATTCATCTTGGGACCTGCAGTTCAATATTTTGAAAACTACAAAGGTAGCTGTGGCTGCTGGCCTCTCCAGGTCCCTGCTGGGTCCCAGAAATGAGAAAGAGTGGAGTTAGTAAAAGAGGAGGCAGCCCCTTAAAGGTTAGTTTGGTTTGGAAGGAAATCCTGATCTGTGCTGCTGAAATGTCAGAAATGTCCCCTGCAGGCCTCCGGGGACCTGCTGTCGCCACCTCGGTGTTCCTGACTGGTCTGAGAGGTGTACTCCAGAACCCACAATAAGACCGAGTTCTAGAAACTGCCTCTGTCTGAGCTTGTACTATGGTTTATTTCTGACAGAATGAGACTTTTCTATCAAAGGAGCTTCAGCTAAAGTCGTATGTTTTTCTTTTTCAGTTTTTAAGGCCTTAGTAAACATGTTTAGCTAGGCAAAGCGTCCTCCTCCTCACCATGCTTAGAGTCACCATGGTGGCAGGGCTGTAAAGTCACCACAGGAAGGAGCCTGTACTTCCCCCATGGGATATAGAAAAGATACAATTTGGGCCATGCTTGGTGCATCTAGCATCATCTTGGGACAAAGCCATATGATTCAGGTCAAAGTTTTGGAGTTAACTCTCCCATTATTATTTGCTCCTTTCCAAGGCCTTAATGTGAAATTCTGTCAGGGTCTGGCCACGGTGGCAGATGTCCCTACACTTTGATTCAGAGGAGCAGCAGCTGTGAATATACCACTGCAGTATTTCTAATGACATCTTTAGTCATAAAACAACATACTGCACTACCATATATCCAGGCAGAGGAGTGGCCAGTGTTCTCCAGTGTTTCAGTGAAACACTAAATACGGATTAGTTTGAAATGCAGTTTACCCAGGAGTCAGCTCAATAAGGTCATTCTGATTAATGAAAATGTGAAAAAAAAGGTGACATGTGCAAGGAAACAGTGCTGTTCATATTCTTGAAATAGACTTTTCTTTGAGACAAAAGTAATGACATTTGGTTCATTTTCACAAATTGCACACTGGGAGAGATCACACAATTACTGCAGGGAACTGTAGGCAAGCAATTTGGTCATAGGAATTTGTTTCTTTGTCTTGTTTTAAATAAAAAAGCTGTATGAAATGCATAGCTTTGATTAACCTAAAGATACAGTTTCCCTCTCTGTAAAACTCCAGATTTAGGATGCTGGCAAAAGGCAGTGCGGGCAAAGTATTTAACGTACATGGAAATGCTATTCTATTTTGGCTTCCAGAAGTAGCCCTAGTAAATTCTATGCACCAATGCATTGGCTAATAATGATAATTAATTTCAGTTTTACTATAAATTATCTAAATGTCGCTTAAGTACTTAAGAAGTAGCGCTCGCTCCTTTCTAGAAGCTGTCTAAGGCAGCTGATGCGTAAAGCACCTCAACTAGACCTCCAACTAGTTCAGCAGTTCAATCTGTGCCCCTCGGCCACAGGACTGCCCTCTGGATCCCTCAATACACAGCTCCCCCTACTGGGGACTTTTCATGTTCCTTTCCACCTTGTCAAAGGCAGTCCAGGCAGGGAAGGGAAACATCAAAAACTCAATCATCAAGGACTGCTCCATGTAACAATCTCAATTCTAAGAATAATTACATGGGTGTGAGGAACACAAAAATTCTACCTCACAGAAGATAAATGAGCTACACTCACACTGCCAACTCTTCAGGGATTCTCCCCACTATCTCCTCAGAAAACATGCTTTGTTTGTGATACCATTTACTGCTGTTGGTCAGACTTTCATTTACACTGTTAACTTTCATCTCAAACATCTCAGCCTTCGTGTGATTTGCTTATTGTGTTTCTCTAGTTTTCACTGAACACAGTGCAAACAAAGGCAAAGACTGAAGCAATCATTTCAAAAACAAGAGCTCACACTACAAACACACATGAGCATCACATATTGAAACGTAGGCTTTCTCTTGTCTTTATTCTGGGGAGGAGGAATCCTCCTCGTCATCTTCCTCGTCTTCATCATTGAATGAACAGGGGGTCTCGCCTCGGGACTCGGAGCAGTGAGAGGCTGCACTGCTGGACTGGTGACTGTTTGGGGCCAGGAACTGCCCAGTTGCTAAGGCCACTTCTGCATCCAAGCATAACCCTTGGTTTACACTAGCAAACAATTAAAAACACACAGGCTTATTAATGTGGTAGAAACAGTTTTGTAAAACAGGAATAAAAAGATAGGAAGGAGGTGCCATTGGTGAGATCTGCCACGAACCTGCTCAGCAGGACCTGCGCTGGCAGCAACATGAGCCCGGCTCACCCCAACACAGTCAGTCAGGGCTCTGGGGTTTGCCTTTCTAACCCTGAAAACAATACATACCTTGACTGGGGTAAGGTGGCACCAGTGGTCAGGTCTAAATTTGAACCTGATTGGGTAGAATTCAGAAGTAATCCCTGATTTAACCAAGAAGGTCCTGTGGAGATATCTAAAGGAAAAAAATGAGAACAAAAAATTTAAGTCCTGCAAGTTCTGTGGCTGCTGCTGTTAGTCTGAAGCAAGCAGAGAAAAGCAAGGGCAAGGCTTATTCTTCATTAGACAGTTCTCTCGCTCTGAGAAGAACCCAGGTTTCCTCATCTTCTTGGAAGGAAAAAAAAAGTTCTAGAACATAAAGAAAAAAATACAGGTAGGAAGCTTATGGAGAGAAGGAATTAAAATGAAAACACTCCACAGACACTTTACTATTTTTTTTCTTAGGTAAGCCCTCCAGAGCCCAGCCCTCAGGGCACAGCCCAGTGTACTATCCTCAATGCCTGGTGCCCTCACCACTAAACACCTGGACTTCGGGGTTAAGAGCCAAAGCCAGGAGTGGGGACAGAGAAAGTCAAATCAGAAATATCTGAGGTAAGCCGGGCACAGTGGCTCACGCATGTAATCTCAGTACTTTGGGAGGCTGAGGTGGGTGGATTATGAGGACAGGAGATCGAGACCATCCTGGCTAACATGATGAAACACCATCTGTACTAAAAATACAAACAAAAAAAAATTAGGTGTGGTGGCAGGTGCCTGTAGTCCCAGCTACGTGGGAGGCTGAGGCAGGGGAATCGCTTGAACTCAGGAGGCAGAGGTTGCAGTGAGCCAAGATTACACCACTGCACTCCAGCTTGGTTGACAGAGCGAGACTCTGTCTCAAAACACAAGAAGAAATACCTGAGGTAAGAAGGCCACCCTGCTTCAGGGCAGACAGATCTGTTTTGGCCAGAACCCACACCACACTGTCTTTTCAGGTGCCTGCTGGTAAACTCAGTGCTGCTACTTATGAAAAACACCTCTTCTTTTTTCCTGACAAGATTCTTCCTGGTGTCCTTTGTTTCCTAATTCAAACTAGCTCTCATTTTAAGAGTCTCATGCTCTACCGACTGAGCTAGCCGGGCACTGGTTGACTAGCTCTTATTTTAAAAAGGTCACATCCAGTCATGTTTTTAATGATGGGGCGACAGACCTTACTGTTTTAGTCTACAGAAATTTTGGGCTGGGCGCGGTGGCTCACGCCTGTAATCCCAACACTTTGGGAGGCCAAGGTGGGCGGTTCACCTAAGGTCGGGAGTTGGAGACCAGTCTGACTAACATGGAGAAACCCCATCTCTACTAAAAGTACAAAATTAGCCAGGTGTGCCTGTAATCCTAGCTATTCGGGAGGCTGAGGCAGGAGATTTGCTTGAACCTGGGAGTCGGAGGTTGCAGAAAGCCAAGATTGTGCCATTGCACTCCAGCCTGGGCAACAAGAGCGAAACTCCATCTCAAAAATAACAAAATATTTTGGATATCTCCTTGCCATCATCTTTTCTACACATATACACCACATTTCTCCTATGACAACACAACACGATCAATTCTTATTGTAATTTTACTGGTTTAATACTTTTATCATCCCATCTACAGTGTTAGCTCAAAGAACGCAATAACTGGAACATATAAGATCTAACTGTACAGTGGCTCATGCCTATAGTACCAGCACTTTGGGAGGCCAAGACCAGCTTACAAACATAGCAAAACCCCATCTGTATTAAAAATACAAAAATTAGCCAGGCATGGTGACAGATGTCTGTAACCCCAGCTATTAGAGAGGCTGAAGGAAGAGAACTGCTTGAACCCAGGAGGCGGAGGTTGCAGTGAGCCGAGATTGTGCCACTGCACTCCAGCCTGGGTGACAGAGCAAGACTGCCTTAAAAAAATACAACTACATATTACTAAATGAATGAGTATAATCTCTGTCAGCTGCCACTTTATGAAATAAGAAGTATATACATTAAAAATAATTCCTAAAAAGATATTCTATAAGCCCAAGCACATACTCAGAAAATGTAATCTGCCAAAATGAGCTATGATTTAATTTAATACAAACCTTTTTGCGATCACTCTACAAAAACTGAAACTATATGATTTAGATTGGAAACTCTAGTATCCAACTAAGAGGCCATTCCCATGTAGGAAAAAGTAAACTAAATGACTATGCTAATTTTAGAATTGTCTTATGAACCTTTTTCTTTGAGGCAGCTGTGGAAAAAAACAGACTTCAAGTCTAAGAAGAATAGCAGACTCTAAATACATTAAATAACAACAAGTCTGTACAAGAAAATTAAATTAAAGCCAGAATCCTGTGCTGAATATTAATTAGTATATAGAACTATGGAAACCTTCTGTCAGAACATAGCTATTTACTTGTTTGTGAGCATAACGCACTACATTCTCTTTTTATAATGGATTGGAAAAGCCTACATTTCTTTCCCATTATCACAGGATCCACACAATGATTCTCACACTCTCACCCAGAGCCATTCTGCCTCTTTACACACGAGAGGCACATGTTTCTTCCTTTGAACTAACCAGAAAGTCTGTATCCCAGTCTGCAAAATGAGGTCACAAAGAGATCAAAACCACAGAGCCTGCCTAATCACTCTGAGCCTTTTCACTGGGAATAAGCTAAAATAAAGTTCTGGTGATTTATTGAGTAAGCCCTTTGTTCAGATTCTGCTGGCCTTCCAATGACACAGCAGGACCCAGGCTGGAGAGCATGGGGAGGGGAGGGCTGGGTGGGGAAACGAACAGGTGGGCCAAGGGACAAGGACAGGCGGGGGCAGGGGCTTGCAGGGATGGATGATGCCAACCGAAAAACTAAAAGAGAAACCAAATCTCAGCCAACAAACTCTTCTATTGTGAGCAAAGGGCCAAACCATAGAATAAAACAAAATTAAAACTACCTTTTTGCTTACATTGGATTTAATATATCTTAGAACTAGTATTAAAATGCCTTTAAAAAGTGATGTGAAATTCTAGATGGTTATACTTATAAATGAAAGAAACAAAAGCAAGCAAAGGGAAAAACGTTTATATACTCAATTTTCATTTTCTCTTAGAGTCTCGCTCTGTTGCCCAGGTTGGAATGCAGTGATATGCTCTCTGCCTCCCAGGTTCAAGTGATTTTCCTGCCTCAGCCTCTTAAGTAGCTAGAATTATAGGCAAGTGTCACCATGCCTGGCTAATTTTTGTATTTTTAGTACAGACAGGATTTTGCCATGTTGGCCAGGCTGGTCTCGAACTCCTGACCTCAAGTGATTCGTCTGCCTCGGCCTCCCAAAGTGCTGGGATTACAGGCGTGAGCCACTACACCCCACCTATACAGTCTAATTATATCTACAGAATATGCAATATTTTCAGGAATTAGGAAAATCAGGAAGATTTCTAAATTAGTGAAAAAAAATCTTAATTATAGGACATGTAAAACATAGTGCTTTGGTTTTCAAGTATACTCAGCATACTTTTACAACTCATAATAAAAAGAAGTAATTCAGCCAGGCACAGTGGCTCACACCTATAATAACGGCACTTTGGGAGGCTGAGCCAGATGGATCGCCTGAGGTCAGGAGTTCGAGACCAGCCTGGCCAACATAGTGAAATCACATCTCTACTAAAAATACAAAAAATTAGCTGGGTGTGGTGGCTCATGCCTGTAATCCCAGCTACTTGGGAGGCTGAAGCAGGAGAATCGCTAGAACCAGGAGGTGAAAGTTGCAGTGAGCCGAGATAGTGCCATTGCACTCTAGCCTGGGCAACAAGAGTGAAACCCTG
>NW_016107345.1:3273087-3287890 GCF_001604975.1 Cebus imitator
AAAAAAAAAAAAAAAAAAGAAAAATGCAAATCAGTTACAGTGAGGGCCAAGGCAGGTGGAAACCTTGAGCTCAGAAGTTTGAGACCAGCCTGGACAACACAGCAAAACCCCATTTCTACCAAACATAAAAAAAAAACCCCACAAAAACCTGTCTTTACTAAAAATACAAAATTAGCCAGGCATGGTGGTGCATGCCTATAATCTCAGCTACTTGGGAGGCTGAGTCAGGAGAATCACTTGAACCTGGGAGACAGAGGTTGCAATGAACCAAGATCATGCCACTGCACTTCAGCCTGGGCAACAAGAGTGAAATCCATCTCAATCAAAACAAAACAAAACAAAACAAAAATTAGCTGGGCGTGGTGCTGGGTGACTGTAATCCCAGCAATTTAGGAGGCTGAGGCAGGAGACTTGCTTGAACCTGGGAGGTGGACGTTGCAGTAAGCCAAGATTGTGCCATTGCACTCCAGCCTGGGCGACAGAGTGAGACTCCATCTCTAAATAAATAAAGAAGGATGTGGAGAAATTGGAAGCTTCATCCATTGGTGGTTAGCCTGTAAATGGTACAGGAGCTTTGGAAAACAGCTTGATATTTCCTTAAAATGTTAAGCACAGAGTCACCGTATGATCCAGCAATTTCACTCTTAGGTGTGTGTTTTAGAGCTAAAAGCATGTTCACACATAAACTTTTATAAGAATGTTAACAGCAGCATCATTTGAAATAGCCAGAAAGTGGAAACAGTCCAAATGTCTACCAACTGACGAATGGATAAACAAAATGCAGTCCACCTGTACAATGGAACACCATTTGGCAATAAAGAGGACTAAAGTACTGATGATGCTACGAACCCTGAAACATTACACTAACTGAAAGAAGCCATACACAAATGCCCACGTCGTAGGATAACATTTATATAAAAACCTCTGTCTAGAATGGGCAAATCCATAGTGACAGATTAGTGGTTGCCAGGGGCTGAGGAAGAATGGGAAAATAAGAGACTGTTAATAGGTTTGGGGTTTCTTTTTTTTTTTTCTCACTATCTCCAGTAATGGCTATAAGCAATGGGGTTTCTTTTTGAGTTTTTAAATTAAAATTTTCTGGAATTAGTGGTGATGATTAGCAACTTTGTGAATATACCAAAATACCACTGAACTGCATTTTTAAATGGTGTATTTTATGGCATGTGAATTCAATCTCAAAAGCTACAGTGGTGTCATTTCAGACCCACCTGATTGGGAAAATACAACACTTCTACTCTGCTGGGGAAAGTGTAATTTGGTAAAATCAAATTGAAAATTTTTGGTATCATCTAGCAAAGCTGAAAATGCATCCAACTCTGACCTAACAAGTTCAATCCGTACATTTGCATGTGGTCACTAGGACAGTATAGGAATGTTCAAAGCAGCACTGTAATTTAACATCAAGGAGTTGGAAACAAACTAAAGTTTTACTTTTAGTAAAATGAACAGATAAACTGTGATGTATTGATATAATGGAATTTTACAGAAGTAAAAATGTATGATTACATCTACATTAAATCACATGGATGACTCTAAAGAACATAATATTGAGTGAAAAAAAAATCAATCACCAAAGAATATATTACTATGATTTTGTTTATACAGAGGCCAGAAATAGGCAAAACAAAATAATACATTATTTCTAGTTTACCATTTTAGTTGTATCTCTAAAGAAAACAACTGAGGCCGGGCATGGTGGCTCATGCCTGTAATCCCAGCACTTTGGGAGGCTGAGTCGGGCAGATCATGAGGTCAGGAGTTTGAGACCAGCCTGGCCAACATGGCAAAACCCCATCTCTACTAAAAATACAAAAATTAGCCAGCATAGTGGTGGCTGCCTGTAATCCCAGCTACTCGGGAGGCTGAGGCAGGAGAATCGCTTGAACCCGAAAAGAGCAGGTTGCAGTGAGCCGAGATCATGCCAGTGTACTCCAGCCTGGGTGACCAAGTGAGACTCTGTCTCAAAGAAAAGAGGAGCCATGTACACAAATGTGAATCCAGGTTTATCCTATTCTGCCCTTTTTTCCCCTGACACTTAAACTTTTAGTACACTCTTCCTCTTTGAATTCAATTAATCAAATGATATTTTTAATCTTATGTGTGGACAGATAATAGATATATTAAATTTTCCATTAGAGGAAGGTAGGATGTACCTACTTTCTTTTTATTTTTGAGATGAGGTTTCACTCTTGTTGCCCAGGCTGGAGTGCAATGGCGCAATCTTGGCTCATTGTGACCTCCACCTCTGGGGTTGAAGGGATGCTCCTGCCTCAGCCTCGCGAGTAGCTGGGATTATAGGCGCATACCACCACACCTGGCTAATTAAAAACATTTTTTTTTTTAGTAGAGACAGGGTTTCACATGTTGGCTAGGCTGGTCTCGAACTCCTGACCTCAGGTGATCCACCTGTCTTGGCCTCCCAAAGTGCTGGGATTACAGGTGTGAGCCACTGCACCCAACCAGGATCTACCTACATTCTTTTGTAAATTACCCAAAGTTTCCCTTGAAATATCCACAGGGCACTAAGAGATTATTTTTTAAAACTCCCTCATCAAGCTTTTTTTTTTTTCCCCCCCTCATCAAGCTTTTACTTACTTACTCTAACTAGGCTCTGAGCTAGATACTGGGAATTACAGATACATGATCTCTCTGAAGAGCCAAATTTAGTGCTGAGTGAGCCAATTTAGATGTAACAATATATAATGTGTGGTGTGGTGTATAGATGTAAGTTACTAATGTTATGAAACAATCTAATTTTTGAAAAAATGGTCCTAAATTAAAGTGTTAAAAGTTTCATTTTGTCCATACAAGCACAGATGTTCTAAAAATCTGCAATTTTCTATGAGAAAGGTTTTAACAAGTTTGTATTCAACATTTAATCAGGGACAACACATGAAAGCATCAGTTAACATACCTGTGATATAACCTTCTAAAGCCTTTGGCACCAGGGATTTCGCAAGTTTCAGATCCTCCAGAGAGCATTTGCCTGACTCCAGGCCAAATGACATTCCCATCCGCTTTAGTACTTCTATGTCATCGTGGATCTCAAAGGTGTTGTCAAAATTGAAAAGATACTCAAACCTGCGTTAGGAAACAAAGTGAAGGGTTTCTGGTGGAGCTAAGGTCTGAATAGTTTCGTATTCTGTACTTGAAGTAACAGAATACGTGCCTAAATCCAGCCATGGTGCTAGCAATTGTTACCATTTAGAGCCATGAGTCATTCTGCTCTGTCAGGGGAATGACATCTCAAATAAAACATTTTCCCAATTAAAACAACAATCCTCTGACAGACGACAGAAATTCACTAACTTTAGCCCCAATGCTGTTGCAAACAGACAGAAATTTTGTTCTAAATCTAGTACTTTTCAAAGTCGCCTAGAGCTCTGCCACAAAAGAAAAGCCTTTCTACTTTAATATTACAATAACCCTAGAACAAGTCAGCCTGTTAGCTTTGAGGAAAAAAATATTTTGAATGCTTACCTCATTTTCATGAGTCAAATGTTAGCTACGACCTACTTTAGATAAGTAACAGACTTTCAACAAATGAAAACAACCCCAAATCCTGTCCTGAGAGGCTAAGCAGTAACATGTTTTAAGAGTGTCAAAGTGTCACATGTAATACACAGCACATTTCCAAATATGCTTGAAAAGTACCCAAACTAGATGCCTAGCTCCCCAGCAGCCCAGCATAACATTTCAATCAAGAAGCAAAAGAAGGAAGACACAGTTCTTCTGACTCCTAGGCTAGTGCTGGAGCACCTTCATCATTGGCCTCAGCCCTACAGGGACAGGGTTGAGGGACAGCAGTAGGTTTCACCTGGTCATGAAATTCTATTAAAATCATGTGAGGGTAAAATTTTTTATCCTAAGATAATTTGAAAAACAGATTATCTTAGGAGCAAAAATTATAATTTGAAGCAAAATGCCAATTTAAGTAATCTAAACTTTTTAGAAAAAATAAAATCTGAAGTAGGTAGCTACCCCAGGGATGATTTCAGGCATCTGTTAAAAGCAGATCGTTTTGTAAATGTAATCATTGTGGAAAGCCTCCCAGCTAATTACGGGAAAAGATTGCATCACCAAAGTAACTGAAAGACAGGGTTTTTGGACTTACCTTGGATAATAAGCTTGTACAGGCTACTCAGAACCTCCTTCCCTCCACTCAAAGGAGGGCCAGGAAAGGGCATGAGTCAGGGACCACCCAAGAGATGGAAACCTCACCAGATTCCAGCCTAGGGGAACAGTGTCCATAATTCCCCTGGGCCAATGATTCCCAGATTTTCCTGTCATTCTTTTTAGACTTAAAAGACTAACCTAAGAAAATAATTGTATAATTCTCCATACAAAACAAGACACTAGCTAGAGACAGTAACTAGAATGCTAAGTTTTGTGTTTTTTATCTGAAAAAATGCTAACCATTTTCTAGAAGTCTCAGTTTTCTTTTTTCCTTTTTTTTTTTTTTTTGAGACAGAGTCTTGTTCTATTGCCTAGGCTGGAGTGCAGTGGCACGATTTCGGCTCACTGCAACCTCCCCCTCCCAGGTTCAAGAGAGTCTCCTGCCTCAGCCTCCTGAGTAGCTGGGATTACAGGAACGCACCACCATACCCAGAGCTAATTTGGTCAGGCTGGTCTTGAACTCCTGACCAACTTGTGATCTGCCCTCCTCAAGCTCCCAAAATGCTGGGATTACAGGCATAAGCCACTGCGCCCAGCCTGAATTCTCAGTTTTCTGAGACTATGTTCATGTTCCTCTTTGACATTTTTTTTTTTTTTTTTGAGACGGAGTTTCGCTCTTGTTACCCAGCCCTTTGGGAGGCTGAGGTGGGCGGATCACAAGGTCAAGACATCAAGACCATCCTGGCCAACATGGGGAAACTCTGTCTCTACTAAAAATAGAGAAATTAGCTGGGTATGGTGGTGCGTGCCTATAGTCCCAGCTACTCGGGAGGCTGAGGCAGAAGAATTGCTTGAACCCGAGAGGTGGAGGTTGCAGTAAGCCCAGATCACACCGCTGCACTCCGGCCTGCTGACAGAATGAGACTCTACCTCAAACAGAAAAAAAGGATCAGTTTTAGATGGCCAAGGAGGTGTGCACACCTGCAGTCCCCGATACTAGGAAGGCTGAGGCAGGGGGACCGCTTGAGTCCAAGAGTTTGAGGCTGCAGTGAACTATGATCGTGCCAGGAAAGAGCCACTGCACTCTAGCCTGGGCAACAGTAAGAACAGCGAGAATCCACTATTAAAAAAAAATTGGATCTGTTTTACTTCATAACCATCATGGTCTCTATTTCTTTTTGTGTCTATAGTCTCAATTATCAAATAGTTTTGAAATTCCTGCTGTTTTTCTTTTCTTTTCTTTTTTGGCATTGAGTCTCGCTCTGTCAGTCAAGCTGGAGTGCAGTGGTGCAATCTTGGCTCACTGCAACCTCTGTCTCCAGGGTTCAAGCAGTTCTCCTGCCTCAGCCTCCCTAGTAGCTAAGACTATAGGTGTGCACCACCACGCCCAGCTATTTTTCTTCTTATTATTTTTTGAGACAGATTTTCGCTCTTGGTGCCCAGGCTGGAGTGCAATGGTGTGATCTTGGCTCACCACAACCTCTGCTTCCTGGGTTCAAGCGATTCTCCTGCCTCAGCCTCCAGAGTAGCTGGGATTACAGGCATGTGCCACCACGCCTGGCTAATTTTTTTTTTTTGTGACAGAGTTTCACTCTAGTTACTCAGGCTGGAGTGCAATGGCGCAATCTTGGCTCACTGCAACCTCCGCCTCCTGGGTTCAGGCAATTCTCCTGCCTCAGCCTCCTGAGTAGCTGGGATTACAGGCACGCGCCACCATGCCCAGCTGATTTTTTGTAGTTTTTTAGTAGAGACGGGGTTTCACCATGTTGACCAGGATGGTCTCGATCTCTTGACCTCGTGATCCACCCGCCTCGGCCTCCCAAAGTGCTGAGATTACAGACGTGAGCCACCGCGCCCGGCCTAATTTTGTATTTTTAATAGAGACAGGGTTTCTCCATGTTGGTCAGGCTGGTCTTGAATTCCTGACTTCAGGTGATCTGCTCACCTCAGCTTCCCAAAGTGCTGGGATTAATGGTGTATGCCACTGTGCTGGCTCGAATTTTTCTATTTTTAGCAGAGACGGGGTTTCACTATGTTGGCCAGTCTGGTCTCGAAATCCTGACCTCAAGTGATCTACCTGCCTGGGCCTCCCAGAGTGCTAGGATTACAGGCGTGAGCCACCGCGCCCAGCAGACTGTTTTTCTTCTTTCATGTGTGTGGCTTCTTACTGAAGTAGCCTGGAATCTCAGGACACAACAGAGACAGGCAGGGGGTGCAAGAGCGCCAGTAAGAAGAGTGAGAAAAACAAGTTGCAGTGAACACCAAGAGCAATTCCACAGCTCTGGCGGAATCGGAATTCCGGTCTCCCTGGGACAGTTCTGGGGTACACCTGTGGTACTGATGCAATTATTAGAGTCTTCTTTTGCATTAACATCCCAATTTGAACAATAAATTATAGACTGACCTTCTGTAACAGCAGCGAACATTTAAAAAGTGCTTGCCTTGAGTCATTAGAGACATTAACTCATTTAATCCTCACAACAAGGCTGGGAAGTGATAGGAGCCCCAATATCGTTCCTATTTGTTCTTGAGAAAACAGAGCTTTGGAGCAGTGACAGGGGAGCCACCACCTGTATGAGCGTCTGTCTCACTCTGCACCCTATACATACTCTTAACTCTTTTATGGTACTGGTCACAGCCTGAAGACCACTGAGAAACTTTTTCGTGAATGGTAAAATAAATCACAAATTAATTCTGTATTTTGAAAAGTGCTACTACTTATTTGCTATGCTAAATATTACCATTAATCTTAGTTAAAATGTAAAAACAATTTAAAGAAAGCAAAGAATGTGCCAGGTATTTCCATGTCTATTCATACATTCATTAATAAACAGAAGCATGCATAACTGATATAGCAAAACAAATAATTGCTTTAATGCCACATGTTGGCCTAAAATATTTCCATAATAAACTATGACAGTGAATCACCAATGAATCTACCTTGTCCCAGACCCACAGTGCTAGCTTACCACAGTTACTTGCTCAGAGTTACCACATACATGCAGCATGTCATAGCTTGTGCCCAGACACCACCACACACACGTAACAGATAGCACAGTGCCTGGCACAACACAAGGGACCATGGAGGGTGAGGGGTGGCGCATACACTAGTAGACGATTGCACCCGTATTTCAGGAGGTGTTTCATGTGCCCCAAGGAAGCCAGCCTTGGAGGGCTGCAGATAATGGAGTATGTCCCTCTTGAGTTTGCAAATGATACGACTATGTGAACAGAAGGCCAGCCCTGCACCCATCCCCTAGTTCTCCACTCACTTGTCACTGGAGATGCTGCAATCTATGACTGTTTTTCTGCTTGTATTGATAATTATAAATGGCAGCTGAATGGTAGAGTTCAGAGCTGGAGGGCCCTGGTTTTGCTGCTCATTTTGTCGATTTCTCTGTACCAGGTTTTTGAAAGCGATTTGCTGTAATGATCAATAAAAAGAATATGGTCAAATGTACATAAGTGAGCTGGAATTTAAAAGAATTAAGATAATACTTTTAAAATATAGTTTAAAATAAGACAGTTTAAAGAGACATCTCCCCTGCATGAATGAATTAAAAAATTAAACATTTAAGAAAGAATGGTCCAACTCAATAAATACATTTTTCCACCATCCATAGAAACAGGACCTCACAATCTGGAAGAGAGCCAGTAGACACCTGGAACTCTTCAGCAAATGACACAGCAAGGGTGACACCATTTATTTAACACAGACTCTTGAGCGTTTGGGGTCAAATATGCGCTTCAGGATGTCTAGCCCAGGGATATGCGAACATTTTCAAGCCACAAAATCCTTTTTTCAAATAAATTATCACTGGAGGCTAGGCGCATTGGCTCATATCTGTAATGGCAACATTTTGGAAGGCCAAGGCAGGTGGATTGCTTGACTCCAGGAGTTTAAGGCCAACCTGGGCAACATGGCGAAACCATATCTCTATAAAAAATATAAACACTAGCTGGGCATGTTGTTATGTGCCTATAGTCCCAGCTACTCAGGAGGCTGAGGTGGAAGGATTATTTGAACCCAGGAGGCAGAATTTGCTGTGAGCAGAGATCATGCCACTGCACTCCAGCCTGGGTGACAGGGTGAGACCCTGTCTCAAAAAACAAAACACAAAAAATTTTAAAAAGTCTCACCTAAAACAGATGGAAGTGGCACTGTTCAGGCTGGCTGCAGTAAGGCTGGGTCCTAAGCTCTGCCATCTCTGCCCTCAAGCATAGCCACATGGTTTCTAAGGCACCTCCACAAAACGTCTCAGCATTCTGTGGGCACAGTTTGGAATCCAGCCCTAGCCTTCCCTCACCAGACACTTCCAAATGAGGCAACTGAAGCTCAGCACTAATTATAAGATACATCAAGGCCTAAATCTTTTTACTGGATCTTGCTTGCTACTTTTAGTTAGAACCTTTACTCAAAAGCCAAAGAAAGTGATCTCCCTTTTAGACAGAGGTTGCAGTGAGCTGAGATGGCAGCATTGCAGTCCAGCCTGGGCAACAAAAGCAAAACTCTGTCTCAAAAAAAAAAAAGTGATTTCCTTTTTTTTTTTTTCCAGTATTCAAAACAAGATTTCTTTTTAAATAAGGCAAATGTGTAACAGAATTTCAGACTCAAGAAGCAGATAACGTTTTAATTTAAAAGTTACTTGTCAGAGCCATTCATTCCCCTTCTTAGCTTGTTACATCTTGTCACCCAGTAGTGATAAATACATTTTTTACATTTTAGCAATCTTATGATCAGTCTTGTTTACTTCAGGTTCTATGATTACTATTATTGGCCAGGCATAGTGGCTCACATCTGTAATCTCAGAACTCTGGGAGGCCAAAGTGCGAAGTTCTCTTGAGCCTAGGAGTTCGAGGATGCAGTGAGCTATGACTGTGCCACTACACTCCAGCCTGGGCAACAGAGGCCCTTTCTCAAGAATAAAAAGAAAAGAAAAAAGAGGCTGGGCGCAGTGGCTCACACCTGTAATCCCAGCACTATGGGAGGCCCAGGTGAGCGGATCACAAGGTCAGGAGTTCAAGACCAGTCTGGTGAAACCCTGTTTCTAATAAAAATACAAAAATTAGACAGCTGGCATGCACCTGTAGTACTTGGGAGGCTGAGGCAGGAGAATCGCTTAAACCTTGGAGGCAGAGGTTGCAATGAGCCGAGATTGTGCCACTGCATTCCAGCCTGGGTGACAGAGCAAGACTCTGTCTCCCAAAAAAAAAAAAAAAAAAAAAAAACAAGAAAAAAAAAAAAAAAAAAAAAAAAAAAAAACAGAAGGAAAGAAGGGAAGGAAAGCAATGCGACAGGAAGGGGAAGGGAAAGAGAAAGGCAAAGGGAAGAGAAAAGAGAAGATTGCTATTATCTTAAAATGACTGAGTGCTATCTCCCCAAAAAGGGAACATTTACTCTTTTGAAATGCACATAAAAGAATGGACGCCAATTCATTGTAGCGCTAACAGTGTATCCCAAAATCACTATCAATAACTAGCACTGTCAATATCATTACCAAGTATTATTAAGGTTACGCTTCTTTGTTATTTTCTGTTGCTAAAGAACTAATTCATTGCTTAATTCACTTAATAATGAGGAAAAATTATGCTGAAACTGTGGCACTGAGAAAAAGAATTAAATGCTTGAATATCCCTGCATAGCTTCTCTTCCCTTTCACTAGACTACACATCTCAAGAGCTGTTCCACACTTTGCCTAGCTTGGTGTCCCTAGTGCCACAAGAGGACTTCGGTATATGGGTGAATATAAGCAGTGATAGCTAATGGCCCTTATGATGTATTTGTAATTCACTGTTTAATGCTGTGTACATTTAATAGTATCAATGGTTTTTCAAGTGAAGAGAGCAGTAAAACCCTAAAGTTTATTATTATTATTTTGAGATGGAGTTTCACTCTTGTTGCCCAGGCTGGAGTGTAATGGCACCGTCTTGGCTCACCACAACCTCGCCTCCCGGGTTCAGGTGATTCTCTTGCCTCAGCCTCCTGAGTGGCTGGGATTATAGGCACGCACTACCACACCCAGCTAATTTTTTGTATTTTTAGTAGATACAGGCTTTCTCCATGTTGGTCAGGCTGGTCTCGAACTCCCAACCTCAGGTGATCGGCCTCCCAAAGTGCTGAGATTACAGGCATGAGCCACCGTGCCATCATTTTTTTTTTAACACTCACAAATTTCATATACCACATAATGTTATTTTGATAGCAAAAGGAAAAATAACACCCCACTTATTTTGAACTGACTTCCTTATTTGTTGCCTTTTGATTTTCTTTGGCCTTTTTTTCTTTTTAAAACTCATTAACATCTATTCCAGAGGCTGAACAGCTTTAAGCGTGTTCATTCATTTTCCTATGCATTTGTTATGGAAAAAGTTTAAGGACTGGAAGGGTCAATTACATTGATAAAAGGATATGTGGATTATCTACAGGGTTGCTTTACTCACATCATTTCTCAACTACATTATCAAAAATAAAAGAGAGGTGGTAGCATGTAGGTAATAGTTACCTATGTCATATGACATCAGTGAATTGTGACATTAACTTATAAACACCCAGGCTGCAGTGCAGTGGCGTGACCTGGGCTCACTGTAACCTCTGCCTCCCAGGTTCAAGCGATTGTCCTGTCTCAGCCTCCTAGGTAGCTGGGATTACAGGCATGTGCCACCACACCCGGCTAATTTTTGTATTTTTAGTAGAAACAGGGTTTCACCATGTCGGTCAGGCTGATCTTGAACTCCTGACCTCATGATCCACCAGCCTCAGACTCCCAAAGTGCTGGGATTACAGGCGTGAGCCACCATGCCCGACCTTCGGAAATACATTTTATGTTTACCAGAAGACCACAAGTTGGTTTCAGTTGTATTTTGGGTTTCATTTTAATGTTTAGAGAGAGATGTTTCTATAAATGTTGACAGCTAGGCTGCCCCTGGGTGGAAATCTTCTATAAATATTTGGTTTGAGAGATAGTAGAGAAAAAGAAGTTCAGGACTTAAAAAAATAAAATAATAATATTCATGGTACAGAAGTAAGCAGAGAAAAAAATATTCAATTTCATTCTTTGCACCAGGCATCTAAAGATGGAAAGGTCCCACACACATGAGGGCGATCTTGCCCAGCACCATTCTTTCTGATAAGCAGATAACTGTAGGCATGCTGATAAACAGGTTTTTAAAAATAACATGCCAAAAAAATTAAGCTCCAAAATGTTCCATGGTTTTGAGGAAATTCCAGGAAGGCCCCAGTGCAGGGTTTGGGGCACCAGCTGCTAGGGGATACTGCAGATAACTATGCAGGGACAGGGACAACGGAGAGGCAGCCAGGGGAAGAAGATGACAGCACAGGAGTTCAAGGAGGTACATTTGGTAGAATTCTACTGGTAGGAGCACAGGAATAAACTGTCAGTTTTAGCTTTTCTTTTTTTTTTTTTAAAGCTACACAATATTCTCTTCAAATAAAACCATTTGTGTGTGTCTGTGTGTGTGTCTGTGTGTGTATGTATTGAAATAGAGTATCACTCTGTCACCGAGGCTGGAGTATAGTGGTGCAATCTCAGCTCACTGCAACCTCCACCTCCCAGGTTCAAGCAATTCTCCTGCCTCAGCCTCCCGAATAGCTGGGATTACAGGTGACTGCCACCACGCCTGGCTAATTTTTGTATTTTTAGTAGAGACAGGGTCTCCCCATGTTGGCCAGGCTGGTCTCGAACTCCTAACCTCAGGTGATCCTCCCGTCTTGGCCTCCCAAAGTGCTGGGATTATAGGCATGAGCCACTACACCTAGCCCAATACTTTACATGGAAACTCGGTATGAAAAGTATATAAAATTCCTGGTCCAGTACTAGCTCCTCAGGTAGGTCCCACAGGGTTCAGTGTGAAAACCAGACACAGAACACAGTAAGAAAGAGAAAAATGGCCTCACGAGGATGGAATGTTGTCATCTCTGGCACTTTCTGTGTTCGCAAAGTCCCTGCTTTATTGGCTGCTCTCCTCTGCCCGGGCCCTGCTTCCTTTCCTTCTCCCTACACTCAGATCAACCACAGAGCTTTGGAAGGGCTACACTGTCTTCTTGTGCTTCTCTGATTTACACATGAATATTAAAAAGCAATACAAAACCCCAAAGCAAATGTAAGCACCTAGAAAATGAGATCAGAAAGCATTTGGAATATATACATATACATATATATATATATATATATATATATATATATATATATATATATTTTTTTTTTTTTTTTTTTTTTAGCAGAGACAAGGTTTCTCCATGTTGCTCAGGCTGGTCTCAAACTCCTGATCTCAGGTGATCTTCTCGCCTTGGCTTCCCAAAGTGCTGGGATTACAGGTGTGAACCACAGTACCTGGCCAGCATTTGGAGTATTTAAGAATACAACATATTTGGGCCATTAGACAAAGTGAGTATTGAAGGCAAAAATCTGCTACAACATTTGGTAACTTACTGCTACTGTTGTTTCTGAAAAGTAGATTATGCTAAAAATTAAATAGGACCTAAAATTATTCAAATCAAATTGGGTTTTATAATAGTTGTAAAATTTTTCATATAAAGACATTTTGCTGAGAAAAGCAGAAGAATAAAGGCTCTCTGGCTCATTTTACAAAGTTTATCTGATTGGATTGAAATTGGCCCAACAGTATTTACTACTTGAAGTAAATTTTTACACCAACTGCAGTCACCAAAAATAGAAGAAAAAAAATCCATCTACCCTGTGATTTTACCTCACATGCTTTTATACAAGGACCCTATTATACTCATAAAAGCCCTCTAAATTCTGGGAAGTTAGCCAAAAAAAGTATAAACATAGAGATCCTTATTAAGCTATAAACTTTAATTTTCTTAAAAATGCTTTTAAGTTTTGCTATTTCTTTTTCTTTCTTTTTTTTTTTTTTTTGTGATGGAGTCTTCCTCTGTCACCCAGGCTGAAGTACACTGGCATGATCTTGGCTCACTGCAACCTCTGCCTCCCGGGTTCAAGCAATTCTCCTGCCTCAGCCTCTTGAGTAGCTGGGGTTACAGGTGCATGCCACCACACTCAGCTAATTTTTTTTTGTTTTTTTTTTTTTTGTTTTTTTTAAGTAGACATGAGTTTCACCATGTTGGCCAGGCTGATCTCCAACTCCTGACCTCAGGTGATCCACCGGCCTTGATCTCCCAAAGTGCTAGGATTACAAGCTTGAGCCACTGTGCCCAGACTGTTTTGGTATTTCTATAAATCTTACTGAATTATTTCATGCTGTTCTGTCATTTACTGATAAAATAAGTATTAAAGGCAGATTTGATTACTGTGCCTGAAGCACCTAAAATTTAGCCTCACTAGTGGATATTTCAAATTAGGGCTAAAATAAACAAACACAAAAAGACCCCTGACAGTTTATGTTTAGAGAGGGCTGAGTGTCAATAATGAACTGCCACCAGGTGTAAGTCACACACAGGGCAGGGAAGCTGCTGTGGAGCTGAGATGATGGCAAGAGATGGGACCATCTGAAGGGAGAGCACGTGGATGATGATGAGCTAGGAGGAGAAAGGGGTTGCCCTGGTGTGAGCCCACCACACACCACTCAGAGGCACCACAATTAGAAAACACACCAACTCCAAGAGGAAGGAAGTGGAGAAACAGGGAAGGTAATGAAAACATCTCACATCTTTACCTGTAGGAGAAGTTCTTGCAGCTGGGCCCGCTTCTGCTTTATCCGTTCTATCCGCCTCTGCTTCTCTATCTTTAAAACGTTGGTTACAAAATAACGTGAACATAGGTAGAGTATAAAGTATTCACTTTCCAGGTCTCTATTCTGAGATAACAATTTTTCCTAGAGAAACTCAACCCATCTTAACAATATGAATAAAGACAAATCACATCTTTGTAGGGGGCAGGGGTTGGAGTGAACAAGCAGGCACAGCATCAGATCTATGGCAACTGTCATCAAAAACAAAACCACACACTTAATGAATACTTGTTAGCAGTACTTGTTGCAATTATTATTCAAGTTCTAATCAAAGTAATAGTACCACTTAGATTATACTTACTCTGCCAACGCAAAAGCATTTTACACACATTATTTTAATTCATCTTCACAAAAAACCTTATGAGGTAAGTCCTGTTGTTATCCACTTTGCATGGAAGGAAATGGAGGCATAGAGGGCTCCATTTCCAAGGTCACACAGCTAGTGAATGGCCAGAGCCAAGATTTGAACCTAAGCCCTCTGGTTGCAACAGGGACTCTATATTAATTACTTTGCTATATTACTCCTCAAAGAATAAGGCAAGATCTTATTTTGCTTTCTGTTTAGCTGGCTTTCCAATGAGTACAGCTGATAATAGCTATCTCACACATTCAATATACAATTCCTACTTGTAATAAGAAACATGCTAGGCCAGGCGTTGTGGCTCACACCTGTAATCCCAGCACTTTGGGATGCTGAGGAGGGCCAATCACTTAAGATCAGGAGTTTGAGACTAGCCTGGCCAATCCGGTGAAACCCCACCTCTACAAAAAATACAAAATTAAGTCAGGTGTGGTGGCGTGTGTCTGTAGTCCCAGCTACTTGGGAGTCTGAGACGCGAGAAATGCTTGAACCCAGCAGATGCAGGTTGCAGTGAGCCGAGACTGCGCCACTGCACTACAGCCTGGGCAACAGAGCAAGACTCTGTCTCAAAAA
>NW_016107345.1:3288200-3290208 GCF_001604975.1 Cebus imitator
CTAAATGACTCGTGACCGAGCCCTGTCCGTTCTGTCTCAAATATGTAACTCCAAACACTCCTCTCCATTTCCACAACTACACACGGCCCCTTGTGGCACCACTGGCTCTTGGGAAAACATCCCAGATGGTGGTTTCAGCTTTTTGGCTATGAGGCCTGAGCCTGCTGACAACATTCCTGTTCACCTCCCTCCCTCCCCCCACCTCTCCTCTCTCTCTCTCTCTCTCTCTCTCTCTCTCAATCTGATAACTACTTAGAGAAAACAGACAGTAGGTTCTGAACTTCCTTGTAGCTGAGTTCCTCACCGTCTCCTTGGGGAAAAGCCAATGTCATCTGTTAGGAAAATTTATGGGAACCCATTGATTGGGACTGAGCTCCTGCACTAGGCCCAACAGAACAAACTAAAATAGAGTCACTCATGCTGAAGTTCCATGCCAAAACTAAGTTGTTTATCTGACCTAGGAAATCAGGAGAGAAAGACAGAACAGCAAACTACCCCAACAGGCCAGTTTTAGCTGGCATGATAAGAGAGTCTTCTCTGTTTTAACCTTACAAGGAAAGTGACATTGAAATGTCCAATCTGCTTTTTGTTCTGTTTCTGCCTTTGCTGCTTCTCTATCTTAAAACACTGAAGAACGTTAACCTCTTCTGCTCAGCTTATAGGAACATTCTTTCTACTTACTAATGAGGTGTTACCAGATTCTAGAATCACAAATAAAAGCCAATTAAATAAAATCTTTCAACTAAATTTGTTACCATTTTGTTTTTCAATCATCAAATAAAACATTTTTCTTGTCTGCTCCAGCGGATAATCTCTTGACTCACTCCCCATCCAATCTAGTCTGTACTAGGAGTTTCCATTCATGGTTCCTCTATCAACTACCATGCTTTACTCCTAAATTACTTAGATTCACTGGAAAATCTGTGTGGCGTTCTGCATTTGAAAAGATGTTGTAGGAGTATCCCTTGCATCAGAAGCTCTGACAAGCCAGGCCCCCTACCTGTCCCTCATCCAACCAGGTCAAGCTGCACTGATTCCACCTCTAAAACACCTCTCCAATCTCAGGGCCACTGCTGTAACTCAGACTCTCTAAACTCCCCTCCTCCATTCCATTTCCTTCCCCATCTACCTATTAATTTTACTTCCAACCCACTGGCAGAGTGATCCTTTAAAACACATCCTATCAACCCTTCTCTTTGTAATTTATCAACTGCTTCCCATTGTTTACAGGATCAGGCCCCCACTGCTTAACACTTAGCTTCTATCCCCCTTTCTCCATGCCTGGTATGCTTTTTCATGCCTGTCTCAGCCCATGCAGCACCTTTGCCTGGAAGGCCCTCCCCACCCTTATCCACTTGGTGAACTACTCCCATCTCATGCCTGAGCTCACGGATTATTTCCTTGGTAAAGCCCTCCCTCACCCCTCTTTGCGGAGAATCTGTACATTTCTTTCACAGGAGTAATCACATTTTTGGTAACTCTTTTACATTTCTCTTCTCCCCAGTTAGAATGACAGTTTCTTGGTGTCAGAGATTTGCCTTGTATAACCTGTGGTTAAGCACAAGGTAGATGTGAATAGGTTTTTTTGCTTAATGAGTCTTTGGTATAAGCTCGATATTACTGATCATGAAAATGATGCTCAAATTCCACTGTATCACTAGGAAGAAAAACAAGAAAAGAAGGATATTTCCACTCTAGCATATAAAAAATGTTCTTTAGCTTCTGATGAATATCTGGTTTCTTTCTCCATCCAGAAGTATAATACTCAATAAAAGCCGGGCACGGTGGCTCACGCCTGTAATCCCAGCACTTTGGGAAGCTGAGGCGGGTGGATCATGAAGTCAAGAGATCGAGACCATCCTGGTCAACACGGTGAAACCCCGTCTCTACTAAAAAATACAAAAATTAGCTGGGCATGGTGGCGCATGCCTGTAATCCCAGCTACTCAGGAGGCTGAGGCAGGAGAATTGCTTAAACCCAGGAGGCGGAGGTTGCGGTGAGCCGAGAT
>NW_016107345.1:3290483-3292829 GCF_001604975.1 Cebus imitator
AAAAAAACAAAACCAAAAACAAACAAACAAAAACTAAATAACTTATTTGCTGGGGGGAAAAAGACTGAGAAAAACAGGAAATCAATCTTAATTATCTCCCAAAGCTATATAATAATTATTATTATTTTTGATGGAGTCTTGCTCTTGTCACCCAGGCTGGAGTGCAATGGCACGATCTCAGCTCACTGTAACCTCCGCCTCCCAGCTTCAAGCTATTTTCCTGCCTCAGGCTTCCGAATAGCTAGGATTATAGGTGTACACCACTATGCCCAGCTAATTTTTGTATTTTTAGTAGAGAAGGGGTTTCATCATGTTGGCCAGGCTGGTTTTGAACTCCTGACCTCAGGTGATCCTCCCGCCTTGGCCTCCCAAAGCGCTAGGATTACAGGCATGAGCCACTGTGCCATATTTAACCTCAGTTTACTCCATTTATGGCAATGATAGCAAAATTACGTAAAGTCAATTTAGAAACAGTATGTCAGGGAACATGCTCATTTAGGGAGAAGTTCCTATAATGCTTAAAGTTAACAGAATTTAAAATGCTTCTGCACACATCATTCCAAAATTCTATCCATTCTGGTAAAGACACAAATGAAACACCATTCATTCTGTTGCTACTAGTTCTAAAGCCAAATGCAAAAGTCTGACTTTCACAGCTATAGTCAGAACATTGTGTAACCAATAAAGGAAATAAAACAGCCAGCTTGATCCTTTTTTTTTTTTGGATACATACAGCCAGCATCTTATCAAAAAAAGTGTACTAGTAGAGCACTCAGGATTAAATTAGAATGAAATAAAAATCTTCTCTAAGATAAACAGAAAAATCAAATTGTTATTTAACTTTTATATCTCTCAGTTTCATCATTTACCAGTTAAACTGTAGACTATACCTATAAGGCGCCTTCCAATTCTAAAATTCTATAGTCTGTTAAAAAATGACATAGTATACATGAACAGTTGGAAATATATTACATGATTATATTTTTAAATTAAAATGCCTCTGATGTAAAATAATGCAAACAGCTATTCATAAACAGATTTTCTCACTTACCTCCAGATTCTGACATTCCTGAGCAGAATTGGTAGGTAGGCCAATCCACTTGATTTCTTTTTTTTCCTTTGAAATTATGTTCATTGCCATTAGCACATTTAAAGCATCATAAACTCTTCGTCTAATGTTCTTCTGATCGTAAGCCTGCTAAAAAGTATGTTATTGAGTGATAAATTTTAAGGGTTAAGTCACATGATATTAATATATCAAATTAATACTACATCTTCAAAGTGCTGGAATAATTCTATTTTTTATTTAGCTAATTGACGAAGACATCCAAAAGAATTTTATATTCTGTGAAAATATCCTTCAAAATTAAAGATGAAATAAAAATACTTTCAAACAATATAAAACAAAATAATCTTAAAAATAAAGATCATGTTACCCACAGATCTACACTGAAATATACTTAAGGGATTACTTCAGGTAAAGAAATATCATCTAAGATGGGAGCTTAGAGATGTAGGATAGAATGAAGACCAACCCAAAAGTTAAGTATGTGGGTAAATCTCAGTTCTCACTGTATAAAACAATAATCATGTCTTATGGAGTCTACAACAAATACAGAACTTAATATACATGACTACAAATAGCATATATATTAACTGAAAAAGGTACTTGAGGTAAAAAGTATTCTAAGGCTTTGCATTGTCTGAGAGGATTTTAGACTTAAAAAAATCAAGGGCATTTATTCAAGTTCTCGACAAAACTGTGCTTCTCAAAATGTGTTCCTTGACCACTGCTGATCTGCAAACTGTTTCCAATCTACAACGAGACTCAGAACTTGTACCAAAATATAATCCTCTATATCACAAGGGACACTGTTCAGTTCAGCTGACCTTTTCTTTCTTTTTTTCTTCTTTTCTTGATAGCAAGGCTTACTCAATGAAGGAAACTATTGGTTTACATTGTGAAACAAAGTCCTCATGAAATGCAATGATAACAAAGGATGGTGGAAAACAATGAATCCACCTAAATATAAAACTAGATCTAAATAAGTGGGAGACTTAAGTTATAGAATTGAATGTACTAGACATTTTGACACTGGGCTGGGAGCAGTGGCTTATGCTTATAATCCCAGCACTTTGAGAGGCTGAGGAGGGCAGACCATCTGAGGTCATGAGTTCAAGACCAGCCTCACCAACATGGCGAAACCCTGTCTCTATTAAAAAATACAAAACCTAGCTTGGCATGGTGGCATGCGCCTGTAATCCCAGCTACTAGGGAGGCTGAGGCAGGAGAACTGCTTGAATCCAGGAGGTGAAATTGCAGTGAGCTGAGATTGCGCCACTGCA
>NW_016107345.1:3292934-3299351 GCF_001604975.1 Cebus imitator
AAAAAAAAAAAAAAAAAAAAAGGGAAATCTTGACATTGTAGAAAAAAATGATACTATAAGCAGTACCAGGAGGAGGAAATGCAGTAGGTATGCCAATTTCCTCTTTTAGATATTGGAAGGGATATGGATGTTGTTCAAAGCAGATTAAATAATAATAAAAGGTTCGGCACGATCTATTGATTTAAAGTAATAAAAACAATTTTAATAGTATTATTATTATTTTTCTGAGACAGAGTCTTGCTCTGTCACCAGGCTGGGGTGCAGTGGCACTATCTTGGCTCACTGCAAACTCTGCCTCCCGGGTTCAAGTGATTCTCTTGCCTCAGCCTCCTGAGTAGCTGGGATTACAGATGCGTACCACACCTGGCTAATTTTTGTATTTTCAGTAGAGACAGGGTTTCACCATGTTGGCCAGGTTGGTCTCAAACTTTTGACCTTGTGATCCACCTGCCTCAGCCTCCCAAACTGCTGGGATTATAGGTGTGAACCACCGTGCCTGGTCTATAATAGTATTATTTTTCTTTTAACAAACATACTAATATATATGTTTATTATACTAATATATAAATATATCTAATCTGAATCTTATGGTAGAAGAGAAAAATGGAAGACAAAAATAAACATACATTTTTCTTCATAACCAATGGATACTGTCTACAGGTGATAACTCAAGGAACTTAAGTTATAAAGGTAACCAACTGAAGAACTAGAGACTACTAGCATCCTAAATCACCAGAAAAATCACAAAGCAGTGAACAAAGAGGGGAAAAACTCAACCTTTGTTTATATCCTGGGAAGGTGGTGGTGGTCGGGTATTAGTAAAAATGTATTTTAGATGTTGAAAAGTACTAAGAAGAAATGCTTCATTGTGGTGACAGGTGAATGGCGATCACAAGGCAGGGAGAGAGAAGCCATATGGACACATAGCACAGAGTGCTCTAGGCAAAGGGAAGAGCAAGTGCAATGGCCTGATCAGGAACAAAACATGTAGCTAGAGCGTAGTGACATGTGGCTGGAGGGTAGTAAATGAGAAAGTACACAGCAGAAGACAAGATCAGTGAGGTAATGGTGGGCAAGATCGCAAAGGGGCTTGTAGCTCATTGTGAGAACCATGGCTTTCACTCAGAAACAGAATGCTATATACTTTTCAAGTGGCTATAGAACATTAAAAGAAAAGAAAACCACTATATCATGGCGCCCAAGGAAAAAATATAATCCATAAAAAAGGGAAATAGTTCAAATCATATTATCTGGTCAAGTTAAGTAATAAAAGTAAAACTTTAAAGCAACAAATAAGCAAAAAAAGAAGAAAAAAAAAACACTTGTAACTATAAGAACTCTTCCTAAGGCAATTCTTAGATCAAAGAACAAATTCAATCCAAAATTACAGAATATTTAAAGAATGATATATCAGAATCGATGGCATAGGGCTAAATCAGTGCTCAAGAGTAAAAGTCATAGCCATACATATATATGTACTTTTTTAAACAGATTAAGTCTTGCTTTGTCACCCAGGCTGGAATGCAGTGGCATGACTGAATTCCTGGGCTCAAACAATCCTCCTCAGCCTCTGGAGTAGCTGAGACTACAGGTTTGTGCCACCATGTCTGGCTAATTAAAAAAACTTTTTTTGTAGAGGTCGGGCATGGTGGCTCATGCCTGTAATGCCAGCACTTTGGGAGGCTGAGGGTGAAGGATCATTTGAGTTCAGGAGTTCAAAATCAGCCTGTGGCAACATAGCGAGAACCCTATCTCAAAAAAATAAAAAAATTAATTAAAAAAAAAAAATTAAGGCCGGGCGCGGTGGCTCACGCCTGTAATCCCAGCACTTCGGGAGGCCGAGGCGGGTGGATCACGAGGTCAAGAGATCGAGACCATCCTGGTCAACACGGCGAAACCCCGTCTCTACTAAAGCTACAACAAATTAGCTGGGCATGGTGGCGCGTGCCTGTAATCCCAGCTACTCAGGAGGCTGAGGCAGGAGAATTGCCTGAACCCAGGAGGCGGAGGTTGCGGTGAGCNAAAAAAAAAAAAAAAAAAAAATTAAATAAATAAATTAATACATTTTCTTTCTGTAGAGGCAGAAAATGGCCTTGCCATTTTTGTTCCCAATTACTCAGAAGGCTGGGGCACAAGAATCACTCAAACCTGGGAGGCATGTTCAGTGAGCCAAAATTGCACCACTGCACTCCATTTATTTGAGACTCTGCCAGACAACTGAATTTTTATCTTTTTTTTCTTTTTTAAAGACAGGGTTTCACCATGTTGGTCAGGCTGCTCTTGAACTCCCAACCTCAGGTGATCCACCCGCCTTGGCCTCCAAAGTGCTTGGATTACAGGCGTGAATCACCACACCCGGCCGCAACTGAATTTTTAATAAACATATTTCTGTATTCCTTTTCCAATTAAAAATAAAATTTTCCTGTTGACTTAGACACTGAAGAAACAATAAGATTCAGAAACATATAAAAAAATTACTGGTGGCTGGGTGCAGTGGCTCATGCCTATAATCCCAGCACTCTGGGAGGCTGAGGTAGGTGGATCACTTGAGGTCAGGAGTTCATGACCAGCCTGGCCAACATGGTGAAATTCTGTCTCTACTAAAAATACGAAAGTTAGCTGGGCGTGGTGGCAGGCGCCCGTAATTCAAGCTACTCAGGAGGCTGAGGCAGCAGAATCGTTTAAATCCAGGAGGTCAAGTTGCAGTGAGCTGAAATCGTGCCACTGCACTCCAGCCTGGGCAACAGAGCGAGACTTCGCCTAAAAAAGAATTCCCTCCAAAATAAAACTCAACAACAACAAAAAAATCCCCCCAAATACAGGATGAAACTCTTAAGTATAGTCATTCACCTAACTTATCTGATTCCTCAAATCTATTACACAGGTAACACAATGGCAGGTTCATGGTCTACCTACCGAATCAGCTGCCAAATGGTTATTTGAATTGGTGAACTCTGACACCAGCTCATCAGCGACTTCATTGTATGATGTTGTACCTTTTCGCTGAACTTTCTCACACACTTTCATTGAAAAGTGTCTCAAGCCTTTGCCATTTTTATCTCCTTTTTTGCTCCGTTTACTAGAAGAGAAAAAAATTTTTTTTACTCCATTATACCTATTAGAGACTTCCTTTACAAATCTCTGTAAGATAATGCAAGAAGACAGTAATTTAAGTTTTGCTTCACATGGCAAAAATTTAATAGAGATGAGAAATGTTTATTTAAACTTACTTTTTGCCTTAAGGGCCTAATAAAATATGAAGTTAAGAGTGCTTTTCTATGCACATCATTTATTTATTCAACAAATATTTACTGTACAGTTACTATTCTGTGCCAGACACTGTTAGTGACACTGACAATAAGTCAGTGAAAAAACACAAAAACTCTGCCCTTGTACAGCTAACATACTTACCTTTTTGTATTCTATGTAGATTATATGTTTTTTTACTGAAATTAAAACTACAGTCATTTGCTGCATATACAATAGTGGTCCCCTAAGATTACAATGGAGCTGAAAAAATTCTCATTGCCTAGTGATGTAGTAGACATTGTAATGCCATAGCATACTGCATTACCCTGATGCTGGCAAACAAAGCTACTGCACTGCCAGTGTTATAAAAGTCTAGCATGTGCAATTATGGACAGTACATAATACTTGATAATAAATGACTATGTTACCGGTTACCATATTTACTAAACTATACTTTTCATCATTATTTTAGAGTGTACTTCTTCAGATTATAAATTAAACTGTAAAAAGCCTCAGGCAATCCTTCAGGAAGTATCCGGAAGAAGGCATTGTTATCACAGGAGATGACAGCCCCATGCATGTTACTGCCCCTGAAGACCTTCCAATGGGACAAGATTTAAAGGTGGAAGACAGTGATGTTGATGATCTTGACCCCCTGTAGCCCTAGGATGGTGTGTACTTCTGTCTCAGTTTTCTTTCTTTCCTTCTTTTTTCTTTTTTGGAGAAAAGAGTCTTGCTCTATCCCCTAGGCTGGAGGGCAGTGGTGCAATCTTGGCTCACTGCAATCTCTGCCTCCTGGGTTCAAGTAACTCTCCTGCCTCAGCCTCCTAAGTAGCTGGGATAACAGGTGTGCACCACCATGCCTGGCTAATTTTTGTCTTTTTGGTAGAGAGGGGGTTTTGCCATGCTGGCCAGGCTGTTCTCGAACTCCTGACCTCAGGTGATCCATCCACCTTGGCTTCCCAGCTGGGATTACAGGTGTGAGTCACTTCACTTGGCTCTGTGTCTCAGTTTTCTGTTTTTGTTTTTTTGATTCAGGGTCTCACTCTCTTGCCCAGGTTGGAGTGCAATGGTGCCATGATGGCTCACTGCAGCCTAAACCTCATGTGCTCAAGTGATCCTTCCACCTCAGCCTTCCAAGTAGTTAGAATTACAGGTGCATGTCACCACGCTTGGCTAATTTATTTTCTTTTTTGTAGAGACAAGGTCTCGTTATGTTCCCCAGGCTGCTCTTGAACTCCTGACCTCAAGTGATCCCTCCTACCTCAGCCTCCCAAAGTGTTGGGTTACAAGTGTGAGCCACCCTGCCCAGCCACATCTCAGTGTTTAACAAACAAGTTTCAAAAGTATAAAAAAAGTTAAAAACAAACAGAAAAAAGCTTATGGAATAAGGATATAAAGAAAATATTTTTGTACAGCAGTACAGTATGTAAAGATCAATCACAGTAACTGGGGTATCCATCATCTCAAGTCTATTGTTTCTTTGTATTAGGAACATTCCAATTCCATTCCTCTAGTTACTTAAAATACACAATCAAGTGGTTGTTAACTACAGCAACCTATTGTATTACAAAATACTAGGAATGATTCATTCTATCTAAGTGCATTTTTGGAGCCATTAATATGTTTGTGGGTTTCTCTTTGTTTTTTTTGAGAAAGTGTCTCGCCTGATCCCCTAGGCTGGAGTGCAGTGATAAGATCTCAGCTCACTGCAACCTTCACCTCCCGGGTTCAAGTGATTCTCCTGCCTCAGCCTTCTGAGTAGCTGGTATTACAGGTGCCCACCACATGACTGGCTAATTTTTGTATTTTTAATAGAGATGGGGTTTTACCATATTGGCCAATCTGGTCTCAAACTCTTGACCTCGTGATCCACCCACTCGGCCTCCCAAACTGCCGTGATTACAGATGTGAGCCACCGTACCTAGCTATGTTTAAGTGTTACTGTAAGAGTTACATAGTTTGAGAACATTAAAAAGTTTATAAAGTAAAAAAGTTATAGTAAGCTAAGGTTAACTTATTATTGAAGAAAGAAAAATATTTTTAAAATAGATTACTGTAGCCTAAGTATACAGTGATTATAAAGTCTATAGTAGTGTGCAGTAATGTCCTAGGCCTTCATATTCACTCACCACTCACTGACTGACCCAGAGCTACTTCCAGTCCTGCAAGCTCCCTTCATGAAAAGTGCCCTATAAAGGTGTATCATTTAAAAAATATCTTTTACAAAATATTTTTACTCATACCTTTTCTATGTTTAGGTATGTTCAGATGCACAAATACTTATCACTGTGTTACAATTACCTACAGTATTCAGTATAGTAACATACTATGCAGGTTTATAGCCTAGGAGCAATAAGCTATACCAAGTACCTAGGTGTGTAGGAGGCCACACCATTCTGGGTTTGGGTAAGTACACTTGATGATGTTCATGTAACAATGAAATCACCTAATTAAGCATTTCTCAGAACACATCCCCTTATTAAGTGATGTGGGACTGTGAATATATTTATTGATAAATAATTTACATGTTCTATGTTATGTACATATAAACAGATACTAAAATGCAGTTTTAAAAGGAATATGAGGAAACAACAGATATCTATTTTCTTTTCCTTATATTCCCAAAGAATCGTGTGTGCATCCCTTGTGACAGAATAGGTATCTTACCTCACAGACTATTTATTTGAAATCATATGGAATAACTGAAATATATTGAATGCTATAAGTGGGGGAGTAGAATGGCGAGATTTTCAGTTAGGCAGACATTCTCACTGCAAATCAGAAGATTTTGGAATCAGAATTAAACAGTAGAAGTGGAACTGATGAGGCAAAAGCAGAGACAAAGACCAATTTGAGAGGCTATTGTAATAGTCCAGGTGATAGAAGAATCCCCAAACTGGGCAGTGGTAGGACAGGAGACAAAAAGATGGATTTACAAAATTTTTAAAGATAAAAATCAATAAAACTGATGTGGAAGGTAAGGAAGAGAGGAATATACAATAACCTCTAGAAAGAAGGGTCATTTGGCTGGGCGCGGTGGCTCACGCCTGTAATCCCAGCACTGTGGGAGGCCGAGGCGGGTGGATCACGAGGTCAAGAGATCGAGACCATCCTGGTCAACATGGTGAAACCCCGTCTCTACTAAAAATATAAAAAATTAGCTGG
>NW_016107345.1:3299461-3304321 GCF_001604975.1 Cebus imitator
AAAAAAAAAAAAAAAAAAAAAAAAAAAAAAAAAAAAAAAAAAAAAAAAAAAAAAAAAAAAAAAAGAAGGGTCATTTACTGAGATCAAAGAGATGAATTAAGTTTATGAGTTGCATTTTAAACCTCCTAATCAGCACTGTCCAATACCCCTAGGCACAACTCACATGTGGCTACTGAGTACTTGATATGTGGGAAGTGTGAACTGGGATATGTTTAAGTTGAACACACTGGACTTTAAATACTTAACATGAGGAATGAATGTAAAATACCTCACTAGTGATTTTTATATTTAATTACACACTGAAATACAATGTTTTGGATATACTGAATTAAATTAAAAATATTAGGCTGGGCGTGGTGGCTCATACCCGTAATCGCAGCACCTTGGGAGGCTGAGGCAGGCAGATCATTTGAGGTCAGGAGTTTGAGACCAGCCTGGCCAACGTAGTGAAACCCTGTTTCTACTAAAAATTACACTACACCACACCACACACCACACCATGGGTGTAGTGACACGTGCCTGTAATCCCAGCTAATCAGGAGGCTGAGGCAGGAGAATTACTTGAACCCAGGAGGTGGAGGTTGCGGCAAACCAAGATCGTGCCATTGCACTCCAGCTTGAGCAACAAGAGTGAAACTTTTCTTTCAAAATTTTTATTGGACAACAATGATGTTGTGTATGGGATTATATATATAGCCAGGCAAAGAACTAGTTAATGGCATAAAGTAAATAATTTCTCTACTTAGTGGTTACATACTTTCTTCTTTTTAAGACTACACAAGTACAGTAGTGAAAAGGGGGTCAAGTGTAGAACAATGAGTTCAATCTGTGTTCAAATGACTGTGAACAATCAATTGAGATAACTCACTACCTTTGGGCCAGCCAGTTATATACTTTTGAAAAGCCAGGAGTGAAGTAGGGTTGTTTTTCATCCAATTCTTGATCTTTCTGTTAAAGGGAGTGATAAGACAGGGTGGTTTAGGCAATCATTTGGCTAACTGGCTCTCTGTATCATGTCTGGATAATATTTAAAGGAAGAAACTAAACGTCCTTAAGTAGCAACAACTATAATTTTAACAACTATTATTAAACGCTGATAGCTATACTCTTGAAATATAGATACAAGCCTACATATAAGAATTTTATAAAATCAGTTCAGTGCATAAATTGATAAACTTGAAGAAAACATGGTTAAATATCAATATCAGTAAACTATCAGATACATATTTTGAACAATTTACTCTATTTAACTCTGATCCACAGTCATTTATCTGAAAAATGCAGAATACCCATCTCACAAGTTGTGAGGATGAAATGCATATAACATATGGTACACTATAAGTGATTTTATCTCCTTCATAAGCTGCCAAAATTTTCTCAAGCAATAGAAAACCAAAGGGCACTACTCAACAATGGCTGAATCAAGAAATTAAGCTTATTATTTGGAAGGTTAATAGAATATCATGCCAAAACTCAATCAATATACACTTTAAAATTCAACAAGGAAGGTTAGAAGACTCAACACCTGCCATGCACAGATGAGGGATTTGGTCCTGCAACCAATCCAGTAAACCACTTTGAAAGTTAAGCAAAAAATGGCTCTAGTTAAAGAACACTAAAAGGCAAAAGGCTATATAAAGAACTACAACACTGAAAAACCAAAAAACCCAATTCAAAAATGGGCACAGGGCTGGGTGCAGTGGCTCATGCCTGTAATCTCAACACTTTGGGAGGCCAAGGCAGGTGAATCACTTGAGGTCAGGAATTCAAGACCAGCCTGGCGAACACAGTGAAACCCCATCTCCACAAAAAATACAAAAATTAGCCGGGCGTGGTGGGACATGTCTGTAATCCCAGTTACTTGGGAGGCTGAGGCAGGAGAGTCACTTGGATCCAGGAGGCAGAGGTTATAGTTTGTGTCACTGCACTCCAGCCTGGGAGTGAGACTCCATTTCAAGAAGAAAAAAAAAAAGGGTGAAAGACTTAATAGTCATTTATCCAAAAAGATATACAAATGGCCAAAATGTACATGAAAAGATGCTCAACATCACTCATCACTAAACAAATGTAAATCAAAACCATAATGAGATGCCACTTCATACCTATTAGAATGGCTATTACTAAACAAAAACTGAAAACGAGAAGTGTTGGAGAAGATGTAGAGAAGCTGCACCCACTGCACACTGCTGGTGGAAACATAAAATGGTACAGCCACTGTGGAAAACAATACAGCAATTTCTCAAAAAAGTAAACACAGAATTACCATATGACTCCGTAATTCCACTTCTGGGTATACACCCAGATTAATTTGAAAGCAGGAACTCAAACAGATATTTGTACACCCATGTTCATAGCACCATTATTCACAATAGTTAACATGTGGAAGCAACCCAACTGCCCACCAATGGATAAATAGATAAAATGTGGTATATACATGCAATGAAATATATTCAGCTTTTTTTTTTTTTGAGACGGAGTTTCGCTCTTGTTACCCAGGCTGGAGTGCAATGGCGCGATCTCGGCTCACCGCAACCTCTGCCTCCTGGGTTCAGGCAATTCTCCTGCCTCAGCCTCCTCAGTAGCTGGGATTACAAGCACGCGCCACCATGCCCAGCTAATTTTTTTGTATTTTTAGTAGAGACGGGGTTTCACCATGTTGACCAGGATGGTCTCGATCTCTTGACCTCGTGATCCACCCGCCTCGGCCTCCCAAAGTGCTGGGATTACAGGCGTGAGCCACCGCGCCCGGCCTATATTCAGCTTTAAAAAGGAATAAAATTCTGATACATGCTACACTACAGATGAACCTCAAAGACGTAAGTAACATAAGCCAGACGTAAAAAGATAAATATTGGGCTGGGAACAGTGGGTCATGCCTGTAATCCTACCACTTTGGGAAGCCAAGATGAGTGGATCACCTGAGGTCAAGAGTTTGAGACCAGACTGGCCAACATGGTGAAACCCCATCTCTATAAGAAATAAATAAATAAATATTGTATGATTCCACTTATATGAAATCAAAGTATAACCAAATTCATAGAAAACAGAACAGATGGACTGTGAGGGAGTGGGAAATGGAGCGTTGTTGCTTCATGGGGAAAGAGTTTCAATACGGGATGGTGAAAAAGTTCTGGAGATGGATAGTGGTGATAGTTGCCCAACGACTTATTATTTCTCCATGGTTCTTTTGGTTTTGAACTCGCTTATGTTTTGTTGTCTTTTATGCTGAAGTTTTGATGGTTTCATGGCTTCATAAGCCAGTATATTTCTGCAAACAAGATGCTGTAGTTTATGTATTTCATCATCAATTATGGCTACAAAACCAAATTCAACATATGAGTGGGTCAAGTTTCTGAGCAAAACTAATACAAACTATTGCATTCGTTTTCTTCTTTTTACATTGCTCCTCATGGAGCTGGACTATCCCATAGGTAATGTGCCCAGAGTAGCCTGCTCTTCATTCTTTAAATTACTTCCATTGTCACATCTGGTTAACTACTACTGCTGCTACCTTCAGCAAAGGTATGCTTTTTCCCGAAAAAAATACTTCAGGATGCTTATTTCACAAATTAGAAATAAGGATTAAAATAAAAGTTTACTTTTCTAATTTAGCTAGTAATTTTAAAGAATAAACACAGGCTTGTTTCAAAAATTAAAATAATTGTAGAAATGTTATGAAAATAACTGTCTATTCTGGCCAAGCACAGTGGCTCACACCTGTAATCCTAGGACTTTGGGAGGCCGAGGAAGGCAGATTGCTCGAGCCCATGAGTTCAACACCAGCCTGAGCAACATAATGAGACCTCATCTCTACAAAAAATGTAAAACCTAGCCAGGGGTGGTGGTGTGTGCCCGCTACTCAGGAGGCTAAGGTGGGAGGATTGCTTGTGCCCAAGAGGTCAAGGCTGTAGTGAGCCATGACTGTGCCACTGCACTCTAGCCTGGGTGACAGAGCAAGATGGAGTCTGCCGTCGCATAGGCAGGAGTGCAGTGGCTCAATCTCGGCTCACTGCAACCTCTACCTGCTGGGTTCAAGCGATTCTCCTTCCTCAGCCTCCCAAGCAGTTGGGATTACAGGCGTGCGCCACCATGCCTGGCTAATTTTTGTATTTTCAGTAGAGTCGGGGTTTCGCCATGTTGGCTAGGCTGGTCTCAAACTCCTGACCTCAAGTGATCCACCCACCTCAGCCTCCCAAAGTGCTGGGTTACAGGTGTGAGCCACCGCACCTGGACAGAAACTCCTACATTTTCTAATTTGCTGTACCCTGAGAAAGTAGATGGCCAAGTGTGTGCGAATTCAGTCTATAATGAAAGTGAACAGGTTCTGAGTGAGAATCTTCAGACTACGTATAAAGGATGTGTGTTTTCTTGTCCTGACACTAATGCAGTTTCAGTTCTTTGGTGGCTTTTGTTGCTTGCTTCTTGGTCTTAACTGTTTTCAACAGATACAATCATATCTGAGGAGCTGCCGTTATCATAGAAATACATGGTGAAATGTTCTTTTCTCTTTAATGGAAAGTCCTCTTTCCAACGCAAACTGGTCTTTACTGGTGTTTATCCTTGGAAAGGGTAACAGCACAAGTTCTTGCAGATGTATTTAGCAATGTTTAAGGCCTGAAAATGGAACTATTTATCAGTTAAAATTGGTGGCACCTCTGCACTGCAAACGGTACAAAAAACGAGATTCTAGCTGAGATGATGCCACTGCATGCTAGCCTGGGTGACAAAGCGAGACTCTTGTCTCAAGAAAAAGGAAAGAAAAGAAAAGAAAAGTTTGTTAAAGTTTGGGCCTATTAGGGTAATGTGGAGTATTCACGTGACAGAACTCTTCATTTCCCAGAAGGAAAGAGTAGGGGGACT
>NW_016107345.1:3305481-3309535 GCF_001604975.1 Cebus imitator
CTTTAATACTTATGTGTTTGTACATGTGTGTGCATATATTTATGTATATTGATATGTATACAACGTAAAGCACCTTGCCAGGATTATTAGTTTCACTTAATATACCTGAAGCAAGGAGATTCTTACTGAACTAAGATTTACCATCTGCTTGCTCAAACTCACATATGATAGAATCACCATGTAGTATTCCACCATGTAGATAACTTCTAAAGTAACAAAATGTCTAAAGTGACAAAATGAGGTTTTGAGTCACTTATCTTATTTCTTTTTCTTTTATGGAAGTATGAGGTGCTAAAATGCTAAGGAGTGGAGAAAGGCCTAAGTATTTCACAGGCAAAGATGAAACATATTTAAGTTTGTACTACAAGTGGCAAATGAGTAACATGGAAGGTTGATTCAATTGTTCAGTGTTTAAAAAGAATCAAGAGGAAATTTAATAAAAGTTTTATTTGGCCCCTTTTCCTAGCCTTTTCTGCTTTTTTAAGGAAATAAGAATTCATAGGGGGAAATTCTGAGGATAGCCAACACTTAATATTTAACGCCTTTTTTATGTTAGTTAAAAATATATAAAATATAGTTTTTATATCTCTAAAGTTAAATGTTATAATAATAAAAGTAGTCCTATTTCAGAGTTTAAAAAGTCACAGGGTTTAATTACAAGTTATTGTACGGTATTTCTCTGTTTAAAAATAGTTGTTCCAGAGATGATTTATATCTAAGATATAAAGTGAAATAAAATAGGTGATTTTGAAGGAAAAACATTTGTTTTTAAGAACTAGACTAAAATAAAACAAGAACAGAAGACAAGATAGTGAGGAAAAAAAAGTCTAAACTTTTTTTTTTAACGGTTTAAAAAATAGTAACTTGCAACACTCTTACCCAGGGACCCAGCCAGTAGCTTCTGCTATGTGTGTCTGAGTAACCATTGCTGGTGCAGGGGTATATGGGCTCCCAATCAGAACACTTCCTGAACTGGTTAGTCTCTGTGGTGTGCTTATAATCTGTAAAGTTAGGAACAAAGAATATAATATTCTTAATTATTAAGAAAAGCCTACAGGTAGAAAATAACGTTGATTGCTAACCTACATATGAGGAAACCTTGCTGCCTAAAAGGCACTTAATGTCAGTCATCTAAAAATATAAGCAACACCTCTGATGAACTTATATCCTAGGCCCTTAAGGCACAAGTATCCTGAATACTGACATGAGGTCGTAATACAGGTTTCAGCAAATGAGTGGCAATTTGGAAGGATTAAGTAAATAACTGACAATGCTTTCAAAATCAGAAAAATGAAAAGTTTTCTTTGAAACTGAGGAAATAAATTACAGTACAGCTTGATTTACTAGAACCAGGGTAACAGCAAAGCAGACTTCCACAGTCCGTAATACAGTATACACAAAGATACTATCCAGCTTGGATTATTACATAGATGCAATTTTATCCATTTTTAAGAGTATTGGGCTGGGTGCAGTGGCTCTTGCCTATAATCCCAGCACTTTGGGAGGACCAGGCAGGTGGAGCATCTGAGGTCGGGAGTTCAAGACCAGCCTGTCCAATATGGTGAAACCCTGTCTCTACTAAAAATACAAAATTAGCTGGGCGTGGTGGCGCATGCCTGTAATCCCAGCTACACAGGAGGCTGAGGCAGGAGAATTGCTTGAATCCAGGACGCAAAGGTTACAGTGAGCCGAGATCACGCCATTGCACTCCAGCCTGGGCAAAAAGAGCAAAACTCTGTCTCAAACAAACAAAAAAAGAGTATTTCATGTTATTAAATACTCTTCAAAATATGACCATGAAACATTCTACCATGTGGATTTATTATTCCTTACTAGATAAATATGGATTTTTAATTATTTACTATTATAAAGAATGCTGTGATAAACATTTTTGTACAAAGACCTTGCCCTTAATTTCTATTTCCTAAGGCTAGACTCCAGAAAGGGGATTAATGGAATCCCTATAGACTTTTTTTTTTTTTTTTTTTTTTTGAGACGGAGTTTCACTCGTGTTACCCAGGCTGGAGTGCAATGGCATGCTCACCGCAATCTCCGCCTCCTGGGTTCAGGCAATTCTCCTGCCTCAGCCTCCTGAGTAGCTGGGATTACAGGCACGCACCACCATGCCCAGCTAATTTTTTGTAGTTTTAGTAGAGACGGGGTTTCACCATGTTGACCAGGATGGTCTCGATCTCTTGACCTCGTGATCCACCCGCCTCGGCCTCCCAAAGTGCTGGGATTACAGGCTTGAGCCACCGCGCCCGGCCCCCCTATAGACTTTTTTAAAAGGTACCTTATATGTGTTACCAAATTGCTTTCCAAGTCTTAAAATTTTCACTGGTTTAAAAAAAAAAAAAAAAACACATTTTTTCCGAAGACATTTATAGTAATTAACATTAAAAAAAACTAGCCGCCTAGTAATAACTTCAGAAGTATTTTCATGTAAAAAAAAAATAGGAAGAGGCATGATCCAGTGAATGAGGATATTAATGTAAAATGATTGGCTCCTATGTGGATAATTGTTGAAGCAACTGCTGGGTATATAGTTCTATTTTTGTAAAGTTTTGAAAGTGTTCATGATAGTAAGTTTTAAGTCCCAATTAAGAGAGAAAAATATCTACAGGGACTACATATAATTGTTAATAAATCCTCAAATAAGAGAAATAGTTCTATTTCCCTACTGTCTTATGCAAGACAAAATGCTAATTAATTTTTATCTCCCTGACCAAATGAAACCTGTTTCTGCTGCCAGGGGGAATCATTAAGTTCATTGCTGACTTGCCCCATACATAACCAAAGGGAAGGATTCATAAGCATTTCAAGCCCTCCATTTGCATTTGAAGGAAAGAGTCAAACAATAACCTCTGTAGTATAAAAATAGTTCAGACCTAGTTATTAAAGTCTAGTCAATATTTATTCATTTATCAAGTATTTAACAACCTTAGTTAGCTTCTGTTCATGTTTTGACATTATGTTAGTTTGGGGTAGGAAGATGTTAGTACCTACAAATATTTATGAAATAGTTTTAAGAAGTTCATTCTATAGTTTAAAAAAATAAAAACAAATGATACTAATTCTGACAGATGTCTGGAGAGTTCTGATTATGTACGATACACCAAGGGTATTAAATAAGGCGCTCAGAAGTTTTCCTAGTGAGAAAACATAAAGTCAGACAATGTGTTTGTACCTCTTATCAAATTCTGCCTTGCATTCTAAGTATGCTTGCACTTCCCACTCCACATGTCTGGTCCTGCATCCCCACTTTCATTTCAGTGCAGGATCTTTAAGGGTGGAGAGTACCTTGCTAAACTAAGTTCTTTGCAGAGTTTAACACAGTGGCAGGAAGCTCTTAGGAAAGGCACAATAAATATTTACTGTTGGGATAAAATACTCAACTTTTAAAGTAATAGGGGAAAAAAGGACCTTCATTTACTGATATGCTAAAAGGATTATATAAACTCCACTAAAAAAAAATATATAGAAAGCATAGTTTCCACCAATCACGACATCACATTCTGTATCATGCTGACCTTGGGTATAGACAGCTTATGAAGAAAAATGTGAGTTATCTGATTAGCCTCCGGTCGACTCTATTCCTTGAACCGGAGTGTCTACAAAGCTATTCTAAGCATTCCAATTTACCCTTGAAACAGATTGTATTACTCCTGGAGTATTGTTACTGAGGAGATCTTTTCCTAGATGGTATTAGCAGCCTACATGCTTGGTTTTGCTGATTTACAGGGCTTTGTAGAAAAAAAAAGAAAGAAGCTGGGCACAGTGGCTCACACCTGTAATCCTAGCACTTTGGGAGGCAGAGGCAGGTGGATCATTTGAGGTCAGGAGTTCAAGACCAGACTGGCCAACCTGGTGAAACCCTGTCTCTACTAAAAATACAAAAATTAGTGAGGTGTGGGGGTAGGTGCTTATAATCCCAGCTACCGCAGAGGCTGAGGCAGGAGAATCACTTGAACCCAGGTGCCAGAGGAGGAGGTTTTAGTAAGCTGAGATCATGCCACTGCACTCCAGCCTGGGCAACAGAGGGAGACTCCACCTC
>NW_016107345.1:3310846-3323232 GCF_001604975.1 Cebus imitator
AAAATAAAATAAAATAAAATAAAATAAAATGTTATCATGTGGTTTCTCTGACAATAGAATTAGTTAGGCTGGGAAAATCACATAGCAATTGAACATTATTCTGAACATTTTCCTGCCCTCAATCAAGATATTTTATGTACTACTGCCATCTACAGTTTAAAAAGCCAAGATAGCATATGTATTCTAAAGGGAAAAAGTTACAAAATTATAAAGTGGTATATTAAGAGATTTCACTATTTGATGGAATTTTGGTTTTCACTGTAAGAAGCATACAGTTTTTACTCTTCTAAAATAATACAGCCATGAGATTATCTTATACAATTGACCCTTGAACAACATGGGCTTGAACTAGACAGGTCCACTTATACACGAATTTTCTTCCACTTCTGCCACCCCTGCGTCAGCCAAACCAACTCCTCCTTTTTCTCCTCCTCAGTCTACTCAATATGAAGACATCGAGGATGAAGACCTTTATGATAGTTCACTTCCACTTAATAAATTATAAATGTATTTCCCTAATGATCTTCTTAGTAATAGTTTTTCTAGCTTACTTTATTGTAAGAATACAGTATATAATACATATTAACATACAAAATAACAAATATAACATAAAACATGTTATTCAACTATTTATAGTAAGGCTTCTAATCATTAAGAAGGTATTAATAGTTAAATTTTGGAGGAATCAAAAGTTATATGTGGATTTCTGACTGCACAGGGGCTGTGCCCTTATCCCCGCATTTTTCAAAGGTCAACTGTATATATAATCATAAGATCCATAACTTACACAACCATAAGAGAACCTGTAAGAAAAGGGCAAGTATCTCAAACTAAAATAGGTACCGCTAAACTAGTTTCCATAACCACAGAAAACAAATGAAAACTTTTCACGGGGCTTTTTGAAATTCCTATCTACCATTAAGATTTAGCTTCCAAAAGACATGTAAAGTTAAAAGGGCAAGTAGAAAAAGAAGGCTAAGAAGTAAATGGATGAGATTTTATCCAATAATTCTTTAACTAAACAAAAACTTTTTTAAAAATCATGGATGAGGGGGGTTAGGAGAACCAATAAATGGCTCTGAGTGTCTTAGTCCATTCAGGCTACTTTAACACACCACCTTAGATTGAGTAATTAATTAATTTTCTTTAAAGTCTTTTGCAAGGAGTATAAAACTTGGCAATTTACAAACCACAGAAACTTATTGCTCACTGTTCTGGAGGCTGCTGAGAGGTCCAAACTTAAAGCGCTGGCAGATTCAGTGCCTGGTGAGGGCTTATTCTCTCCTTCAAAGATGATGCCTTCTGGTTGCATCCTAATAGCAGAAAAGGTCCAGGGAGCTCCCTTCAACCTCTTTTATAAGGGCACTAATTCCACTCATGAGGGTGAAGCCCTCATGACTTCATCACTTCCCAAAAGGCCCCGCCTCTTAATACCACCATAGTAGGGATTAGGTTTCAACATGAATTTTGGAGGAACACATTCAGACCAGAGCATTCAGTTCCTGGCCCTCTAAAATTCATGTCTATTTCACAGGCAAAATGCATTCATTTCATTCCAATAGTCTTACAAGTCTTAACTCCTTCCCAAAATCAGATGTGGGTAAGACTCAAAGGTGCAATTCATCCTGAGGCAAATTCCCCTCCAGCTGTGAGCCTGTGAAATCCAACCTGTTTCCAAAATACAATTAGGGGACAGGCACAGAACAGACATTCCCATTCCAAAAAGATGAAAACAGAAAAGAAGAAAGGGATAATAGGTCCCAACCAATCCAAAACCCAACAGGGCAAACATTAACTTTTAAGGCTTCACAATAATCTTTGACTTGATATCCTGCCTTCTGGACACACTGGGGCAGGAGTTGGGCCCCGAGGTACCAGAAGCCCCCACCCCCATGACTTTACTGGGGACCGCCCATGTTGCAGTTCTCCTGGGTTGGGTCTGCATGTGGCTCTCCCAGGCTGGAGTTGTATGCTGAAGCTCTAGTAGACTAGGGCTTCAGGGAGTGACCTGCCCTGCTCAGCTCCACTAAGCTTTGCCCTAGTGAGGGTTCCTAGTGGTGGCCTCACCTCTGTAGCAATTCTCTGCCAGGATCTGTTAAGGCTCTCCAGGGCATCTTTTGAAATCTAGGTGGAAGTTACCATACCCCGCAGGTTGTGCACTCTACACCTGTTGGAGATGGCATCACTCAGAAACTGCCAAGGTTCACCACCTATGCCCTTTAGAGCAGCAGCCACTGTGACTTGCACTATACCTGGGCCTACTGGAGCCACACCTGGAATGGCTAAGGAGCACTGTGCCAAAATTTGGGGAGAAGACTTGACACAGTGCCAGGCTGGGATTACCAGTGTTCCATTAGCGCCTGAAGCCCCTCTTTGATAGTTCTGTCCCCCATGCCTTGGTACTCTGGGCCTGTGATGGGGGCAGGGGACAGCACTGGTAATCACTGAATGCTGTGGGTTTATTCTTCCATTGTTTTGAAGAACAGCACCAAGCTTCTACCCATCCACGTTAATCTCCTTATCCAAAGGTGACTTCGCCACTCTTTTGGTGTTCTCTCTAGAACATGCTTTTTTATTCTTTACATGACCAAGCTGAGACTTTCCCAAATCTTCACTTTTGATTATAAATTATATCTTTATTTCTCTCTTCTCACATTTTACTATAAAGAGCCAAGAGAAGCCATGTTGATCTCTAAACACTTTGCTTAGAGATTTCTTTGGCCAATTATCCAATTTCACTGCTCCTAAGTTCCTCCGTCATTAGAACAGGAAAACAATTCACTCAAGTCCCTTGCCGCTTTTTTTGTTGTTGTTTGGTTGTTTTATTTTTTTGAGACAGAGTCTCACTCTGTCAATCGGGCTACTACAGCCTTGAAATCTTGGGCCCAAGTGATCCTCTCTCCTTGGTCTCCTGAGTGGCTATGACTATAGGTGCCAACATGCTTGGTTTTTTTTTTTTTTTTTGGAGACAAAGTCTCACTCTGTTGCTCAGGCTAGAGTTCTAGCAGTGGTGCAATCTCTGCTCACCACAACCTCTGCTTCCTGGGTTCAAATGATCCTCCTGCCTCAGCCTCCCAAGTAGCTGGGGTTACAGGCACCTGCCACCATGTCTGGCTAATTTTTGTATTTTTAGTAGAGATGGGGTTTCACCATGTTGGCCAGGCTGGTCTCAAACTCCTGACCTCAAGTGATCCACCAGCCTTGGACTCCCAAAGTGCTGGGATTACAGGCATTAGCCACTGCACCCAGCCTAGCTAATTTTTTAAGTTTTTTTTTTTTTAGTAGAGATGGAGTCTCACTGTGTTGCCCAGGCTGGTCTGAAACTCCTGGACTCAAGAGATCCTCCTGCCTTGGCCTCACAAAATGTTGGGATTGCAGGAATGAGCCACTGTGCCCAGCCTTTTGCTGTTCTGTAGCAAGGATGGCCTTGCCTCCAGTTTCCAATAACATGTCCCTCACTCCTGTCTAAGACCTCATTACAATGGCTTTTACCATCCATATTTGTGCCAACATTCTCTTCACAACCACTAAGGTAATCTCTAATTAGGAGTGAGGCTTTCTCTATAGCTCTCCTCTTCTGATTCTCACCAGAATCACCCTTAATGGTCCACTCATCTCAAGAGGCTTTTTTCAGCCTGTTCCTCTGAACTCTTCCAGCTTCTACACATTATCCAGTTTCAAGGCCACTTCCACAGTTTTAGGTGTTTGTCATGGCAGCACCCCAGTTCTTGGTATTAATTTTTGTCTTAGTCTGCTATAACAAAATACCTTAGAGTATGGGTAATTTATAAACGATAGAAATGTATTTCTTACAGTTCTGGTGGCTGGGAAGTCCAAGATCAAGGCACTAGCAAACTTAGTGTCTAGTGAAGTGTTCACTCTTTGCTTCATAGATGGAGCCTTCTTGTAGTGTCCTCACTACAAGAAGTGGGGCAGAGCGGGGGCAAAGAGATCCTTTCAACTTCTTTATAAGGTCACTAATCCCATCCAAGAGAATGAAGCCCTCATAGCTTAATCTCTTCCCCAAAGGCCCCACCCCTTACGACCACCACAATGGGTACTGAGTTTCAACATGAATTTTGGAGGGACACATTCAGGAGATAGCAATGGGGTCTTATAACAATTAGGAAGCCAAAAAGGAAATTATGATTCCTGCCCAAGAACTCAGAACTGAAAAAAGAACCTTAGAAGTAGGTAAATTAAGGACTTGGGATGACCTGGTTGAAGGTAGAGCTCCAAATCTCCTCTCCTTCTTGTGACCTTTGTTTTGCAGATCCTGAGATTTACAGTAACCGAGTTAGTACCATACATCACTACTTATTAACAGAACTGGATGTGTAAGGGATCGTTCAAACTGACAATGGGAGAAAAATTATATATGCTGCCAAAGGAGAAATTCAAATCTGGGGTATAGCAGCATTAAACAAACAAAAAATAAGGGAAAATAATCTCTCAAAATGTAAGAGTTCTGTAAGGGCAAGACTCATAAAGGTTTGAGTATATTTAATTTTGATGCTTATACAATTACATTTCAAAATGCAGACTTTTAAAAGTTGGGTGCTTTACCTCATTTCACCTATAGTAGTGGTTGGGGAGAGGCAAATGCTTAGCAAATGTCTGAAAATATAAAGTGAGCTACCTTAAAATGAGGGCTCCTATTTAAGCTTAAACCTCTATGAGGTTTAGTACTAGATTATATTCTTCACAAACTTACAGTAAATTGTGTTGTATCTTTAGCTTGATTTCTGCAGATGATAAACAGTCCTCAACTAACCAAGGAAAATGTCATGTCTAGAATGTGTCCTAAAGACTTTCTGAAACCATTAAGTACGTTAAAAGATATCTTTGTCTAAATAACTTTGCATTTAACATAGTCCACGGTGCTGTTGTACATCATGGGCAAAATTTATCTGCACTGCTCTATAGATGAAAAGATGACACTGACAACGAAGAGTTACTGCTTAGATATTTAAGTACTTTTACTAATGGTGGGTGAGGCCACTTAAATTAGACACAGTTTCAGAGTAGGTGAATGCAATCTTGTTTATAAATAAGTCTTCCGAAAGTAGGCTACACACTATAAGCTCTAAGCATAGTTAACGAATGCACTTAGAGAAACAGTTGTTTTCCAGTTTTCATTCACTATCTCTACTGCTAAAGATTAAAATGAATTGGTATATTGTTTTTTCCCCAAAAGTCTTTAATGGAAGGAGTTTTAAATCACTCCAGATGTAGATTAACTATTAGGTCACATTTATGTGAGAATACATAGTTTAGGGTAGTAAAGGTTATTTTATAAGAAAAATAAAAAAGGAGGAGGACATAAAGTATAATACATTACAAATCAACTTAACAACTAAATACAAGAGAAATCTCACATAAAGAGTAAAAACCTTAATAATACACATCCAGAGTCCACATATTCAAATATGTGAAAATTAAATATTAGAGAGCACAATGCCTTTCTTTTACTCAAGCTCAAGACTTGACCAAATACATTCAGATAAAAACAAAATGTTTTTTAAAAGTGACTCAGGTAACTAAAATTAATTAGAATTTTTAAATTTATTTATTTATTTATTTGAGACAGGGCCTTGCTGTATCAGGCTGGAGTGCAGTTGCACAAACACGGCTCACTGCAGCCTTGACCTCCTGGGCTCAAGCAATCCTCCCACCTCAATCTCCCAAGTAGCTGCGATTTCAGGCATGTATTGCAGTGCCCAGCTGTTTTTTGTAGAGACAGGGTTTCACCATGTTGCCCAGGCTGGTCTTAAACTCTTGGGCTCAAGTGATCCACCTGCCTTGGCCTCCCAAAGTGTTGGCATTACAGGCGTGAGCCACCTACCGTATCCGACTTAACTGGAATATCTGATCAAACATCTTTAAATTAGTCTTAGCTAAACAAAGTTTCAATTCTAAGATTTAATAATTTTCTTACCATTTGGGGTCCAACATTCACATTGATTGGTCCTAAGGTTTTTGGTAAAATCTTTGTAGGTGAGTTGGTATTGGAAACTGGAAATGCAACAAATGAAATGTTGCCTGAAATGATATCAAAACATTAAATTAGTATTCTGCAATACCAAGGTCATTTTCTAGCTACATACATCCATGGTCCTAATCCATTTTGTTGAAGTAATTTATAATTACCTTAGTAAGCATATTACAAACAAAATACACCTTACTGAAAAGCCATATAAACGATTGCTTTGTTGTAACAAATACAATTAATTTTGCTGCATAACTATCTTATTTATATTTTACTGAAAATCTATAAATAGTTCCAATTAACTGATAACTATGAAATTTTCAATTGGTCTTTTAGAGGAAAAAATATTTACAGAATATATAATGCAAATCACAGTTTATATCAGAATTGAGAAAAGATCTTTAATAGACATGATAGAACAAATAATGTATGAAACATGAAAAGTAAAATAAACATTCAGATTTCTTTTTAGTACAAAATATTGCGACTAAAGGCTAACATATTTTCAAACTCTCAGATTGGTAATGCTTTGGGGTTTTATAATACTAGATAAAAAAACATGGTGCTAACTAGTTATTAATACTAGAAAGTGAGATCTGCACCATGTTTTCAAGTGATTTCAGTACTTTAAATTTCAAATTAACATAGCAAACTCCTACCAAGAAAATTCCCCACAAAGGAAAAGCCAACCTATTATTTTCTGAACCATAACATCAACTACTTAATTCCCCCGGCAAACTTCAGCTTATCAATGCTTCTCTTAGAAGATAACAGTGTAACAAAATATATCAAAGGAGATCATCCAGGAAGTATGTGAAAGAAGGCCAACCCTAAAACCCTGGGGACAACCAACATTTAAGGGTAGGATGACAAAGACATTTCCTTCTTAGTTGCCTTCCTCAGATGGCCCACATCTTACAAAACTTGACCATGCTGCCTTACTATTTTTTTTTTTGAGATGGGGTCTCCCTCTGACACCCAGGCTAGAGGGCAGTGATGCAATGATGGAGCCTCAAACTCCAGGGCTCAAGTGATCCTCCCACCTCAGCCTCCAAAGTGGCTGATGCCACAGCCCTGTGTCACCACACCCAGCTAATTTTTTTATTTTGTAGAAATGGGGTCTCGCCATGTTGCCCAGCCTCGACTCAAACTTCTGGGCTTCAAGCAGTCCTCCCCCTCAGCCTCCCAAAGTGCTAGGTGTTAAAGGCTTATGACCAGGCACAGTGGCTCACGCCTATAATCTCAGCACTTTGGGAGGCTGAGGTGGGCAGATCATGAGGTCTGGAGTTCAATACTAGCCTGACCAACATGGTGAAAACCTGTCTCTACTAAAAATACAAAAATCAGCCGGGCATGGTGGTGCGCGCCTACAGTCCTAGCTACTCAGGAGACTGAAGCGGAAGAATCGCATGAACCCAGGAGGTGGAGGTTGCAGTAAACTGAGATTGGTCCACTGCACTCCAGCCTGGGTGACCAACGGAGACTCCATCTAAAAAACAAACAAAAAAAGGCTTGAGCCACTGCACCGGCCTAAATGACATTTTTCTTTTTCTTCTTGGTTTTTTGAGATGGAGTCTCGCTCTGTCGCTCAAGCTGGAGTGCAGTGGCACGATCTCAGCTCATTGCAACCTCCACATCCCGGGTTCAAGTGATTCTGCAGCCTCAGCTTCCCAAGTAGTTGGGATTACAGGCACCCGCCATCACACCCAGCTAAATTTTTGTATTTTTAGTAAAGATAGGGGTTTATCACGTTGGCTAGGCTGGTCTCAAATCCTGATCTCAGGTGATCTGCCCACCTTGGCCTCCCAAAGTGTTGGGATTACAGGCATGAGCCACTGCACCCAGCCCCAAATTACTTCTTTTATCTCTGCTCTGTGCTTTCTGCCTTTTCAGGGATTTCACCCATCAATTATCTACTCTGTCTCCTGAATTTTCAACTATTCCATTGGCCCTTTCCCTTCAGTTTTTCTCTCTGCCCATTTGGCACTATAGAGAAATTTTCCCCCTAATTACACTTTTAAAAATCAAATTATCTTTCTTGTACCCACTCAGCAAGTCCTAGTACCCAAATCTGCTTCTTCATGTTCTCACTCTTGATATATAACTGAGCCTTCCTATATGATCATCGAATCCACCCAGTGATCCAATCTAGAAATGATCTTCATTCCATCCCCTCCTTCCTCATTCAACTGACCACCACATTTGTTATTCCTTATTCTAGTTCCGTTATGCCAGCGCTCCCCAACCATTTTGGCACCAGAGGCTGGTTTCGTGGAAGACAGTTTTACCACAGATCGGGGTGGGGGAAGGAATGGTTTTGGAATGATTCAACCACCTTACATTTATTGTACACTTTATTTCTATTATTACATTTTAGTGTGAAATAATTATACAAATCATTTTAGAATGAAATAATTATACAAATCATCGTAATGCGGAATCAGTGGGAGCCTTGGGCTTGTTTTTCTGCTACTAGACAGTCCCCTCTGGAAGTGATGGGAGACAATAACAGATCATCAGGCATTAGATTCTCATAAGGAGTGTGCAACCTAGATCCCTTACATGCGAAGTTCACAATAGGGTTTGTGCTCCTATGATAATCTAATGCCGCTGCTCATCTGACAAGAGGTGGAGTTCAGGTGGTAATGTGAGCCAATGTGAGCCACCGAGAAGAGCTGTAAATACAGATGAAGCTTTGCTCACTCACTGGCTCCCCTGCCTACCACTCACCTCCTGCTGTGTGACCCAGTTCCTAACAGGCCATGGACTGGTACCTGGTGGCTGATTAGGGACCCCTGCTTTATGCTGCTGGTACTCGTTTAATTTGCAACTTTATATCTGGTTTGAATACAGTTACCCTCTAAACTCAGTGATTCACAATACTGGCTGTTCAACACAATTACCTGGGAAGCAATAAACAATACTAATGCCTACACTCCAATTCTAGAGCTGCTGATATAACTGATCTGAGGTAAACCTGGCCACTGGGCCATTAAAAGTTCTCCAGACAGTTCCAGTGTGCAGCCAAGGCTGAGCACCACTGCTCTTACTAGATATCCTACCTCTTAACAGCTTTCCTACCCACTCCATGCATCTATAACAAACCAGTCTTTCAACTGGTAAAACTGTTCTGAACACTCCCCTAATTAGGGTTTGTAAGGACGCCACAACACTTCCTAAATGCCTCTCAGACTCCTCAACATAGTACAAAAGTTCTAAGTCGAGATCTCACCCTGCCTTCCTTTCCCAGCTTCGTCTTCAGCTGCTCCCTCCACATGCACCCCAGAATCCAACCAGATTAAATATTTTACATTTCCAGAAAGGCACCAATTCAACCACCTGGCTTCGGCATATACCTTTCCTTCTGCTGAGAAGGCCCTTCTCTACTGAGCCAACTCCTACCTACTAGCACTTCAAAATGGATAGATTCCACACCATTTTCTGAGCAATTATTATGTCCCCAGAGCCTGCTCCACAGGATTCCTATATATATGTACATATATACATACACACATATAGTATATATATACATATATATACAGACACACACATACACTGTTGCCCTAAGCACTGATGATGAAAAAAGTATATATATGTGTGTATATATATATATATATTATATATACACACACACACACACACACAAATTTTATATGTGTGTGTATGTATGTATGTATGTATGTACATATGTGTACTTTTTTCCTCATCGATGCTTAAGACAACAGTGTGAAACAGATTATTAGTGGCTCTATTTTATACATTAAGAAATTGAGATTGAGATTAAATACAAGGTCCCATAGCTAGTGAAGCCGATGGCTCCACCTCCAAAGCCTCTGCTCTATGCAACTCCTTCTCCTTAAAAGCTGTCCCATCCCCTGTGGTCTAAATCCTGGATATTCCTCTTCTGGCTTCTCATAAAACCTGTTATTACTTACTTGTAACTCTATTATAAATGGGCTACATCTCTCAGCTTTGTATCCTAGCACCTAGTTTAGCTTATTGGCACAAAACAGGTGCACAAACTATAAAAACTGATCAGCAAAGATTGAAATTATTACTTTTCCTAATCTGGATGCCAAACTTCCTGTAATAAAGCGTAAATTACAGCCCTTTTTATTTTTCCAACCAAGATCATAACTCATACTGAGTTTGAAATCAATTTAAAGAGCAGGTCCTTTGTTTATTTTGCTTTTAACACGACTGAACTGGTATTATCAAATAGTTTCCCTATCTTGTAATTGTGCAACTAATTTTCTTAAAACATAAAATGTGGCCGGGCATAGTGGCTCATTCCTGTATTCCCCACACTTTGGGAAGGAGGGTGGATCACCTGAGGTCAGGAGTTTGAGACAAGCCTGGCCAACATGGCGAAACCCCATCTCTACTAAAAACACAAAAATTAGTAAGGCATGGTGGTGCACGCCTGTGATACCAGCTAGCTGGGAGGCTGAGGTACAAGAATTGCTTGAACCCGGGAGGCGGAGGTTGCAGAGAGCCGAGATCACACCACTGCGCTCCAGCCTGGGCAACAGAGCAAGACTCTGTCTCAAAAAAAAAAAAAAAAAAAAAAAATAAAAAAAAAAAAAAAAAAAAAACACTACAAAAAAAAAAAAAAAAAAAAAAAGAAATTGATAGAACAAAAATTACAGTCCAGAAATTATTTCACTTATATATGAAAATTTTGTACATGATAAAGGCAGTATTTCAAACCAATGATGTTGAGACAAGAGACTGTCCATTTTGATAAAATAAATTTTAGATTTCAATTTCTCATATTGAACAAAAATAAATTTCAGAAAAATCAAGTATTTAAACATAAAAATTAAAACTTTATAAAAGTATTAGAAGAAAATATATGATATTTTTATAATCTGGGAATGAGGAAGGCCCATCTCACCATGTTACAGAATTTAGATATCTTAAGTGAAAAGAGTGATAGAGCTGACTATTTGAAAATCAAAACTTTCTCTATAGCAAGACAATATACTTAGAAGACAAATGTCAGACTGGTAAACAAATGTGCAATGCACAGGTCATTTGATTACCATCCTTAAAACATTGTTTAACTTACCCTTATAAATCAACAAGAAAAAGATAATACCCCAATATAAAAATAAGTCTGGTATATGGGTGAATACAGATGCCAGTGATGGCATGAAAAGATGCTTGAATAATTAAGTAACTAATTTTTTTAAAAAAAGAAACCTTTTGCCTACTAAACTGATAAAAAATTAACAAGTCTGATAATACACTGAGTTGGTGAGGATGTGGTAAAATGAGCGCATTTTAAAAATACTGACTTGGCACCTACTACTATATGTCAAGAACTAAGGCTAAGCATTAGGATATTCAGTGAACAAGTAACATTCCTTCCTGCACTCAAGGGGTTAACATACTCTGTTAGCAAAGGGAGTATTGTAGAACCTTTCTAGAGATTCTGACAATGTGTTGATTGTAATTAGAGAGGAATAACTATGTGTTAGAATACAGAATTTTAAATAAATGCTTTAAAAATAATTCTACACATTTAAAAGCGTCTTTCCATCTCAACAAATACCCTCTGTTGCCTAAGTGGCAAGCTAATGTCTAGCTTCTGTGACATCATGATTGACAATGGGCATGCAATCTGACCAGCAGTTCTTCTGGTGGAAATATACTCTAATACACTAGGCAGATAAGAACAATTATACATGTCCTGGGATTGGAGCATTATGGAGAAAAGCAAAGACCTACAAAAAATTCACGTGTTTAAACATCTTTTGGTGAATGTGTATGATAGAATATTATATAGTCCCTAAAAATATAAGCATGTATTGCCATGGAAAAATGTTACTATTATAAGAGAACATGATTACATTTACATGAAAAACTACATATACATATATTTTTATATATTTATAAAAAGCCTGCCAAGAGAAGCCACAAATTTAACAGTGGTTGGCTCTGAAAAGTAGCACAGAGGAAGCTTTTATTTTGTTTTATACTTTTTTACTATTTGAAAAAACATTTAATGAACATGTATGCACTTGCTTTATAATTTTAAAAGCTACTGTCATTCTGAAAAAAAGAGAGAATGAATTAGCCATAGCTGCTAAAACAAGTTGAAGATCTAAAAATGATTGTCTTGTAAGTAGTTAAAATGAAATTTGCTTTAAATGCAGTTAAAAAGGAGCTGGGCACAGGGCTCATGCCTGTAATCCGAGCACTTTGGGACGCCGAGGTGGACAGATCATGAGGTCAGGAGTTTAAGATCAGCCTGGCTAACATGGTGAAACCCTGTCTCTACTAAAAATACAAAAAATTAGCCGGGCATGGTGGTGTATGCCTATAATTCCAGCTACTGGAAAGGCTAAGACAGGAGAATCACTTGAACCAAGGAAGAAGAGGTTGCGGTAAG
>NW_016107345.1:3323330-3326695 GCF_001604975.1 Cebus imitator
AAAAAAAAAAAAAAAAAAAAAAAAAAAAAAAAAAAAAGGCATTTAAAAGGACTCCACTAGAATTCCAATAGTTGTGATATCCAAAAATAAAAGTCACATGTTTACATCCATCAAATTAGCTAAGTTCAGCAGCAATGGACTCAAAAGGACACCTTTAGGTAAGTTATATAAAGATTCGGTCAATCAAAATTTCAGCCAGGTTGAGGGAAGTAAATAAAGTTTGAACAGTTTTTCCTAAGTGCGTGGCCTAAATTCATAGCTCCTTGGCAATAGGAGCTCAACACTGTCCAGAAGCTGATTCCTGGCACTCAGTGTATTAAAAACAATTTTTGAAGTTGCTTGGATTTTGGTTCTGGCAATTCCCTCAATTAACTAAATGAGATCAATCACCTAGGGAAGTGGCTAAGAAACAGAACTAAAAACTTATGCCAAATCTTGGCACAGGCACAAGATTTTGGCTCAAATATTATTTCAATTTATTGAGTAATTGAAATATTTTTGTTTTCCATTAGAATTGTCTAGACACCATAGTTTTTTTTTCCACTCATAATTCTTTAGGGGATTCCAGTTACAATTAATCATCTTCAAAATGTTCAATTAAAATTAAAAAAAAAAATCCAGTCACATAATTGTGGTTTGTCTATATGAGGCTAATATAATTTTTTTTTCCATGGCATAGACTTTCTGGAAAAAAAATATATATATATATATATATTTTTTGCTTGAATTAGCTTTAAGGAAAGCCTTCTTCACCCAAGCCTACATCACATCCTCTTAGAAGAACCAAATTTGTAACTTACTATAGGAAAGAATACATCTTTTTGTGGGTTCATACATCTCTTAAATTAGAAGCAATGATATATCCCACATATACAGGGTCCAACTTCCCAGAACAAGCTAACCTATAGCCTAAAATACAAGTTTTTGTTTTGTTTGTTTTAAGATAGGATCTTGCTCTGTCACTCAGCCCGGAGAGCAGTGACACTATCACAGCTCAGGGTGGTCTCAAACTCCTGGCTCAAGTTATCCTCCAGCCTCAGCTTTCCAATGAGTTGGGATGGCTGGTGTGCGCTAACATGGCCAGCTTTTTTTTTTTTTTCTTGTAGGGAGGGGGTCTCACTATATTGCCCAGGCTGGTCTCAAAGTCTTGAACTCAAGAGATCCTCCTACCTTGCCAAAGCACTGGGATTACAGGCATGAGCCAGTACATCCAGCATAAATAAAGTGACCTAGATTGTGGTGGTGTATGTGTTTGCTAAAGTCCCAGAATGCTACGCTAAAAGGGGCGATTCTACTGCATGTAAATTAGACCGTAATAAAATGATGGGGAAATGTAACCTGGGCGAGTTCATATTAATTAGTAAGATGCTAACTATAGATTATACCAACCTGTTGCTTTCTCTCTTCTGTCACCTCAACTGGCACTTTAAAAATTACAGGTAGTTCATCTTTTTGTCTAAATTACATCCCTTCAGCTACTGTCCCTTTTAAGTCAGTCTCCTGCATCATCGCAATCTTTCCCTCTCTGCTGGATCATTCTCATTAGCACATAAACATGCATAATTTCTTCCATCTCAAAAACAAAAAACAAACCAACTTTTCTTGACCATCCACAGTCTTCCAGTTACCAACTAATTTCTGTTGCCCTCTACAGCAAAACTACTCACAAATCTGCCAACATGTGCAGTTTCCACGTCCTCCACTTCTCAGTTTCTCTCGAACCCTCTCTTCCCAATTTCCCCCCACAAATTCCACTGAAATTTGGGGCATTCAATATACTTTAACCTTCCATCTATTCTGACACTTTTAAAAATCACACCTTCTTTAGAAACACTTTCTCCACTTGACATCCAAGCCACCATTTTCTCTTGGTTCTCCTCCCCATCTACTGGCTGCTCCTTCTCAGCCTTAGTTGCTGCTGCTTCTCTCTAAACATTTGGGAGCCCCTTAGCTCGGTCCTCCAACCTCTTGGCGGTGAGCCCTTCCTTGTGAGATGATCCTATCTAAGTCTCCTGGCTTTAAATATACTGATAACTCTCGTGTATATTTCTCCAGATTAAATCTCTCCCTTGAACTTCAGATTCACATATCCAACTATCTTCTCATATTTCCATTTTGATGTCTCACATGTATCTCAAACTTAACATATCCAAAATCTAACTCTGGACCGCCCCCTCCCCACCTAGAAACCTCCTTTTTCATCTCAGTAAATGAAAACTATTCTTCAACTGCTCAGACTAAAAAGATTACACTGTTGAGACCTCGCTTTCTCTGACATCCCACATTCAATCCATTCAAGAATCCTGCAAGCTGGATCTTTAAAACACAGCTTGAATTACAACCACCTCTCACCTATTCCTCTGCTATCACTCTGGTCCAGACCAGCATCTTGGCTTGAATTACTGCAGAAGCTTCCTGATGCATCTCCATGCTGCTGCCCACCTACCCTACTTTTAATGAATAATCCACTCACTCTTCTCCACACTGATATCAAATGCAACCCTGAGTTTACTTATTTGGGTCAATTTATTTTCTATTCTGCTCCACTGATCTGCCTCTTCATATGCCAGTTCCCCATAGTTTTATTTTATTCATTATTAACAGTTCCACAAGAGAATAAGCTGAGTCAGAAAAAGAAAGTAGTATCAAAATGTTTCCTTCCTTCTTATACTACCTTTTAACTATTTACTAATAACTACAGTAAAAGGCTATCAATTAGCTTCAAATACAGTACTAAGGAGGTCAAGTCACAGGTCAATTCTAGAATGGGCAATTTGTTTTGCAAAGAGAAATTATATCACAACCTTAAGACTGTATTTCTAAGGCCGGGCGCAGTGGCTCAAGCCTGTAATCCCAGCACTGTGGGAGGCCGAGGCGGGTGGATCACAAGGTCAAGAGATCGAGACCATCCTGGTCAGCATGGTGAAACCCCGTCTATACTAAAAATACAAAACATTAGCTGGGCATGGTGGCGCGTGCCTGTAATCCCAGCGACTCGGGAGGCTGAGGCAGGAGAATTGCCTGAACCCAGGAGGCGGAGGTTGCGGTGAGCCGAGATAGCGCCATCGCACTCCAGCCTGGGTAACAAGAGCGAAACTCCGACCCAAAAAAAAAAAGACTGTATTTCTAATCTTAGCCAGCCATCTAAAAAGCAATATATGTCACTGAAAACAAAGTAGTCTAGGGAGAAAGGATATGGACGGCTCAGGGGATATCTATCACCTGTATTTGAAAAATAACTCTTGGGCCAGGGGTGGTGGCTCACACCTGTAATCCCAGCACTTTGGGAGGCTGAGGCAGGCAGATCACAAGGTCAGGAGTTCAAGACCAGCCTGGCCAACACGGTGAAGCCCTGTCTCTACTAA